>NC_092807.1:136223291-136823291 GCF_040954645.1 Diabrotica undecimpunctata
TGGGATCACTAGCACAAGAATTCTACTGTAATCATTGCATATGGTTGTTATTGTAATGAAAAATCACATTCTATGTGATTTGTCTTTTTTAAGGTACTAATGTTTTTTATTTTGAAAACAATATCCGAAGTGTAAATCGAAACTTCAAATAAACTTATTTTAAGGTAAAATTGTAGCTTATTTTCAAGATTAATAGTAAACTACGTTATAGCAGCAATATTATACTAGTATTATACTACTACTACTAAGGATTTCCACAGTTTTCACTGTCTTCCTTCACTCAACCGTTTTCTCCAATTTTCCCTGTCATTCCAGTCTCCATCTCGCAGGGTTCTTTTCTCCATAGCCTCGTCGATTTCATCTCTGAATGACCTTCGGGGTCTTCCTCTCGTTCTTCTTCCAATCGGGCTCCATTCTGTGATTTTGTTTATCCAGCGTCCTCTGTCCGCTCTTCTGACGTGGCCGTACCAGGATAGTCTCTTCTCCTCTATATAGTCGATTATGTCTGATTGCACTCCCACTCTCCGCTTAATCTCTGCGTTTTCAATTCTGTCTCTTTTTGTAAGTCTACAGCTTCTCCTTAGGAACTCCATTTCTACTGCTCTTATTCTACCTCTATTTCTCTTGTTTATTGTCCAGTTTTCGGACCCATATGCCAGGATACTTCTTGTCAGGGTATTATATATTATCTTTTTTGTCTTTATCGTAATGTTCTTATCCCACAACACTGAGTTTAGTTGTCTTATACAGTTTCTTGTTTGTCTCAGTCTGTTGTTTATATCTTCTTCTGTTGTTCCCTGGTTCGATATTATGGTTCCTAAATACTTAAATTTATCTGTTCCATTTATTTGTCTTCCCTCGTCTATCTCTAGGCTTCTCATATCCTTGTTTTCTGTTGTTAGGTATTCGGTTTTCTCTAAGTTTATTTCCATTCCGTTGTTTTTATATTCTTCTTCCAGTTTTCTGAGCATAAAGCTGAGATCTTCTTCATCTTGTGCGACGACTACTTGATCGTCGGCAAAACTTAAGGTGTATAGGTATTCGTCTCTTACTGGTATGCCCATTCCTTCGCACTTTTTCCTCCATGGTTTGAGTGTCTTTTCCAAGAATATTTTAAACAGATTAGGGGACGTAGCACAGCCTTGTAGAAGTCCTTTTGTCGTCTTAAATGGATTGTAGGCTTTATTTCCACATTTAATAGCTACTTTGTTTTCTTTGTATAGTGCTTTAACTGCTTTTATTAGTGTTTGTCGGATTCCGAGATCATTCATTGCTTCCCATAATTTGACTCTAGGTATTGAGTCATATGCTTTCTTTAGATCAACAAAGGCCAGATGGACCGGTCTACCTTTTGCCATTTTCTTCTCTATCAGTTGTTCTAATGTGTACGTATGATCTAGGCATGATTTTCCACCTGTGAACCCTGCTTGGTCTTCTCCAATTTTTCCTATTATTTCAGTTTCTAGTTTTTCCTTAATAATTTTCCCGTAAAGTCTACCTACCGACGATATTATACTAATTCCTCTATAGTTTTCACATTTTTTCCTGTTTCCTTTCTTATGTATGGATGTGATGTATGCTTGTGTCCATTCCGCAGGTATTTCTTCTCCATTTAGTCCTCTTTCGAACATTCTATGTAGCATGCGGAATAACTTTTCCGTTGCGTTTTTAATTAGTTCGTTTGGTATTCCTCCGGGTCCTTTGGCTTTTTTGTTCTTCAATGTCTTGATTGCTCTCTTAACTTCTGCCAGGCTTATTTCTATCTGGTCGTATGCCCCATTTCCTGCATGTTCTATATTCTCTTCCTGACATTGGGGATGGTTTTCTGTAAGTAGTTCTACGTAGTATTCTTGCCACTCGTTTTCACTAATTTTGCCGATCTGGGTTTTCTCTGTCTTATTTCGTTGAAGTGCTTTTAATATTCGCCATGATTCTGAATTTCTCGTTCCTCCGATATGTCGTTCTATCTCTGTGCATCCTTGTTCCCATCGTTCGTTAACTAGTATTATAAGGTACTTAAATAATGGACCACTTGAGTGGAATTCGATATTTGGTGACATTTATATCTAAAGTAAATTGAGGAAGGTAATTATGGTTCAGTTCGCTTAAAGGTGATAAAGGTGAGTGTATCTGTCTTTGTTTCGAATTAACGCGATTTCCACTATAAAATGAAAAACCATCGTCAAGGTCGTCGATTCAAAGTATCTGTCAAAGTACGAAGTCGTTATCTGTCTAATAAAGATGTTCTACACTGAGTTATTTGGAGTTGACATTGAACTTTGGGTTTCATATATTTATGTTCACTTACTACTACACACCGCAATTATTATATGTATAGGAGTTCTCTACGCTTAAAATTGAAAATGGATAATTTCGGAAAGAAGAATGGTCGAAGATTGTAAAGGTGTACGATCTCTGCTCTTTTTATAACTCTATTATTGCCTTTTGCTACATTTTTTGGCCAAACCAGCGTACCAGTAGTATTATGCGTCTGAAACCCGCTATGGATGACCATTCAGTAAATCTATTTTCGATTTCGAACCATCTGTCTTGCCACAAAACCTCCATGGAGATCTTGTTATAGTCGTGAGATTTGCGAGATGTGCATAGCACTTAAGTTTCCTAGTAAGGACACAAGTGTTAACTTATAAGTATTTATTTAACAATAAAACACTGTTATCTGTTTCAACACTTCCACAAAATTTATTATAATTGATTATCACTACAGCTGTTTCGGCAGTGTCTTTCTCAAGTGATCTATTTTTGGTATGCGTTTACACTTTATAGTCTTCAACTAAATAAGTTGAGGAGGGGAGAAGTTTTTGTCATAAGTTGGTCATTTAGAATTACGTTCGTATTTTTTAATTTATTTTTCATAGATTCTAGATAGGTTGCGGCCTTTATTTTGAATGTGAAGAATTTCAAATTGGTCATTAAAAGAATGATTATGGTCTGGAAGGTGAAGTGCCTACGTAGAATATTTTTCTATTATTGAAAGCCCTTTTGTGTTCTGCTATACAGTTGTTAAAATTTATACCCGTTTGACCGATGTAAGATTTTGGACAGTCGCCACATTTAAGTTTGTATACACCACTGTGTATGATTTTTCTTTTGGTTCTTGTTGTTCTTAATATATTTGATTGAGTTGTTGTTTATTCCAAAAACTGGTGTTATTCCTTTCTTTTTTATATGTTTGGCTACTTTTGTTAATATCTTGCCTATATATGTAATAGAGCAGAATGTATTAAGTTATTTCTCTGATGGTGGAAATACTAATTTCAGGGCTTTCTTATGTAGTTTATGTTTTAAAATTTGGTTTATTGTTTTTTCATTGTACCCATTGTTTAATGATATTTAATTCTATCTCGAAGTTATCTTTGTAATCTATGTAAGATGCTATGGTGGGCTGCCAATTTATGTTATGTAGGATGGAACGATGAATTGTGTATAGTCGTGTCAGTATGGGTAGTGTTATGCAATAAGGAGAAATTATGTTTGGTTTTAAGTCTGATAATCTTTAAATCTAGAAAATTTATGGATTGATTCTGCTTTATTTCTATTGTAAATTTAATATGACTATGGAGCGAATTAATATACAATAAGAGATGATCAAATTGCCTGTTGGTTCCTGTAAAACATACCAGTACATCATCTATGAAATTTAGAAAAAAGTTCTGGCTCTATAAAATTTATAAAAAATTAAGAATTTTGATAAACAATAAAACGTATCTTAAAAAAGAATTGACCAGTCGGATCCTAGGAAGTCTCATTTGATTTGTTATTAAAAGAGCTACAATATATTATTTTAAAAAATAGTTTACCGATTTTGAATAAAAAATTAAAAATGTCGAAAAATTCACATTTATTTATTTTCAATCGTTAATTTTGCATAAACTATTGGGTCAAATTTATTGACTTTTTATGTACTTTTTTTCATAATTGTGCCCATTTTAACCTAAGATATTGAATTGATACAATAAAAATAAAAAAAAATAATCAAAAAACACCGTTTTTTGCACCTTGTGGTGGCACTACACTTCGCTATGTGTTATTTGTTATTCACCCAAATATTTGTTATTCGTCAGCGAATAACAAATACGCTACTCCACACTTATGACGGTGACCCAAACATGCCAAATTCATGCGTGTTTGGCAGAACCAAAAGGAACGTGGACGTATGAACGGTTTCTGCAACTTATTTTTACATTTCACAGTGGGTACACCTCAAATCAAAGCGTAATCGATACGATAGTTAAATTTGTCGAATTAATGGTTTAAGAATAACGAGAATTGCAATAAAGTTAGGTTAAGATAAACAGCGAGACAACCACATACAGTCGGCGTGCATAGAAGTATTCTGTATTTGGGTATTTGCTTATGCGTGCGAATAAAGCAAATAATTGACGAATTTACTCTCCACACTTCGTCTTATGCGGCTGAATGTCTCGTATAACGAATAACATAGCGAAGTGTGGTCCTGCCATTAAAAGTGCCATAAAAAATATTAACCAACAGTTTAGAGTTAAAAGAACAAACACTTAAAGGTTACTTTAGGCATTGCCTAGTTTAGACCTAGTCTGAAAATGCTTTTTTAAGTGAGCTAGTGCTCCTTGTAATTAGTTTTTTTTTAAATATAAATTAAATACCTTCAGAACCTTTTTATTTAGAAAACAAAAACGGGTACGATTATTTATCTTCTAGGGTTGAATCGATTCCATCAACTAGTACCGGTCATAGGCATCTATATTTGGATAAGCCAATGGTTATTGTAACGCATAACTTTTTGTCTATAATTTTAAAGCATTCTATACTATGCGATAGTAGAATATTCAATTTTCAGGTATTCTAGTACTAAAAGGTACTCTTAATATAAGTCGGTTTCTAGAAAAATCGATTTAAAACGTTTTTTCGTCATGAAAGTTAAATTAATATTTTTTGCACCAGTTGGGAATAAACTGTCAACAGAAGTATAACCTACGTTTTTTCTTTGTCAAATTGTTGCCAGTTCGCGAAATTTATTTGTGGCATTCAAACACAACAATTTCAATTCAACAAAAATGTATTTTTCTAATAAAGAATACGCTAATATGCATTTAGTTTATGGCGAAATGAAGTGTAACGATCGAGCAGCATAATGTAGCTACGCTGAAAAAATTCCCAATCGTGAGTATTCCACTCACTCAAAATTTACAGCTCTTCATTACGATTCAGAGAAACAGGTTCAGTGGTTTTAAAAAATAATGAAACAAGGAGATACAATGATGTAATAGCAGTACATGAAGATGTTGTAATGGAATTTGAGGACAATCCAGAAATTAGCATTCGAAGAGTATCTGCCCTGTATCCAACAATTTTAAACTCTTCCATAGGAAATATCTTACACAGCGAAAATGTATATCCTTTTTATTTTACAAAGGTATAAGCACTGCTACAAGGATATTTTCCTGCTCGTGAAGAATTCGTTGGTTAGAAGATGGTTAAAAAAACAGAAAAATCAAAACGAAGATTTTTTCACATACATTTTGTTTTGCGACGAAGCTACATTCACAAAAAATGAAATTTTTAATCAAATAATGCACAATAATATTCTTAAGCTGTTGACAACACCACTTTATTCGAGAATTTAAGCATCAGCATAGGTTTAGCAAACGTCTGGATAGGAGTAGTTGACGATTATGTACTTGGACCTGTGAAATTACTTGCTTGTTTAAATGGTGTTGGTTATTTACATTTTCTGCAAAATATTTTACCTAATTTGTTAGACCATAAGCCTTTAAATATTGGGCAAAACTTATGGTTTCTACATTAGGATTGTCCGGCTCACTTTATCAGGAGTAAACGAGAATACCTTGATAATAACTACGAAAAGACAACTTGATTTGAAGGGGCAGTTCAGTTGCTTGGCTAACAAAGTCGCTTGTGAATATTATGTTTGGGGATACAAATAAGCATTTGTTTATCCCGTTCCATTACAAAATCATGCATAACTTTTACTAAGGATACAAGATGTTTGAAACGAATTTAAAAAAAAATCTTTGAAATTTTTGCATAAAATTCGGCGTTCTCTAAGCAAAAAAACAAATTAATGCATAGAGACTAATGATAATCACATCGAGCATCTTTTGTAGGGCGTAGGAAATTTCGACACTAAGCAGGTAGCGACTAAAATTTAATGGCAATTTTCGACACCAGCCCTAATTCCCGTTTTTATCTTACAGGTATATTCGACACCAAATAAATATAGCTGCGACATAAATAAAATACCATAATTAATTAATTTATTTATTTTAATAAAAGTAATGTGCATTTTATTTCTTTATAACTGTAATAATATCTAAATATAATACAACTAGTACCTAATTTTTGTACATTTTACCGTTAATATACTTGTATACAATGATTTATTTGCTATTATAGGACTGATAAAATACAACTTTTATAAAATCTAACCTACGTATTTGTTGGTATCGTAGTTTATCCATCATTTTCTCCAAAAATGCCAATTTAGCCTTAACAGTAGTATCTTTGATTTTTGCTGGTATACGTAAACTATTTATTTTGACATAAGTGTCTACTTGAAATTCTTTTAACTTTTCAATAAAAATAAAAATAGAAGGATGTGTTGAATAAAAAGAAGAATTAAATCTCGAATAAAAGGATTCACAGGCATTTGTGGTCCTCGCAATAGACGGATTCTGATTAGACCATATGTGTGGTGGAAATAGAGCGCTATCGAAAATGTAATTTTCCAGTAAATAATCTGCATATATATCAAGTGTTGCGTTTATAGGTTTATATGACATTAAATCATAAAGAAAGCATTCTTCAACTTCTGCTGGATTTAAATAAGTTAAACCAAACGTATGCCTTAACCATTTTCCAATTTCTGAATTTGTATCCTTATATTCTTGTACCAAACCCAAAGATTGAATTTTTTTAAACCAGTTTTGGTGTAAGTGAAAATGGCATCCACTAATTTTTGCATTGGGCCACATATACAATAAAGCACAGTGAATTGCTTTTTCAAAGTCCACAAATATTTCAGTTGGCTCTAATGATAATTGAAATGTTTCAAAAATCTTAGACCTTAATAAAGAAAATAAATTTTTGTATGTCATTGACAATTATTTGTCCTTTAACAAACAGTATGCTAAAGGAACATAATGTCCATTTTCCAAGCCATGTATAGTAAATAATTGTAGAAAATATTTGGGACTGTATGAAAATGTACCATCCATATACAAAGTTTTTAATTTACACAACAAACGAATATTTGTCTCGCACGAAAATACAATTACATTTAATTCAGGATGATTTAAAAACAAAAAACTTTCATTGCGACAGGTTTTAGGAGAATAATTACTAACCGCGTTATGGACTTCTGATATGCTTCTTGGTAACGGACCTGGTAACAGTTTACGACGACAGTTGTAAATATTCTTTCTTATGCTAGCTATGTCAGGAACCGTCAGCAAATTGGCATCACACTCAGCAACAGCAGTTCTTGTAATTTTGGCAGGCTTTTCCGATATGTCCTCTTGGGCTTTTCTTTTACATGCATTGGTTACCATCTTTACTTCAAGCTTTTTTGGATCGGCTTCATGATTATGTACCAAATCACTTCTTGTGATGGTGAGGTCCTCACAGCCTATTGTAAACACTTTTGCGGAACACTTAGTGTTTCTTTGGATGCAGCGCCAAAATATCTCGCCGCTTTTTAACACTTTCTGTTTCGAGAACGAATGATGCTCCACCACTAATAAATCTCGACCACGGAAACTTTTTATCAAACTTATTTTTTAAATATCCGTATACGTGCACAAGTCAACGTCAAACAAGAAATAAATTACAACTGAAATAATTTAGTCACAAGTACACAAGTGCCACGCCCCCCGCCGTGACAATAAATATTGGGAAAATCCGCTTGTCCTGCTTGGGTGCAAATGTCCATCGCCGCTAATTACCTACCTACCTGCTTTACGCCGCGGTGTCGAAATTTCCTATAATAAAATTTGACCCTTCGATTACCCCAGGTACAAAGACAATTTGGTGTCGAAAGTTCGCCCGCCGCTTTTGTAAGTATCTACCTTTGATACTTGTTCTGTTGTGTTAGTTTTGTTCCATCGTAATAAATATTTTGTTTTTAAAAACCTTTATTTATATAAAAATAAATTTTTGTTTCAATTTGATTTTTTGCTCCTTTTCTCAAACTTGTTTTACGAATTGTGTGCTACAGTTATTATAAAATTAATTAGGGTACCTATTAATTTAACTTTCAATGCGAACAAACGAAAAATAGTATCACAAATGCTTAAAAGGAATCGGTTCAACTCTCAAGGATAAATAATCGTTCCAGTTTACGTTTTTGTTAATAGAAGCGTTCTGGAGGTATTAAAAAAAAACTAATTACAAGGCGCCATCTTCAACAAGCTCTAGCCTCCTTAGGAAGCATTTTCGGACTAGATAAATTGGGTTAAACTGTCTTAAAATTATCTGAGAAATCAGTGGTCTTCGTTTGTCAAGAGAGTTTTTGGACACTCCATATATACGATCGATTTAAAAAACAGGTTGCTAATTTAAGAACTTATTTTTAGAAGCAGACTGAGACATCTAGTTTACATCGCGCAATAAACGTTGCAGATGACATAATATCGCTTAAACTGGGGAAAAAATTCACGTAAATTATGAAAAATGTTTCTAAAAGAGGGTTTTCTGCTTGTCATTTAGGATTAGGACATATCAAGCAAAAACTGCCTGATTAAGGCCAATATGGATGTCAAATTTAAGAAACCGTCAAAGTATTTATGGTTTAGTTTGACATGTACCAAAACGCGATATTGTAAAAATATTTAGAGCTCAAAATATTTCTGTCAACGATTTACAAGACAATTAAAGAGTACCAAAATGGTATACCATGCCTTAATTTACCCAAAAGTGGAAGACCAAGAGTTTTAACTTCTGCTCGACAACAGAGATTAATTCAAAGTATGGAGAACCAATTAGGAAAGTCTTTGCGAAATGTTGGCCAAAGATACGAGTATAATGTTTCACGAATGACTGTAAATATAAGAATTTCCAAAAATAATTTTAAACGATATAAAAGAAAAAAGCTCCTAAGTACACACCAGCCCCGTTAGAAAAAATTACTAGATGTTGCCTTGCATGGAGACGTATTCATTTTCCTGGTAAAATTCTCATTATTGATGCTGAAAAGTATTTTGCTTTATCCAATTCCGAAATGAAAGGCAACGAAGGATTTTATACACTTTTCTACACGCAATGTACAAGATGCACCGGACAAAGTAAGGTTTAAGGTAAAAGTGAAATTTGCCGATAAAAGTTTGGTATGATGTGCCATCTCAGAAGCTGGTGTTTCAAAGTCGTTCGTTGAGCGTGTTCGCGGTGAAGCTCTCAATGCTGACAATTACGTTGACAAGTGTCTTACAAAGCGTGTTCAATTTATAAATACTCATTACCTCAATGATAAAATCATATTTTGGACCTACCTAGCCGATCATACAATTACGCCAGGAGAACGACAGATTGGTTAACTGTTCAAAATATAAATTTATGTTAAGTTTTGGGCTGTTTTGAGTCGAATGGTGTATAATAATGGCTGGGAAGCCCAAAATGAAGATCAGCTAAGGCGAAGAATTTTGCAAAAATTTCGTGAGATCAACTTAGAAACAGTCCAAAGGCTTATTGCACATGCAAGACCAAATTTACGTGTCATCGAAGATCACGGACCTCTTTCTGTTCTAGGTATAAAAATACATTATAAACCTTCAATATATAGACTTAATTTTCTGTATTTAGTTAAGAAAATAAACTTAATTTACAATTAGAGAATTCATATTTATTTTTTACGAAAACTTTAGGGATACGCGTTATTCGTTTTGATACTTAAAATTTCAAGTTGCGCGTGTTACTATAAATGATTTCCGAATTCTACTCCCCCAAAGTATTTTTTCTCAAGTGTGCCTATAGAAGTTTTACTTCTATAAATTTTATTTTTTACAATAAGTAGGCACTAATTTCTTTGTATAAAAACATAAAAAGACAATCCGTCTAAGAATAAAAGTAAAGTGTTTTCAATTGCATAAAACGATAATCAGTACTTTTACATTTTTCAATTTCTTATAGCATAAAGCGACATAGATTTCCTTTGTTGTGAAACGACAATGCCCATTGTTTGAAGTAAAAGAAGATGGTAATAAAAAACTGAATTGTGCCTTTCATACTTGCTGCACATTTTTAGCCAGTTCTTTTGTTAAGCTTTTAAGGTGACGCCATATTTACTATGTCTTTCTATGATAAAAATGTACATTAGTCTTTTATAAAGATTTCGGAACTAATAAATTATTCTATAAAATTCATGTTCTAAAATTATATATAATTATACAATTTATACGATTTCAAATGTTTAAATTGGGATTCCACTACAAATTCCACTACGAGCAAAAACAGTGAACATAAGTGTACCTTCAACTACAAATACATGTATGTATAATTTACTCATTACTAGTTGAGGTTAGTTTTTTGTTTCAACTGATTAAAATCACAAAAGAAAAAATTTAAACAGGATTGCCTTACAACCGGCAATCTATTTTTATTTTAAAATGAATAAAAAGCTGAAACTTTACCATGACACATAGAAGCCAAATTATAATTTCAACTAAAAACGCAATTGCTTTTGACTACATGAGCAGTGGCGTATCAAATACCAAAACAGTAAATATGTCTCAAACACAAAACCAAGTTTTATCCGATTGTACGATTACGTTAAAGCTATAGGTGATATAATAGGCCCTAAACAAATCTCCTTTGCATCTAGAATATCAAACAATCGCATTTGTATCTATCTTTCTAACACTAATCTTGTTGACCAGCTCATAGATTCATATCCCATAATATAGATAGGAGATGTTTCTTTAAATATCCGAAGACTTATTTCCTCTGCTAAAAGAATAATTATATCTAATGTTTCTCCGTTCTTACCACATGACATAGTTGAAAATAGCATTAAAAATCTTGGACTTCGCATCGCATCTCCTATATCCTATTTAAGAGCAGGTATTCCTGGGGACGAATATTCACATGTATTAAGTTTCAGACGCCAAGTTTACGTATACCCTCCCTCCGAAGATTTTGAATTACAAACATCAGTACTTATTTTCTTCGAAGGGAATGAACACAGAATCTTCCTTTCTACAGACAAAGTACATTGTTTTATCTGTAAACAAACAGGACATATAGCCTTCAACTGTCCAAATCCTCCAACAGACAATACAATCCCAACCAAATATCTACCAACAAGCTCCAACTCATCCGTAAAAATTTCATCTCCCTCTACACATACTGCCAAAGAGCCATAAATCGAAAATAAAGACTCCAACACTAGAACCAACACAATCAGACCAAATTGCCATAACACAAATATCTCAAAAACGAGGACACTCTAAAATAGAAACTCCTACTGAACTAATAAGCCCTGAAATTTCTGAGAAAGAAGCTCAACCATTGTTAGATATGCCTCCCCCTCTATCAGCTTCCCCCAAAAAAGGTCCCAAAGCTAAGAAAAAAAGCACAAACCTGATACTCCAACAGAATTAGTATTAACCGAAACAAACAAACAGAATCCACAAACCTTTAAAATAGCCATAGGCAATTTCATTTTCTTCCTTGAAAATAGTTTTGGACATTCTGATCCTTATTCGGAAACGAAAAAGCTCTGAAAAAAAAGGAATATATCCAAATCTTTCAGATAGATCCTTAAAAAACCGATTTACCCGTTTAAGTAAAAAGATCAAAAACCAACTACAACTAGAATCCTCTGAAGTCACAAGTTTATCACACCCAATTTCATTAAGCGAACTAACTGACGATGAGTGCCTTTCCGATCGATCCCAAAGGTAGCAGCACTGAAAAATCTCCCCTTCTAATATTCTTTTTATTTAATTTAATCCAGTGGAATTGTGATGGGTTTTACCCCCATCTAAAAAATCTCCAACTGCTTGTTGCTGATACTTCACCCGATTTCATTTTTTTGCAAGAAACCAATTTCCCTAAAAACCATAATCCATACCTTAAAAATTACGTTGGCTACCACTTTATACGAACATCACACGCACGATCTAGTGGTGGGAGCTCTATATTTACTTCTACAGATATATTCCACCAAGAATTCCACTTAACAACAACTCTAGAAGCCGTTGCCGTTACTGCTTGGTGTCCAAATAAAATCGTAATTTGCAACGTATATATTCCTCCCTATTACACCCTAACAGCTCTCGAAATTACAAACCTAACTAACCAACTTCCTGAACCATTTATCTTAGTTGGAGATTTTAATGCACATAGCACTATGTGGGGCTCCAGTAATACTTTCGGTAGAGGCAAGATGATTGAAAATATCATAATCAATTCCAACCTTAATTTTCTAAACACTGGAAGCAGCACATACTTTCATATTCAAACAGGTACTCTCTCTTCCATTGATTTAAGCATATGTAATCCAGAATTATCTACTCATCTTACATGGAAAACAGTGGAAAGTCTCTATGGCAGTAACCATTTTCCCATTTTAATTTCTAACAATGATAACTCACAAAGACAAAGCCAAATTAAGTGGAAAATTGCTCACGCTGACTGGGATCTATTTAACTTAATTGTTAAGGAACAAACAAATAAAATCTCCTTTATAAATTCTGCTTATGAAGATCTTAACATTTTGATTAATTGTGTTATAACTTCCGCTAAAAAATGCATCGGTAAATACCACTTTGATCCCTCCAAAAAATATGTTACTAAACTACTTAACTAGCTGTAAAAGATTGTTAAAAAGCATTAAACCGATATCGTAAAACTAGAAACCAAGCGGACCTAATAAACCTTAGAAAACTAAGAGCTAAATCTAAGCGAATTGTTAAAGAAAGCACAAAGAACTCATGGAACAAATACATCAGTAGCATAACTTCCGACACACCTTCTAGTCAAATATGGACTAAAATAAAACAGATGAAAGGTAGATATACAATATACAAAATTCCAGCCAATATAGAAAATAACAATGTCATAACTGATAACCAGCAGATTGTAAACACACTTGCCAAATACTATTCAAATAAAGCTAAACTTGATAACAACTGTACTGGACCAACAAACATAACAAATAAATGTGTTGTACATAAGAATCCAAATTTCAATGATCATCCTGTCAATCTCCCACTAACAATCGACGAATTAGTCGAAGCTGTTAACTCCCTAAAGAACAGTGCTGCAGGACCGGATGACATTCCATCGATATTCCTAAAACATCTACATTAAGAGAAGATACCCTTATAAAGTTACTAGAATTCTACAACAACATATGACTAGGTAACCAAATCCAAATCGTTGCACGATGGATAATCTTATCACTCTTCAATCCGATATTATAGAAGCATTATGTAATAGAAACAACCTTATAACTGTCTCACTAGATATAGAAAGTGCTTTTGACACAGCATCAAGGCCGGCAATTCTAGAAAAACTTAAAGAGTCTAATTTATCTGGAAACATATATCTATTTGTTGAGAATTTTTTAACTAACAGAAGTTTCAAAGTCTCTGCAAATGGTAAAATGTCTCCCTCATATATCCTGGAGACAGGAGTACCTTAAGGATCAGTCCTCAGCACAACCTTATTTTTACTGCTTCTTAACGACCTTAGTTTCTTAGTACAACTCCCTGTCAAATATAATATCTATGCGGATGATCTAGTTATTTACTGCTCGATTAAAGTAACAAGCTCCACTAGCACTCTTTTGCAAAATACTATTGATAACATCTCTCACTGGTCTAACAAAATTGGTTTCAGCTTCTCGCCTACAAAGTCTAAAGTGATTAACTTTAGGAAAAAATATAAACAAATTCTTCCACTCATAAAATTAAAAGAGCATCCACTACAAGTAGTTGAAAATCACAAATTTTTAGGGGTAATTTTCGACAAAAAATTAACATGGAAGAAACATATAGAAAATACTAAAGCCAGTGCCTCAAAAAATATAAATCTCTTAAAATCACTAGCCAATCGACAATGGGGAGCCGCAGAAGAATTCCTATTAAGTTTATACAGAGCCCTGATGCAAGTTAGACTATGGATCGATATTATATGTCTGCCCCTAAAACTTATTTAAAATCACTAGATACAATTCAAAACACTTCATTAAGAATATGCCTTGGAGCCCAGATCTAGCCCTAGAGAAAGCATATATGTCGAATCGTGCGAACCCCCTCTAATTATTAGAAGACGACGTCTACTAAACTCCTATTTTGCTAAGGTTTCTGCAAACTCAAATAATATATCTTTCCAACTTATTAAAAATTTTCAATTAACAGCAGCACACAGTAAATCTTGGCTAAAAATATTACCTGACTTTAACGTAAATTTGTGCAGATATAAGATAATGGAAACCTCCACGATACTCATGAAACAAACTTTTAACGACATAATTAATAGAGGCAAGTTTGATAACATAATATTCACAGATGCATCTAAAGACGAAGAAAGTGTCGGATGTGCTGTAACTTCCACAAATAACAGACTAGCAATGTATAGACTACCCAAGATGATCAGTATATTCACAGCAGATCTCTACGCTATAGTTACAGCTCTAGAGGTTCCAATGCAGGGTACCAAAAACTTAGCAATCTGCACAGATTCATTATCATCCATAAATTCAATTAGAAAAGTCTACACATCAAATCCTTTAGTTAATGAGATCCACGAAAGATTTTTCCATCGATTTTTAAGTCAGTGATGTCATTCAATTCTCTGTTAATCCGATATAAAATAATATTTAAATATATTCGTTAGTACAATAAATTAAAAGTGAAAGAAAATTCACATAAATACTTTCACCTTTAATAAATTATAAAAAAATTATTTCCCCCATCTATTCCAAACTAAAATAGTACTAATATCAAATATAACGATTTTAGGCAGTATTCATTAAAAAACTATACAAATTCTTAAAATACGTATATAAATAACATGAAACTGTCGCCAAGAAATGTCACTCGATTCTTTTCTGACTGCTCGCCCCTTGTTATTTCTTTATTTGCCACTTTTCTCTTTGATATTGCCTTATAAGGACCTAGGTCCCCAATTCAAATAAATCTTTCTGATTCAGTTCACTTACTATTATGTGCTCATTTAATCGTAAACTGGTCTTTTGGGCACATTTCCAACAGCTCTGATATATATTTTCTGAATTGTCTTCTTAAAATCATATTTACCCATTTCAGCATGCTTTTTGTTCGCTCTAAATTATCACGCTTACAATAAATACTTTGTATTCGCAACATATTAAAAAAAAACGTTGTTATTATTTTTCAGAATTCAAATATAACCATATTATATATCAGATATAATTATTATTGTAGACACTGTTCATCCTCCTATGTATAGGCCAATTATTTTTATTGTATTTTATTTTGACTTTTTCAAAATTCGATATATTTTCAAACATTAGTACATTTTAGATTTTTGTAAAAAAAACCAAAATCAATTTGTCAAAAGATTAATAAAAATTATTAAAGGTATTTATAAATGATTATTAATTACAAAAAAACTTTTTCTTCCTGTACTGCCTATCCGTTTCGGATGTTGACGACCATAATGGCAATCTGTATTTTGCAAACTGCTGCTCTGAAAAGATTTGTGGTTGTTGTGTTGAGCCACGTACATAGATTTTTCCACCAGAACACTCTTCTCCTTCCTGGTCCTCGTTTTTCTTTTACTTTTCCGTGTAGAATTAATTGTGCAACCCATATATTTCTTTCTGCCACATGATGTTACCGAGGTATTTGATTTTGACTGTTTTTTTTGTGGTTAACAACTCTTTTCCTTTATGCATACTTAATAAAACGTATTGCTTAGTAACGTGGTCGGTATAGGATATCTTCAGGATTCGATGATAAAGCCACATTTCGAAAGTCTAAATTTTCTTGCAGGTAGCGTCTGTAAGAGTCCACGACTCTCTTTACTACAGTATAGGAAAGATATAACATCGTAGTATTCTGATTTTTATGGGTACTGATAAATTATGGCATTTAAATAGCTTAGCCATTTTTAAAAAACATAATTAAAAACATATATGAAAATGCTACCATGCAGATAAAGCTGGACGAAAGCACAAAAACTAATCATATAAGACTACAACGGAGAGTAAGACAAGAGTAAGACACCATCTCTCCCAAACTATTTACCCTTGCTCTAGAAGACATTTTAAAAAAACTAGAATGGAACAACAAGGGTATCAACGTCGACGGATCATACTTAAGCCACTTGAGATTCGCAGATGACATAGTTTTAATAGCCGATAATATCCAAGAACTAAATGATATGTTACAACAATTAAATGCAGGTTCAGGAGCATTAGGCTTAAAAATGAACTACAATAAAACAAAAATACTGAGCCGAGACCAGACAAATATAACAATTAAAAACCATACCATAGAAAATCTGTCACGTAGCCCGACATTATGTATATCTAGGTCATGTCATCAAACTAGGAAAACCAAATCAAGATGCTGAAATTAAAAGAAGAACACACCTGGTATGGGGCGCTTTCAGCAAACTAGCATATATCTTGAAAAACACCTCCATTCCTGTTAACTTAAAGAAAAAGGTGTATAACACATGCATACTACCAGTTTGTACCTACGGCTTGGAGATAGTAGCCCTTACCAAAAAATCTGCCAAAAAATTAGAAACAACGCAAAGAGCAATGGAACGAATTATGTTTGGAATATCACTGAGAGACAAGATTAGAAACACCGAGATAAGAAGTAGAACGAAGATTAGGAATATTGTGGAAGACATTACAAACGTGAAATGGCGCTGAGCAGGTCACGTAGCCCGATATGATGACAACAGGTAGACACGGAGAATTCTAGAATAAAGACCAAGGACGACAACAAGAAACATGGGAAGACCTCAAAGAAGATGGGTAGATGACATAAGAGCAGTGACAGGCACAACAGTGGATTAGATTGGCGCAAGATAGAGAAAGATAGAAGCAATTGGGAGATACCTACATTCAGGAGTGGATGGAGAACGGTTGACAGAGAGCCATTTTTTGACTTGCAGATCTTGCTTTCTCTATCCTACATTTTATTTCTAGGGAATGGTCCCAATTTTCATTGACGTTCGTACCAAGGCAGGTGTATGTTTTTACTCTTTCTATCGGTTGACCATTCACACTGATTCTTTCAATTTGCTGTTCCTTCTTAGAGATCATCATACATTTTGATTTCTTTATGTTCAGTGAAAGTCAATATCTCTGACTCACTTCTGCGATTATACTCATTAATTCCTGAAGGGCTTCATAGCTGTCAATGAATACCACCGTGTCATGATTTTATTAATACATTTCATTCCAACAACTCTATCTCTTGGCACTGTGTTTTTACCCAATTTTCTTTGGCCTTTCGTATTTTGGTTCTTATTTATTCCTGAATATTTTTGTACATTCCTTTATTATTCTTTCTTCCATGAGTTGCAGTATATTGTCTTTCATCTAACTTTTCCTCTTCTCTTTATTTTCTGTTCGATATTCTTCTCTGATCTCGTTAAAGGTTTCACATATATTCTGGAGTGATTCTTTTGGATCATATGTTTGCTCCATGATAGTTAGCTAAAAAGAATCCGTGCGACTGTCTCCTTTGTTTCCTTATACAAAAATACAATGTGATCTAAAATAAACCGAACACGTTGTAAAAATGGCATCCATAATTATTATGAGAATAAAAGTTTGTCCAAATGTTCATTTATAGGTACTGGTATTATTTTTTATGCTGAAATAAGTATCATGTAAATTTATCAATTGATTTCAATATTGTGTGTATGCAAATCAAATTATGGTATTAAATCTGTGATATGAATCAATGCTTCTTCTTCCTGTGCACTGGATTTGTAGAGCAGAATCTGTTTACTTGAGGGATGGATGTTTTACACAAAACTATAGTGTCTCGCATAGCGGTTATACTAATACTGAGTGTGAGTACGTCAAAAATAGCTTCGTATCCATTAAGTATGCTAGGGGCGGTGCCTACAGGACTGTATTAGTTTACGTGTATAAAACATAAACGCACGTCAAATAAAGAATTCAATGTAAAATGAAAATAATAAAAAAATACTTGATACAAAAATAAAAATATATGTGGAGGAACAGAACACAGGTTTTTTAGATATATGTTATATCAGTATCATTTCGATAGTCATAAAGAACACAAGTTAGAAATAAACTTGATTTTACGTTTAAAAGTAATTGATATTGTGCTATTTTGAGAGTTTGTTTAATTAGTGTAAATTTGGTGTTCTTTAGGGCCATAATTTTTGATTCGAAAAAAATCAAATTATGGAAGAAGCTGTTATGGACATTTATGAACCGCTCGATGAATTAAACACTTTAGAAAAATCTAATATGAATAGGTATATTGAACACAAAAATAAAAATATCGGAAGATGATTTTCTATGAACGTAGAGCATTTTTTATTAAATCACCCATTAATAAAAAATGATTTAGTTGATATAAAACAGTTGGTATTGGTAGGGTCAAAGACATTTTTAAAACTTACGACTTAAACATTATATTGCAAATAAAATATTTCGTTATAATATAATAAATAAAAATTTTCTAATAGGTTGTATCAAAAAATTGGTTTACACATTATTTTACAATGATTGCGTATATTTCCAAGGATTGTAAATGTTCAAAGCATACACACAAAATACAAGGACGGCACAACTCAATAAGTATCAAGACAAATGATAATTGTAGAATTTTTGGGTAATGTAGTAAGTACATACCTAAGTAAGTAGGTAAGTAAGTAGGTAAGTACCTCAGAACAGAATAATTGATTTATGTAATTTCCCAGTAGATCCATTCATAGTGAAATGATCCATACATAAAAGTGAAAGAGGCTGTTGAAATTGTATCATTGAATTTATTACTCAACAAATCCAGAAAAGCGTATACGGCCTATGAAACTCTCTTAAACTGTTGAAATGAAAAAAAAAATATAAAATCGTTCTCAGAATCTGTCATATTGGTGTATTTTATAGAACTAACTACAAAAGATCCTCGACATAATGGACCCATAATTCAATGCTTGGAAGTACTATTAATATACATCAATAAATAAATGTAGAAAACCTAATCGGTCTAACGTATAATGTCTTTTTTGTACAAAGGCTGTGGTTGCCAATACTAAAAAAAGATGTCAATAACAAGAATATATCTACAATAGCGGATTAATAGGAAGTGGAGACACATATATATATATATATATATATATATATATATATATATATATATATATATATATATATATATATATATATATATATATATATATATATATATATATATATATATATATATATATATATATATATATATATATATATATATATATATATATATATATATATATATATATATATTGAATTTGAAATTTCCGCGGGAGCTATATGTGGTTTCAGTTGTTTTCCGGGTTTGACTCCGCGTTAAATATTTTTGGTTTTTAGAAAAACCATTGTTTTGACGACGTTTCGGCAAGGTCACACTTGCCATTGTCAAGTCAGATTCTGCTTCGTCTTGATGTTACAGGCGAACTGATTTCTCGGTCGCTGCACGCTGAGTTTAAATATCTTGTTGCGCTTCTTGTCATTGGTCCTGTGCGCAGAGTGGGCGTGGTCTTCTTCGCTATTTTAATTTTTACGTTTTTCTGCAGAATTGTTTTCCACGTATTTGGGAGTCTTTGGGCATCATCTCTGGTGTTTAAATTTTTCGGATGTTTTTCGATCTCTATGGCTTCTCTGATTACACGTTTGGCCTTATTTTCGATGTTGGCTAGCATTGTTGTTCCATTTAAGTCTATTTTATGTCCTGTGTTTATGACATGTTGTGCTAGGGATGAAGTTTTTTCTTTTCTTTCGATGGCGTTTCGATGTTCTTCGCGTCTAACCTGTATCCTTCGATTTGTTTGTCCGATGTACGATTTATCGCAGTCTTCACACGGGATCCTGTATACGCCTTGATTTTCTAATGCAACTTTTGTTTTTGCTGATGGTAATATGGTTGCTATTTTTCTGTCGGTGTTAAAAATAGTTTCTATTTTGTTTTTTCTTAGAACTCTGCTGATTTTGTCTGTCGTACCCTTTATATAGGGCAGGATAGTTTTACCGACTGGTTTTTATTAAGCATATATATACCGACTGGTATTAAGCAAGTGGAAAAAACCAACGCTCTAACAATATCACGGTTTCAACAAGAAGCATTAGCAAAATTTTTTCTTCGTGCTGCTGTGACTATTGATAAATGATTGCTTATTTTATCTGATGCCGCACGATATATGGTGAAAGCAGGACAAAATTTAAAAATATTTTATTTAAACTTAATACATGTCACTTGTTTAGCGCATGGAATAAACAGAGTTGCGGAGGAAGTAAGAAAAACATTTCCACTAGTTAACAGTTTAATAGCGAGCGTCAAAAAGGTATTCCTCAAATCACCTGTAAGAATACAATGTTACAGAGATATGCTTCCTGCTGTTCCATTGCCACCGAAACCCATTTTAACACGTTGGGGAACATGGTTGGAAGCAGCTAATTTCTATGCTGATCATTTTGTTGATTTAAAAAAAATAATTAATCTTTTAACGAATGATAGTTGCTAATCTTTATTGGAAGCTAAGCAAGCCTTTTAAAATAATATCCTCCAACAGCAACTGTCATTCATAAAATCTAATTATAGTTTTGTCCAGAAAGGTATAACTCAATTAGAATCCTCCAAATTATTATTGTTAGAGAGTACAGTTTTAATAAAAGAATTTGAGTCATTGTCTCAAAACGTTAAAGGCACTATTGGAAAGGAAAATTTTTCAAAAATTTAAACTTACCATGGAAAAAAATAGTGGTTACCAGGTTCTTTCTGAAGTGGTTCAAGTACTAGCTGGGACATTTTCCGAACCACTTAATTTAGAACCATCTATTATAGTAAATTTGAAAAATGCCCCAGTTACATCAGTTGATGTCGAAAGAAGTTTTTCTATTTACAAATATATGTATTCAGATAGAAGCCATAAGTTTTTATTAGAAAATTTTGAACATCATTTGATAATCTATTGTTACTATAATTTAATAGTTATTTAACCAACAAGTGTATTAATAAGGGCGATTAACAATTGAGATATATTAACGCGCGAGCGAAGCGAGTGCGTTAATGTTCGAGATTGTTAATCGCCATTTTAATTCACGAGTTCGTTACAAAACTTTTCCGTCGACCATACTTTTCAGAAATAAAAATATCTTAGTTTAAATTTTTATTTACTTAACGATAAATAATGACATACAATGACAGACAGTACTTACAGCGGCTACTTCATTTTAAATAATTTGTTAGTGGGAATATAAATAGGTATAGGTATGTTTGGTTGCCTACACCACAGGTAACTGCCAATCACAGAGCGTTAAATGTGGTTAAATTAATTTATGCAAACAATGTATGTTGTGTTGCCTATAATAAAATCGTACATTAATAGAAAATCATTAATCAATGATTTTGAGGGTGTTAAAATTGATCATAAATGGATGGTCGACGGAAAAATAATATTTATATGTTAAAATAATTGTATACAGTCTTTCCCAAACCCTTCTTTTAGTGCGTCACTAATTTTGACGTCATATAGGATTTTAAGAATGTCGAGAATTATTGCATGACATTTTAGTTAAATCTGACAGTTGCAGGATCGTAATCGGTTAAATGTAAAAAGGTTATTTTTTTTAATATAGAATAAAAACTTTAACAATTCAAAATTGTTTTTTTAATTTACATATTAAAGGTCCCGTCCTGTATATAAATTTTTATTACGCATTATATTGGAACGGCAGTTTGTCATAATTCCTATTCTATACATTCGAAGGAAAGTGGTTAATTAGCTAAGATTTACCATCTCCAATAATTCAAGTTTCATCATGGTTGTTGAAACACGTATATGTCTCCCTTTTAACCATTCTACTAAAGAGTGTTTAGTCCAACTTGAATTTGGTATGAAGAGTAACATGTTGGCCTAAAATGAACAAGAAAAAATTTAAAGACGCTAGTGATATTTCAGTAGGTTATGGCTAACTATATTTTTATACAAACCTTCACTAAACATTCTGTATACACGAGTTCTAATAACATGTTCATAGTTATTGGTTAATGAACGGCAGAAACTGGTAATTGCCTGTTGTCCCAGCTAAAAGTTGTCCCAGCCTCTTCTTCTAATTGAAAATAATTTAATAATTTTAATATTAGTCTTTGTTCCTTCTCGGTATATCTCGGCATATGTAAAATATTTTTATGACAATAAATACAAAATTAAATTTTCACTATAAAATGTCTAAAAATACTAAGCTGGAATAACAATTATCATTTTATCAGTTGACATTGTGAAAGTACTGTCACAATCGAGACCATCTGCGTCAAATTACATTTATGCGCATCATTGATCGGATATCTATTTAGCGTATTCTAAACTCTAACCAATTGTACATCCGTAAGTAGAATTCGCTTTAATATGCAAATACCCGTCTACGATACATAATTTTCTAAGCTCTATGTATAATAATCACAGACTCGCGTTTTTTTCTGTCACTCTTAGCTTATTGCTTTAGAGAGAATTCGATCAACTATGACGCACTGAAAGAAGGGTTTGGGATGGACTATATGTTATGTATTTATAATATTGTAAGTATTTTTGTAAATAAAAAAATATTGTGAATCTTTTTTATTACATGCATTTTTTATAGATAAATATGCATTTTTTGCATAAAATACTGCATATTTTTGCATAAAATACTGCATATTTATGCGCATATTTCATACTTTTTTATGTGCATATTGGCCTAAGTCTAGTATACAGATTATAGATTTTAGCAGAATTTTTTAAGATTTTTTAAAAACGATTTCCTGAGTGGAAGTCGTCAAACATTAGTTAAAAATGTAATTTCCATTACAATCAATTGTTGCTTAATCCCATATAAACAAAATATTTAAATACGTTTGAGCTTTCTATTATTATTTAAATGTCAGGTATAAATGATTTTTAATTAACGTAATTAACGTTACTTTTATTATAAAATTGTACGTTTCATTATAAGATCCAAAATAAAAGAGTTACTTTATTCAAAGTAAAACAGAAACCTCAAGCACTCGCTAACAATGCCTTCTCTCTCGAATATACTTTCGAGTGAAAATTAAATTTTGTAAGGTAATGCTACTATTAATGAACTTCCCTTTTCGAAATCACCCCAAAAGGTAATTGTAATGCTGCATGAAATAGGTGGTGGAAAATGAAATCTTCGAAAGGCGAGAGAACTAATGGTTAAGTACACTAACGACCAGCTAGTAGAAAGTGTGTTAATTACTTAAGAGAGAAATGAATTCAGAAGTCGGTATACGTAAAATTCTGATACGGTGTAATTGCATTTTTTAAGTATATTTAAGTCTCTTCCTAATATCTCACAATAAAAACGATTTCGCCAACATGATTTGATGGGTGAATTAATAGCTCCATGTATATTTTTCCGGTCCCATGTAAAGGTTGTCTTTAATTAGTTATCCAGGAGAAAGGGTTAAGGCTTACAGAACTGTAAACGTTGCCCAGGAAATCGACTTAACTAAGGAAAACGGCCAAACAAGAAAATGGAAAAAACAAGAAATATCGCAAAAAGAAAAGACAGAGGACAGATAACTATGTAAACTACATTCAAGCATATTATAGCATAAGTAAACTGATAAACACGGAAGGCACATTCTGGTGGTAGCGTATTAATGATTGAACGTCCTATTTCCGCACTACGAAATATCTTACGCATTTAAAAAAGTATGTATATGATATGTATATATACATATATATTATGTTTCGAAAGGTTATCGCGGTTAGTACAATTAAACCTAGAGCACAGATTAATACTATTACAGGAATTCATTAAACCTAACAGTCTTCCGAGTTGAACCGCGTCCATCGAGCAAAAAGACAAAAGAGGGAATGTAAAGGTAGTGGGGGCAAAAATATTGTTAGACAGGAAGTGCCATCTTGAGAGGCCAAATTAAACAAGGAAAGAGAGTCTTTCCTTGTTTAAGAAATCAAATTTAGTTGGGTTATGTTATTATTTGTCCTAACTGTCACATGAAATCTTATTTATATTGAAGTTTTTTAACAATTGTTTCACATTTTAGACTGTTATCGTTAATATTTAATTAAAATTTTCTCGTCTAAGACACATTCTGAAAACTATTTTATAGCTACTGTTAATAAGTGTCGGAAAATTTAAATTTGGCGCATTCGCATTTCCGGATATGTCCGCCATCAGAGGCCACTTTTTTGGTCGCCTTTTCATAACGATTAGATTCCCTCTTTTGTCTTTTTGCTCGATGACCGCGTCGGTTATCATTGCGCCGAGCTTTCGACATCCTCTTCGATGTCCTGTTTAGGGCTTCCGAGGATTCAGTCTCACGTGCCCTCAGACACTACTACACTGATCACTAATCTAAGTAACGCATTGATACGCACGATCTAATGTATAAGTCTCGACTTTCTAGCATCGGTAATAATGAAGCTATAGCAGTTGATATATTTCATAGCAGGAGTACGCATTGTTCAATTTTGTCACATGCGAAAAATCATGTCATTTTTTCGCTGTATCTAAGTTTCCTTCTACCACAATTTTACAATTATTACCTTAGTCCAACCCTTGATAACCCTTCCTATTCCAGTTCAACCTTCCATCCTTTAGAAATACAGTCAGTTTTAAAATAGCAAGAAGAAAGACTCCCTTTTGATTATTGACTGTCACTAGGGGCAGTCGTTGGCTCTTTCGTCTGCTGAGTCTCGCTAGGCAGAGGTATACTCTCTCTTGCCTGTTACCTAACGCTTGGTACAGACGTACGGCTCTCTTGTCTGTTGTCTATCGATGAGACCGGACGCTCTCTCTCCCCTGTTGACTGTCGTTTGGTGATAGGGATGTTCTCTCTACTGTTGACTGCCTCTAACTAATTATCTTTCTCCTGCTTTTAGTTACGCGAAAAATACACGATAATTACGATAAAACACTGTTTTAAATCGTGTACAGACGCAAAATGTGCTCTATCTCGTGATCTCAGTGTTAGTACCGCGAAACACGTGTTCAGAAACCGGTACCCGGACAGATTTACCGGTGTGTAAGCCTGTCAATACCGCGAGTGTGTGGAGCAAAAATATTGGTAAGCCTTTGTATAAACTAAATTCGCTATAATCTGTATAACCTTCTACCACATATCCTAATTTATTTGAACCAGCCCTATGTAATACAGTCCTCATTAACTGAAATTATATGTATAATTTCACATATGTACACCCTTTTTGTGTATCCATATGTATACATATGGATGTGAAACGTGGACCCTCTCAACCATTGATGAAAATTAATTGAGAATATTTGAGCGCAATATACTAAGGAAGCTATTTGGAACAACCCAATTCAGCGATGGTTCGTGGATAATTAAAATGAACCACGAGGTGGATGAACTAATGCAGAGCGCAGATATTGTTAAATTTGTAAAGTCACAAAGACTAAAGGTCTTTGTGACTGGTCACCTAGAAAGAATGCCAGATAATCGAGATGTAAAAGTAGTCCAGAGATGGAAGCCCCAAGGAAACAGAACAAGAGCAATGCCCCGTAAAAGATGGATAGACGACGTAGAGAGGGATCTTAAAACCATGATCATCAGGCAGTGGCGAAGGAAAGTATCCGACAGGGCAGAATGAAAGAACATTGTTAAGCAGCCCAAGACTCACAAAGAGTTGTAGCGTCATTAGAAGAAGAAAATTAATACTGAAAGAAACATCTTTGGTTCGTGTGATAGTTTTTTTAGTAAAACATTTAAACTGTAACAGTGCTCTCGTTTGCTGTTTCGCGGGCTCGTGTAAATTGGATAGTGATCGGCGGTTTTGATACAAAAACTTTGCGCTAAAACTTTGGCTAGATCTTAACTTAGTTATAGTAACAAAGTTAATCATTAAATTACGTATTATCTAAAGCTTGTGTTCTTATTTCTCACCTTAGTGGGGGTTCCTTCGACTTGGAATTAATTATGGTAGTAATATCGCCATCCTAATTTGTGGAACAAATCTTCCGTTTATTTCTACCAAGTATCATAATTTTTGAAAACGATTATAAAGCAAATGTAAAAAGGTAATTTTTATTACAATCGATTGTGGTAAAATCCCATATAAATACAATATTAATTTAATTACGATTTTATGTTTTAGTTCATGTCCTGCAGACTTTTATAATATAGCTCGTGATAACTTTTGAATTACGTGATATTGGTTTATGCCATTAATGAATCCATAAAATAAATGATTTTATCATGTTCCATTACTAACGGTAGTTTTGTTACTAATGGTCATTACATCGGGAAGAAACTATAGGACGTTAAAAATATACATTGCTTGAAATAAATAAACTTTTATGAATTATTTAAAATTTAAAACGTAGATTAAAAAATATTATGAATATTGGGTTAATAATATAAAATATACTATATTTTATAACATATTTTTATTAGCCGACACGGCAAACGTTTTGCCATATAAAATATTTCTTGGTAAAATTTTTTTTGGTAGCTAAATTAAAAATACCTAACCTATTTGAGTATGTGGGATGGGGTCTATCACTGAAAGAAGAATGGAGCGTTGTAAACGATGACGGCCTATAAAAATAACAAAACAACAACCGTTCATTGTTGACCATTTGACGCATTATTGCGAAATATTTATGTTGCTCCGAACGATGTTATTTGAAAGCATGACAATACCTCAAAGCAATAGTGAGATGAGTCCCAAATTTATTTATTTTTTTCAAGTACACTATTTACATAGAATTTCTTGCACTCTATACAGAGATATGTATAACTACATAAAATGTTGTTCCGCAATGATTAAAGGAACTGTTTACCCTTTTAAAATTCATACATGACATAAAGTTAGTGACAAGCAGGGGAACTTTTATAGTATCCCTGTGGAAGGATAACAAAAATGAATCAAAAGATGAAAATGATTGTTAGTGCTTATCCTAAGAATAACCGAATCTGCATAATAAGCGTGTTTGTGTGAATGGTTTCCACATTGGCTAAATATGGTGAGCAAATTTAGAAATAGTTTCGCAAGAATTTTAAACAAGTATAATAATTTTGGTTTTCAGGTGATCAGGCAAATCCACGACAGAATATACTGCCTAAGATACTGCCCAGTATTTTTATGGTTTTAATCCAAGTGACACAGAAGACGTGAATGATACAGATTAGGATCTTAATTACTATTTACCTAGCGCAAGATCAACTAAGATTTATCCTTTATTAAAAAATGTTTTTCATAAAAATTAATATCCGCATACACTGAATGAAATGAAGGAACCTTCCACCCGAGTTGATGATTTAACTACACCGATGAGCCAAATGAGATGTGTGAAGTTCAAATGATAGATCCTAGTCTACATGAAAAGTCTTGTATGTAGGCTTTAAAGCCTGTTTCTTCTTCAAAATTAGCCTCCTAAATTGTTTAAATTATTGCACCATCTTTTTCTTGGTCTGCCAATACTTCTTCGTCCATTTGGTGACTTATGTCTTCCTATTCGTTCTATCCTATCCTCTACTGTTCTATTAATGTGTTTCTTCCACTTCTGTTTTCGTTTTGTCACCCATCCATTTAAGTCTTCCATATTGCATTCTCTTCTTATGTTTTTGCTTCTGTCCATATCCAACAGACTTTTCCTTGATATTTGTCGTAGTATGTTCATCTCTGTTGTTTCTAGTAGACGTCTCGTTTTAGATGTGTCAGATCTTGTCTCCGCCGTATATTTAGATTCTTGTTGTTTGTCTTGTGTTAGGTGTTTGTTTATTCAGATTTTGTCATTAAGAGATCCCGCCGCTTTACTTACTTTCAGGCTTTGTTATCGTACTTCTTCTTCAACAGTTCCTTAATATATATACACAACGCAAGTCTAAGGATATTTTAATAATTTGACAATACCAATGACAGAAATTTTTTGACCATATAAATTTGCTTGTACTATAATTGTTAATACAGACACTCACTTCTTATCAAAAAAAAATTTGTAAAACTGATAGCAATACGTGTTTTAGAATATTTTTTATAAGGGACAAAAAAATCGACATTTTTATGTTTTGTTTATTTTTAATTTTAGTCACTTTATACCATTCTTGCTTAATAGGTTAGTTAATGATATTGTCTTTTTACCATGCAACGACAACATTTAACGTTGGACGAGATGAATAGAGCCGTGGGCCTCCTTCAAGCTGGTATGCGACAAACTCAAGTTGCTTATCAGCTGGGTGTCTCCCAAAGCGTCGTAAGTCGTTTGTGGCGTCGGTTTAGAGACACTGGGAGTCCAGCCGAGCAACATCCAGGACGTGGTCGCTCTACAACCGTCGCTCAAGACCAATATTTAATTTTAAATGCCAGAAGGCAGCCAACAATCACAGCACTCGAGCTGGTTAATGAATTACAGCTTGCACATAATGTAACAATTAGCAGCAGTACTGTGAGGAATCGTCTCCATGAAGCCAATCTTCGTAGTCGGCGACCACTGAGATGTCCACCTCTATCTAGAGGCAATCGCGTTGGAAGATTAACCTGGTGTCAAGAGTTTCAGAATTGGACTGACAATGATTGGGCCACAGTTTTGTTTAGTGACGAGTCTAGATATGGATTTCATCCAGATTCTCGTCGGACAAGAGTTTGGAGAAGACCCGGAGATGGAGAACGATTACGACATCTTCAAGAAGTGTATGCATACAGAGGTGGTACATTAATGGTATGGGGCGGAATCATGATTGACGGAAGAACTGACCTCGTTTTCCCACGTGGCTTTCTCACAAGTCGGCAATATTTGGACACTATTCTTGAACCTGTTGTGCGCCCGTTTGCTGCAGCTGTTGGAGAAAATTTTTACTTTATGCATGATAATGCTCGACCACACGTTGCGCATATTGTAACAAACTGGTTGGATAACGAGGGTATTGATGTATTGCCGTGGCCAGCACACTCACCGGACTTGAATCCCATTGAGAATGTATGGGACATGCTTCAACGAAGAATTACTCGACATATGGGCAATATCTACAATAAGTTTCAATTAAAAGAGCTTCTGAGAGAACAATGGACACAACTACCTCAAGCAGACATTAACAATGTGATTCGGAGCATGAACAGTAGATGTATAGCTGTGATAAACCAACGTGGTGGCCATACTTTATTTTAAGTTTATATTTTTTCGTATTTTTGACATTTTATGGTGGTATGTGAAACATGGGTGATTTTTAATATATTTTTTTTGCTCCAATTTACTTTTTTGCAATTTATGGTTTTTGACATATTAAACAACAATTTAAACTACAAATTTTGTATTACTTTTTTTAAGTTGATTACAGATAAACAAAATACGTCTATTTATAAAAATATCCCTAGACTTTTGCGTTGTATATATATATATATATATATATATATATATATATATATATATAATATATATATATATATATATATATATATATATATATAATATATATATATATATATATATATATATATATATATATATTGCCAGATAACCTTGCTTCCTGCTTTATTATTTTCCCATCAATTTTGATTTTGCATCGTAGTGGGTATTTAGATGTTATACATTTTTGTCATACATTTTTTTAAATGGGCTTTTATAAGTCTCTTAATAATTTTGGATAGGACCAGTAGTAAGGCAATAGGTCTATAGTTGCAGATATTTGCAGACGATTTTTCACCACCCTTATAAAGAGAAATAATATTGGCTATGTTTAGGCACTCTGAAAATATACCTTTTTTAAACGAATCGTTAATTAGTGGGACCAGGAAAATTTTATGTATAGAGCATTAGTACTTCAGGAAGGTTTGCTTTTGATACTACTGATCGTTTGGATCAGTGCAGATTTATCAACTGATCTTATAAAGAATGGATTCAAGACATTTTTTAAATTGGGGAGATAGGAAGTAGAATCTTGTTGTGGCAAAATAGTTGATGTTATATTTTTACTCACATTAACGAAGTATTCATTTAAGGGTTTGGAAGAAAAAATGTTTAGGCTGTGTTAATTTTATTTCGAAGATCGACTAATATGGACCAAGTTTCTCTTGCAACATGTTTAGAGATTTCCAGACGATTCTGATAGTACATTTTTTCAGCTGTGTTGATAGGTTTTAGATAGATTCCTCTGTACCTGAAGATTTATTCAGTGACAAAGACGTTGGTAGTAAATTTCTTGATGTACCAGGTGGACCAATAAGCCAATCTCTCGGCTATATATCAGAAACTATTCATGTTATAACTTTAGGAGAAAAAATTCCTTAGTAAAAGTGGCCAGGAGAAATCGCTGGAAATAACTTTCAAGTTTCTGCGTGAACCGCTAGGGGGCGTAACCTGTGAAGAAAAATTTGAAAATCAGTTTTTTGTGAAATATGCCCAATTAAACCAAATGTTAAAGAAGTAAACTAGAAAGAAGCCTAAATTCCGCACAAAGTTGTTCAAGTACTTTTTTTTATTTTTTCAAATAAAGGGTGGGGAAGAGTGGGAAAGTATTTGTGGATAAATACCTATAACTTTGGTTTGGATCAGCCGATTTTAACGAAATTATAATAAAACTGGAATAAATTCGTAACAATATGGCGCAAACCGCATGTTGATAGCTTTTGTTGAACTCGAGATATGAATAAAAACGCATAAACATAAGTAAGTATAGTATTGACTCACCCTTTATGATATCTTAAAATTAAATATGTGGAAGATCATACAAATATATCGATCATTAAAACTTAATGTCCAGTTAAATGTTCAAATGGTTTTCCATCGTAGTCCACACAAAGATGTAATCTTTCGCGCGTAGACATAACAGCTGCTTCAATCTCAGCTGTTGATATACTATTTATTGCGTTTATAATGCGCTGTTTCGTGTCATCTCGCATGGTTGGTCGAGTTTGGTACACTAAGTCCTTCAATCTTCCCCACAGATAAAAGACCAGACATGTTAAGTCTGGAGATCTAGCTGGCCATTAAAATATACTTCCTCTTCCAGTCCATGTATCTGGATAACTTGAATACAAATAATCTCGAACTCGTCTGGAAAAGTGCGCAGGACACGCGTCATGTTGTAATATCGTATCTCTTCTTGTTTGTAAGGAAATATATTCCAATAAAACAGGCAACTAATTTTCCAGAAAATCCAAATATGTTTTGCCATTTAAAGTTCTATCAAAGAAATATGGACCTACAATATTTCCATCAATTATACCGCACCAAACATTAAGACTCCATCTACCTTGAACCTGCATCTTATGTATCCAGTGCAGATTTTCTTCAGCCCAATAATGCATATTATACAGATTAACACCACCCGCACTATTAAACGTAGCCTCGTCTGTCCACAACATCTTTGACATGATATGCGGTTGTTCTTCTAGCAGACCTAACATCCAATTGCAGTAATCCAGCTTTGCAATAAAATCTCTCTCATGTAAAGGTTGGTGGAGAACTACATGATAAGGATGAAGTCTAAAAAACAGAACAATAAATATTGGTGAAAAAGAAACCACTAATATATATATTTACTAAAACTCAAAAAATCTTGAAAAATCCACAATTCTTTCACAAGAAAAATCGTACATAAGTATTTTAAGAAACGGATAAAAGGATAAAAGCGCCGTCTTGCCGTTTTTATCGGAATATTAAAATAACAGTTGAATCAAAAGTTTAACCCTTTTCGAGCAAGTGGTTCCACAGCGGAACTACAAATTCATAAATTTCTAAAACCTTTCCCAGTAAACGCTTGACGGAACCACGTTCAGACCGGTGTCCCCTACAATTTTGTGTTTTAGATCGCTAATGCGGCGACTTTCTCGGTGGCTTCAGTTTGTTTCAAGGAGCGGTAGATGTATGTTACCTTTTTACTTTTTGTCACGCATAACGAATTTTTTTATTTCAACTACGCAAATAAAAGATATGTCAGGTAAGTGGATCATAAATATATACATATTGATGTTATTTTAGAGTTGTTACAAAAAAGTTCTTATATTTTTTCATAAATATGTTGTTTTTTGCTTTCAAAATATGTGGTTCCATGTGGACCCACAAAGCCTATTATTAGCATAATATAAATATTTGTTTTTATTGTTTCAGGAAACCGTTTCTTTAGAGAGCTTGAAGCTCTCGAAGCTGATGAGGTATTTCAACTTATTGAAGAGATACCATCCGGAGAAGAATCAGAAGCTTCCGAAATAGATTCAGATGATGATGGACGAGAGGATGAACCTCCCGATGATACCAATGATGAATCATTTGTTATTGAAGATGATCTTCAAGAAATACAAAATACTGCGGAAAATGAAGACACTGGTACGGACATTGAAATATAATCAAGTAATCAAGAATCAAGTGAAGACGAAACTGGAGTCAATAGGAAAAGAAAACTAACAAAAAAAAATACAAGATACAAATACACAAAACAAAGGTAAAAAGAAACCTAAGAATAAAGAAAAGGTAGTTGTTTGGTCCGATGATTCAAAAAAATTTGGTAAGAGTCCTTCAGTTTTTGTAAGTGATGTAGGTCCTAATGTGCCCGAAGAGATAGAAGAACCGCTGGATATATTTATGCTTCTTTTTTCAGAGGAGCTTTTGGATACATTAGTATTTCAGACCAACTTGTATGCAACCCAAAAAAATAAACAATATATTCCAACAACAAAAGAAGAAATGAAATGTTTCTTAGGAATCAATATTCTTATGGGTATAAAAAAAGATCCAAGCTACAGAGATTATTGGTCTGCAAGAACTGATTTACGAGACACCTATATATCATCTGCTATGTCTCGAAATCGGTTTGATTGGTTTTTGGGTAACATGCACCTAAATGACAACTTTATTGCTCCTAAAAAAGGTTCTAATGATTATGACAAATTGTATAAAATAAGACCAATGATAGATAGATTGACGGAAACATTTGATAAGTATTATAATCCCAGTAAATGCCAGTCAGTTGACGAAGGAATGATTAAGTTCAAGGGGCGAAGCTCACTACGACAATACATGCCGCAAAAACCGACAAAAAGGGGTTATAAAGTATGGGTGCGAGCAAATGAATCTGGTTTTGTTTCGCAATTGCAGATTTATACAGGTAAAACAGGTGATCTTGCAGAAAAAAGGTTAGGGGCTAGAGTGGTCAAAGATTTAACAAGTAGTCTTGCTGGTAAGTGTCATGAAGTGTATATGGACAATTTTTTTACTTCTTATCTACTCTTAGAAGAACTACGGACCCAATATATATATGCTTGTGGAACAGCAAAGCTGAATACTAAATTTTTTCCCAAAGATTTCTCTAACGATAAATCAATGAAACGTGGTGACACATGTTGGAAAATTAGTAATGGGGGCATATTGGCAACAAAATGGATGGATAACAAATCTGTTCATTTCTTGAGCAATTTTCATAACCCTGAAGATATGCAGGAAATCTCAAGAAAGCAAAAATATGGCTCCAAAAAAACTTTCACTGGTCTTACAGTAGTGACAGATTATAATAAACATATGGGTTACGTAGACAAATCAGATATGTACAAGGCTTGCTATGCAATAGATCGTAAATCTAAAAAATGGTGGCATCGAATTTTCTGGCATTTTATTGATCTAACAATTGTAAACGCATATATCATATTCAAAGAAAGATCTCAAACACCATCAGTTACTCTCAAAGTTTTTCGTTTAGCAGTATCTGCAGGTTTGATAGGTGCTGATCCATCCACTCCCCAAAGAGGAAGACCAAGTTCAACAGCAGAAGTGCCGAATAAATTTAAAATTCAGGTTCCCATTGAAATACGCACCGACAAAGCTGCTCATATGCCCATTCATGGCAATAAAGTTCGATGTGCTCACTGTAGCACTAGAAACCAACCTCATAGAACTAGATGGCACTGTTCCTCATGTAAAGTTGGGCTTTGTCTCACGGATAAATCTAATTGCTTTTCAAGTTTTCATAAAAAATAAAAATAACTTTTTTGAATTCATACTTATTTTCCTGTGGTTGTAATTGTTTTTGTAGTTTTCATGCGAAATAAATAACTTTTTTTAATTCCTACTTATTTCCCTGTGGTTCCACCATGAAACCACCTCCAAACTCCAAAAAGTTGTCATAAAAAAATATTATTTCCAATTTTTGGTGTTAAATTTTACGATAAATAACACAATTTTTGTTGAGAAATACATTTTAATGCAAATAGCATAATTCGGGCTGCAAAGGGTTAAAGGTAATTCTAAGTTTCTGACCTAAACGTTCACTTTATAACATGAAAAACCAACCTGTGATGTTTTAGAATCCCGAGAACAGTAGTTTTGGGTACGTTTAATTCTATAGAAATTTGCCGACTACTTATATGTGGATTCTGTTGAATTAAAGCAAGAACATTGATTGAATTATATTCGGTCATACCTCTACTACGTCGTTTAAAACACGAACGATGAAAACTACCAGTTTCTCTTAATCTTCTTGCGTTTCTTTCAAATACTTCTTTGCCATAATGTCTTCTCTCAGGATATCTTACAGAATATATACATGCGGCAATAGCGGCATTTTGGTGACATTCGAAATAAACTTCAATCATATCATACAATTCTGCATTTGATATACTCATCACGAATTATTAGTACTGATAATTAATTACTAATATTACCAATATTAATATCTATTGAAAAAAAAAGTGCAACGTTCATTTCTAATTATAATATAACACTTCTTAACAATGTTTTGACTGCTGTCAATAAATAAACAATATGAACACCCCGTCAAATTCATTGTCGTAGCCTACTTAGTTTCGTATTTAATCATATGAAATAACAATGGTCAAAATAGGTATCAACATTAAGATTCTTCTGTTATAAAAAAATTTGAAAGTACATACCTAGTAATTTATTTTTTAATTTAATTACAGGGTGAGTCAATACTATACTTACTTATGTTTATGCGTTCTTATTCATATCTCGAGTTCGACAAAAAATATTAACATGCGGTTTGAGCCATTTTGTTACGAATTTAATCCAGTTCCATTGTATTTTCCAATAAATAGGTGTTTCTATTAAACATTTTGAAGAAAAACAAATTTTAATTTTTTCTATTCGAAAGTACCCTGTACTTATGACTATTAAAATTAAATGCAATTATTTTATAGTAGATGTAAATTAAATAATCTACACTCTTTCTAATCACACTAATTTTGTTAAAATCGGTTGATACAAATCAAAGTTATAGGTATTTATCCACAAATACTTTCCCACTCTCCCCCACCCTTTATTTGAAAAAATAAAAAAAAGTTAAACATCTTTGTGCGGAATTCAAGCCTCTTTCTAGTTTACTTATTTAACACTTGGTATAATTGGGCATATTTTACAAAAAACTGGTTTTCAAATTTTTCTTCACAGGTTACACCCCCGCGGTTAACCCAGAAACTTGAAAGTTATTTCCAGCATTTCTCTTGGCCACTTTTACTAATGAATTTTTTCTCCTAAAGTTATAACATGAATAGTTTCTGATATATAGCCGAGAGATCGGCTTATTGGACCACCCGGTACAGTAGTGAATGGATATTCTTGGCTGATATGCTGATACCTTTGGTAGTCCAGGGTTTGTGATGTTTTGACTTAATTCTAATTAAAGGAAATGCCTTATTGAAAATACAGACAAGCCTATCTAAAAAATCACTGAAACTATAGTCCACAGAATGAAAGTGCCACCAAGAAGTCAAGTTTTGAGCGAAAAAAAATCCTACCTTAACGTTGGGTTTTCAAAGATTGTTTGTTAAGAGTGTTAAACTTGATATATACTGCTTTATGATCAGATAGTCCTGCATAAATAATTGTAAAGTGCATATCAAGGGATGAGAAATCTGAGACAATATAATCAATTATGGTAGATGTTGTTTTAATAATTCTTGTAGGAAAATTAACGTACATTGTGAAACCATACGATTCGAATATATTGACCAAGGATACTTGGGTAGCACAAGCAACAGCGTAATTAATATTCAAGTCACCGCATAGAATCTTGCTGTTTTTATTGGACAGGTCATTTAACAGGTTCCGAAAAAATAGTTCCGTGGAAATATCAGGTGATCTATAAATGCAAAGAATGTGTAGATTAAGATCCTTGTTATAAACCAACGAAAACTTAAAAAAGATTCATTTAACAGAAAGTTATATTTTCCTATAGGAGACACCAACTTGGACGATCAGACCTAGCAATTGTGGTATATTTTTCTACAAAAAAAGACTCGTTGACTTCAAGCCAGTACTTGGTAACCACAACATTAATTAGCAACTGCAATATTAATTAATTAGTGGATTCCTTTTTTAACCTCTGAAAAGAAGAAGCAATCTCCCTAAGAGAAGACTACTTGAAAATTAAGAGTTCTCTATAAAGCACATTTTATTAGCCGGAGTGTGGAGTTTTATTAGCGCTTTGATTTATATCCTAACAATCACCGTTAAAGTACTTGTTAACATAACAAATCGATTAATTTGGTTTTTAGATGACAGCCATTAAGTACTAATAAAATGGGTGAATATTGCAATCGTTATACTTGACAATACTTTACATACAGCAAGATTAGCGATAAAAAATGATGAATAATAATACTTCAAGCATTCAAATAGTTTTTATGAGTCACAAGAAACCATTTACGCTCCACTATTGAGCCATGAAAGCACTGAAATAATACCAATTAAATTACTTTGATGACGTTAAACTCTTACGAAAAATAAACCAAACTCTGAAAGCGACTATGGAGCTCTTATGGAAAGATAATATGGAACTATTTGCAGAGTAGCGATAACTTTTCGCTCGTTCAATTTTTGTCTTTTTTTTAATAGCACAAAATGTAATATATCTCACTAATGGAACGCAGACCATTTTTAAATTTCCGTTGATATGATATTCTTGGTATTGGCATGTGGGAGAACAATAAAGGAGATTGGAAATAGCATTTTCCTTATCATTACGGATACATTCATACATTATCGAGATATTTTAATTGTTTTTACGTATATGTTAAATTAGAGGAGAAAATTAAAATTAAAGTGGGTAATAATAAAAGTTAAATTCAGGATCCTACATACCCAAAAAATTTATACTTATTTAACAGGATCTTTGTTATATTTACAAAGAATGCTGATATTTTTCCTTTTAAAACGTAAATAGTTTTTGTTAACAATGTTTTAGTCCAAAAAGTTGTAAATTATTAATAATAAATAAGTTTTTAACCAACACTAACAAGAATTACAAAAAAAGATGGTAAAATAGGCAGTACAATAGACTAGTGCCAAGCTTCATACAATTTCTTCTGTATTCTTAAAATTTAAATAATACACTACCGAGCATAAAATTAGGGTCACCCCGTAATTTGAATTTATTTTAGAAATTATTATTCTGTTTTAACTATTTTCGGTTGTAACATAGTTTACTAACGGATTGCTTAAAGAAAACAACGTTTTTGTCGTTTAAAGTTTATTAAAAATAATATGAAGAATTTTCCTTTGATATACTAAATATTGAAAAGGGACAATTTTAATTTGATGTGCTTTTTGTTGAAAAAAAGAAATTTTAAGAACTTCAGTAGCGAGTATTCCCTCCTCTGGTAGTGATAACAGCTTGCAAACGATGAGGCATGCTTTGGATCAGATTTTGGATCACATTCTGCGGAAGATTATTCCATTCTTATACCAATATGTCGCGAAGCTATCTCAAATTTCTGGGGACCGGCACATGACTCCTTTAACGTCTCTTCATCTCATCCCAAACATGTTCTATGGGATTGATATCTGGACTGCTAGCGGGTCAAATAAATCGTGTGATTTGAACCTCGTCAAGATACTCAGTAACTATCCTAGCAGTGTGGGGCCGTGCATTATCATGCATAAATGTTGCGTCGTCTCCAAGAATAACCATAAACGGTAAAACATGGTCTTACAGAATCTGTGTCAGGTACCTATGCGCTGTCAATGTTTCATTCTCGATAAAGACTAACTCCGTGTAAGCATCAAACGATATGCCTCCCCATGCCATAACCGACCCTCCACCAAATGGAAGACGCTCGGCAACACATGCTTGAGCATATCTCTCGCCTGGACGTCGCCACACTCTAACACGTTTGTCTGAGCCCGTAAGACAGAATCTCATTTCATCGGAAAACAATACACGACTCCAATCCTGTATTGTCCAAGCCAAATGTTCTCGTGCAAAATTCAATCTGGCAATTCGGTGTTCACGGGAAAGCGGCGGTCTAGTTACTCTAGTTCGAGAAAATAAATCAGCAGCATGAAGTCGTCACCTAACTGTCCATTCACTTATGTTTACATTGCTCACTTCTTGCAGATGATTTCGAAGAGAAACTGCCGTGACCGTTCGGTTTCTCAAAGCACTAGAAACGACAAAGCAGTCATCTCTAGCTGTTGTAATCCTGCCTCGACCTAAACCAGGTCTTCGAGTAAGCAGACCGGTCTCTTCGTACCGTTGCCATAACGCCACAACAGAATTTATGCTCATTGCAATACACTGACAGTGATAACAATACACAAACAATTTAGAATTAACGTTAAAACCATAGAAACAAAAAATGTGCTGATAACGGTTTTTAGGAATTAGGCTAAGGGGCCCTTTTTTATCTCAAACGCTTGTCGAAACAACGATAACAATTTTTTTTTCAAGAAATCCATTAGTAAACTATGTTACAACCGAAAATAGTTAAAACAGAATAATAATTTCTAAAATAAATTCAAATTACGGGGTGGCCCTAATTTTATGCTCGGTAGTGTATTTTAAAAATCAAATAAAATTATTTTAGTATTTATTTATTATTTATATTTTAAATACATTGTATTATGTTAAAATAATTTAATAAATTATTATGTTTGCTCTTAACGCTAACTGCTAACGTATTAACAATATTAACAAAGCATACTTTTTTACTTCTGACAGATCTGTCAAATTCGGATCAAAATTAAATTAATATTAAAATTTAAATATCATTTGATAATAAATTTAATTTATTATCAAATTTTATTAGAACGTGGCATATAAAGTATTGTCCAGCGTATTGTACAGAAGATTGATCCCCTATGCTGAACGAACAAATAGTTGGGAACTACCGGTGCGGTTTCCGACCCAATAAATCAACAACGGATCAAATCTTTACAGTCAGGCAGATTCTTAAGAAAACGTTTGAGTTCGGAGTCGACACCCACCACTTATCGTGGATTTCACAGCCGCATACTACTCAGTCAACAGACAAAAACTTCTACAGGCTATGGTGAAATTTCAAATGCCGCTTCATCTTATTCAACTAACGGAACTTACACTCACAGGTGTAGAGAGTGTAGTCAGAATCCAAAACGACTTTTCAAGACCCTTCCATTGTAAAAATGGACTGAGACAGGGAGATGGACTGTCGTGTCTCTTACTTAACCTTGCACTAGAAAAGTAATTCGAGAGTGCCATATTAATACGAATGGCACCATCTTTAATAAATCTGTACAAGTGATCGGATATGCAGATCACATAGATATTATTGCTTATTGCTCAGGGCGTCTGCACTGAGAATGAGACTAAAAATAAACGCACAGAAAACCAAGTATATGTATTGTAATTGATCGGGCAACCAGATACCTAGACTATTAATTGATGATCTGGAACTGGAAGGTGTGGACACCTTCGTCTACCTGGGCTCGCTGCTGACCAAAGACAACAATGTCAGCGAAGAAACTAAAAAAAGAATAGTGCTTACCAATAAGTGCTATTATGGCTTAAGGAAACAGATGGCCCCAAAACTATCCAGAAAAATTAAAGTTACCATAAATAAAACACTAATAAGGCCAGTGTTAACATATGGGTCAGAAACGTGGTTACTTACACAGAAAGACCAAGAATTGCTTAAACGTTTCGAGAGAAAAATTCTAAAGAAAATATATGGAGGAGTCCAAGAACAGAGTTTTGTGGCGTAGGTGCTACAACTTTGAGTTATACAGAAGTTTTGGGGAACCCGACGTTGCAAAATGTATTATATTAGCACGCCTTTGATGGATGGGACATGTAATTAGGCGAGATGAAGATGCAATGATAAGAAAAATTTTCGACTGAAGAGGACCAGTGGGAAGACGAGCCAGAGGAAGACCAAAACTTATGTATCAAGATAACATAGAGAACGATCTAAAATCCATCAGAGTTAAAGCATGGAGAAGAGTTGCCAGAGACAGGGGCGAATGGAAGATTGTTCTGAAGAAGGCTTTGGCTCATAACGAGCTGTAATGCCACTGATGATGAATATTGTTGATTTGCTTATGTTTTGATCTCGACAAATATTAACAATATCTCATTTTGACATTCGCCCAATCATATTATAAACACCTCGACGAATATCAATTTTATAAGACATTTTGCAGAGCACAAACCAAAATATTCTGCTTTGTTTATTAAATGCCAATAACTGATGACATTTCAATTACATGGTCTTCTTTGTTAAATGCATTTTGCTTCTCAATCTGACCAGGTGAAATTTTTCTCAAAACTTTAGGACCATACGTTACGCGGTCATATACTTCGGAATGAAGACCAAAATATAACCAAAAAGGGCCCTAGATAGTAAAATGCAGGGCGCAACACCAAAAGGAAAACCAGGGAAAAGGTGGGAGGATGAAGTGGCAGCGGACGCTCAAAATTTGGTAGACGTGAGAACCTGAGAAGATCGGCGCGGAACCGGCAAGGTTGGAGACATAATTTGAAAGAGGCCAAGGCTCGATTTCTGTAACGCCATTGGAGAGAGAGAGAGTGAAAAAACGAGAGAGAGCGAGGGAGAGAATATGTCTAACTATTTAAATAAAAAGGGGCACAAAAACTATGGCAACAAATATTCTTCACAATTATATATCAACCTTCTCATTATTCATTAATCATTTAGGTCACATGGTCAATAAACCCGACCCATTTGAAAGAAATGCAGTGACTGCTTTGCGTCAGTTTTCTCTGTCGCATTGGTGGAACGCGTCTGTATTGCAGCGCTCAGTCTATTTATATTATATATTTATGTAAATAACAATCGTTTAAGGTTATATGTCTGGTGTGGTACGTTTATAATTTGAGCTGTTTTAAGTAAATCGCATTTGTTGTAAACTAAATCGTTGTTTTTGTTATGGCAAACGTACACACCCCTCGCTTACTTTCTCACGCTACACCCCTGTGTTTAAATAATTTTATCTTTAAATTATTTGTGTTTAAAACTTTGTTTCTTATAAGTACTTTTATCCAAATATCTTTAGTTAAAGTTGTCATCAAGATAATATGATCTCCAGCCAATACATATCTAGTATACCGTTTTAATAAAGCAGTTATATAAAATCATCGACTATTATGCAAACGATGTGATAAACATGTCAAGCTGTCACGTGCAGGCTCAATTCCCTTGTAGGTCGAACCTTTTTTATTCGTACTTTGTGACGAACAATAATTACATAATTTCGTTGTGCTGTTGGTTGCGTCACTCGGCGATATGTTGTTTGTGTTTTCAAGAAGGAACAAAATAATACTGAGTACTTAAATAAAGTTAGTTAAAAATCAATTTTCCATTAATTTTATAGTATGTATTGAGGAAAAAAAACTCAGTCTGCAGTTTTGTTGGGTGGAGTAGCTCGACAGAACTGTTGCCGATCCCAGGTCTGGATAAAGGAGGAGGGGGTCTACAGTCAGTGTAGCAAACAGGATTAGACCTCGGAACAAAAATGATTTCGGTACTTGGAATTTAAAGTCTAAATAAAAGAGAGCAGAAAATTACAAAAGAGCTTGTAAAAAAAATATAGACATATCTGCACTACAAGAGACGAAGAAAAAAGGAAAGGGTCAAATTATGCTAGATCACTATCTGATGATTTACAGTGGTGTTGCGAAAGAAGCCAGAGCCAAAGAAGGAGTCGCCCTGTTAGTACACAGAAAGTTTTTACACCAAGTACAAGAATGTAGATATAAATCTGAAAGAATAGTAAGTGTAAGAGTTAAACTGGATGTCAAATCTCTGAATGTGATAGGAACCTATGCACCAGAGAACAACAGCGATGCCACCACAAGGGAAAACTTCTACGAACACCTTCAGACTGTAATAAACGAGACCCCAAATGATGAATATATAATCATTATAGGTGATTTTTACGCCCGTGTTGGCAATGTTATAGTTCCAGAAATTAAACAGCGATATAATAAAAATATCAGCAATGAAAACGGAGACCTTCTGACGGACTTTTGCAGAATAAACTAGATACGTATTAATAACACATTTTTCCCTCACAAAGAACAATATAAATACACTTTTGAGAACAGTAGAGGAAAAAGATGTATGATAGACTATATTCTGTCGAGTAGAGAGTTACAGCCCTCTCAAATCTTAGATGTAAGAGCACTAACATCAACAAAAATAGGAAGCGGAAATAGTTAGAAGTAGAGGAAGACCTCCTTCTCGTAGGACTGACGATCTCAAGAAAATAATAAGAAATTGGATGGAAAGTTCTCAAGATAGAGCACAATAGACAAAAATGAGGGAGGTCTACGTCCAGCAGCGGACCCAAAAGGATGGGTGATAACGATGATTATTATTTTTTATGTTTTCTTAAGATTTATAAAAGCTGTACTTTAAACATAATGTTTATGCCTGGACCTGCCTCTGGATCTGGATCTGACCATCTATTCATGGTATTCACCGACTTTGTCAAGTCAAATGCCCAGAGGGCATTTGGAACAAACCTATTCTCACTGCTAATAGGTATTACAAATTATTTTACCTCTTTTACCTTTTTTTAAATATTTAAAGTATTTGAAAGTTGAGATTTGAAATATGTAGAATGCAATCAATTACGTGAAGGATTTTTTAATCCCGTTGTTAATCCATCCAAAAAAGCTTGTTGGGCGATTTGACTGTAGTGTCGCCATATTTTAGATTTTTTATGCTTAGCGTTCAATCATGTCTCATTCAGATCATAAATTTTGCGCTTCACTTCTCTAGGAAGTCTTTATCTGTTAAAGATATTGTCTCCACACAATAATGTCGTCTCTTTCTAATCAATGGGTGTTTCTTTCCCTGCATTGATATTGAAAATTATTTTTTTTTTAATATTTTATAAAATGTGGTTTTCGTCAAATTTGGCAAATCAGGATCATTATTCACCTTATTTAAAACCTTATCTACGGTGAGTATTTCATTTCTCATTAAAAAATTTCATTAATCGCCGTAAATACACTTCGATCACAAACTCCATCTTTGCTCGCCACTTTTTTACAATATCTCCAAACACTAACCTGTGATTTTCTAATGTTTCATATTTAAATACATTTCAAATTATTTCTTTTACTTTAGCGCTAAGAGGACTTCTTGTAATTCGTTTTCGAGAAAGACTTCATGTATTTTCAACTAATTCATCAGCTGAATCAGTGGACGGCATTTTTGTTTTCATTAACAGTAATCACGTATACAGTTATATATACACAGTATACAGTCGTTATTCAGATAAAAATAAATACTTAAGTAGTTTTAAAACGCACATAAATAATTATCACTAGTTCAATATTAACAGCATAAACATATACTGTCCTTTAACCATTAAAACGGCAAATAAATTACTAACAAATTCATTCAAAATGCAACACTTTATTCAAAAAATAGAAAATCTGGTCCGAGCCTATATTAGTTGTCGACGATGTCGAGTAGCAATTTTTCCAGCAAAATAGAGATAGTTACTTCGTTTAGTTTTTGAATATTCTCGGACAATCGTTACTTGCATAGTTGTTTAAATTATTCATTAATTTAATTAATGTCATTCTTTTTTCACTAACTATGTATTCAGTAAATGGAGATGGGCAGGACATGTTGCAAGAATGAAAGACGACAGTTGGACAAAAAAATTGCTTGAGTGGAGACCACGGGCTGACAAGCGAAGCCGAGGAAGACCCCCAACGCGATGGACCGACGACCTCAAAAGAATCGTGACCAATTGGATAGCAGAGGCGCAGAACAGAAGCAGATGGAAAAGTCTAAAAGAGGCCTATGTTCAACAATGGACAACTCAGGGCTGATTGATGACGATGATGATGATGATGATGTATTCAGTAATTACAATAATGTATAGACTATGCAATAAAAACTAATAATCGAGAGAAAAAAATTAATAAAGTGATCTAAATATTATACTATTAATAGCGGAACGATAGTGTTGGTTCCAGTAGGTACCAAACATTAGTATTGAGACTAAATCAAGAATATACAAAGTTATATAGAAATACACAAACAAAACCAAAAGATTGTTTAAAACAACAAAAGTAAAGGTACTTCGTGGCACAGCTGTAAGGCAATTCTAGACAGGAAAACAAGTGAAAACATAAGGATTATATGTGAGCTAGACGATACCTATTAACGGTTGAGTGCTAAACAGAAAAAAAGAATGGAATAACCGTATTATCAGAATGGAAGAAAGAAGAATGATGAGAATCCCTCGAGATGAATCGTTAACGAGACGAAGAAGTAGAGGCCGATCCCGAAACAGATGCAGCGATAATTTGAACATTGAAGCAGCTGGATGAAGTTTTAACAAGAGATTCGACTTAATGAAAAAGGAAGAAGAAGAAGTAATAAGATTATTATAATATATGTAATGTGTTCATAAATATTTTATAATAACTTTTAAATTTTGGGCTCGTATTATAAGAGAAATTTTAGAGAGAGATGCATTAGAGGTATGAGGATTTAACTGTTTTTACAATATAATAGCAATTAATCTTCGAGTAATTATCACACCCAATTGTACTCCAAGGAAACATCCACATCCATCCTGTGATACCCTATTTAATTCGTAAATGCATAGCTGGCAACAGACATCATTGTGGTTTGGCGCGAATGGAATAAGACGTTTAATGGGAACAACTCTCGAGGAAATACATCATATTTCGATCAGTTGGAGCTTTTCAATGTAGAGTTTTCGTCAGTTCAAAAGGAATTTTGGGAGAAAGGAAAATATCGATTTTGAATTAGATAGGCGTAGGTGATTTGTAGAATTATAAGGTGGAAAATTACGCCGCGTTGGTGTTAATGGAAACGGATGGGAAAATGTTTGGAAAACAAAATCGATAATAATTTGTATTAGCAAAAAATTGTAAACATATTTGAAAATTGCTAAGTACATTTGAAATACTAAATTGGAGGAGCGTTTGACGTAGTGAAGATAAGTTTTTTAACACTAGAAGCACCAGAGCGGTCATTGTGACCGCTTTGTATTTTTGACCGTCTGTATTACGCATTCATAGTTATTTTAGAAACTTGAGAATCTAGGACTTTTTCGAGATCTTTTTGAGAATTTAAAGTTTTTTTCATGTACTTAGTGTAATTACTTTTTGAGATATGTTAATATCTACCTAAAAGCACCGGATGCGGTTATTTTGGCCGCTTTCTATTTTTGATCCTTTTGTATATAGGACTTTCCTAGATCTATTTGAGGATTACAATTTCCTTTTTATAGATACTTAGTGTATTTACTTTTTGAATATGTTGATATCTAGAATATCTAGATTTGAATATGTTGATATCAGATAATGAATCTGAAGTAGAGTTGTATGATGAAAGAAGCAGCTGGACCAACGGCTCATGCTAAGAGAAGCATTATTGGAGATTCTGCAGCAAGTACATGGCGGCTGTTGATTGATGAACGCATACTTCGTAACAGAAAATAATGTACTGTTACTAAAGGTCGAAGGCAACTCAAAGATGAAAATTGGCAAATTTCGATTGTAGAAATCAAAGAATTTATATCCTTACTATATGCTAGAGGAGCTCACACAGCACGAAATGTTAGCAGAAAAATGCTGTGGTCTGGTACGTAAGGTACAAATTTTTTTCCAGAGATGATGTTTAGAAGCAAATTTATAAGCTTAATCCGTTTTGATATAAGGAGTATCAGGTCTGAGCGATTATCAACAGATAAATTTACACTTGCGTCGGTAGTATCGCACCCACTTATAGAGAATTATTTATTATGCTGTACACCTGACCAAAATATATCTATCGACGAACAGCTTTTCCCACGAAGGTAAGATGCCGCTTTACCCAGTACGCGGTGAATAAACCCGATAAGTTTAGAATTAAATTCTGACTTGCAGCCGATGTCCAATCCAAATATTTATTTAACGGATCTCCTTACCTGGGGAAAAATTAGCAACTTTTATGGGAACATGTAGTTAGCCGTCTAATGGGACCATTTAGAAATAAAGGAAGAGATGTCACGACCGATAATTCTTTATGTCCGTAAAGTTGGCAAAATCTATAGTTAGATAATATTGAAATAGGCACAGATAAAAAGAAGAAACCTGAAACCATTACCGACTACAACCACACAAAATACGGAGTAGACTAAAATTAAAACACGGAGCTTTAAGCAGATGGCCGTTGCAAGTTTTTTTAATATTTTAGATATGGCAGGAATAAATGCTTTTATTATATACATAATTATAAGGAAGTTACTGGCAGTCAATTATCTATAGTATATATATATATTTAGGGATTCTACAGTATTCACTGCCTTCCCTCGCTCAACCGTTTCCATCTCTCTCTGTTGTTCCATTCTCCATCGTTTAGTCCTCTCTTACTCATGGCGTCGTCTACTTCGTTCCTCCAGGATTTTCGGGGTCGTCCTCTTTTCCTCCTTCCTATGGGGCTCCATTCGGTTATTCTTTTTATCCATCTGCTGTCGCTAGCTCTTCTTACATGTCCATACCACTTTAGTCTTTTTTGTTCTATATATGTTAGTATGTCTGTTTCTATTGATGTTCTTTGCTTTATTTCGTCATTACTTCTCCTATCCATTCTTGTTACTCTGCAGCATCTTCGCAGGCATTCCATCTCTGTTGCTATTATCTTACTGCTGTTTTTCTTGTTTATGATCCAATTTTCGGCCCCATATGTCATAATACTTCGCACTAATGTTTTATAAATCTGCGTTTATAAATTATCTATAGTCTTATGCATTAAGTTAAATGTGACTAAAAAAGAGGCAGTTCCGTAACTAACACGAAAATATTACAGCGTTGCATACATAACCGGTCTATTCCTAACCTAAGTTTGATTCGTTGATATTTGAAATGCGCGCTTTCTCTAGCCAAGTAGTTACGCGATCACGAACATTTGACGTAAAACTTCATTCATGTTTGGCCATCCTTTGGAAAAGGAACAAGTACTGATACTTAAATTGCTTAAATATTTTGAATTAGAAAAAGAAGCTGGATAAACTTTATTACCAATTTCTGCTGTTCGTGAAGTAAGTTTAAAATTACACTGAAAATAAAATTGTGTTATTTTTATCTACTGTTTATTTCAGCGTGTTGCTGAGGCGTTATGATTTTCTTTGCCAACAATAAGACGATTGGCAAATGAAGGTGTCCAAAAAGATTTTGTTTATTAAATCACAATGAGCCAATCAGTAGCCACGAGTCTTAAACCAAAAATATTTCTATTTCTTTGTGTTCTTGAAGTGTTACCATCTCCCAAGTAACTACATACTATATGACGACGGAATTATCATTATTCACATCAAATTTTCAGTAGAAATTTGAAGTTTCCAGGCATTGGCCCCGATCATGTGAAGAAAGTACGTAAATAAACCCACCATGACGTTTTACGTTTTAAACTAATTCGATATAATGATATACACTTATCATGCGCATCTACTCCATCCATTCCAGAATTGTAGGAAGGAAACAATTTTAGACACCGTTACTGGACATTTATGTACACAATTTTTTCTTACAATTTCTGTCGCCTTTATGTTTTTTTGTTTCAGATATACCATTAGTTAATATGTCGTGAAATAATTATCGAAAAAATTTTATTTCTAGATGGTTTGGGCAGGTATTTCAAAAGATCAATTACCTACTATTTTAGCTCCAAGTGGTGTTTCTTTAGTATCTTCAGTATCATTTGGTTTTTTTCCACAATAAATGTCAAAACCATAATAATATCTAGTGGAACCAGTTATCATCAAATTCTTATATCCAAATTTGACTGGCTTCCCTTTAATAAATTGTTTTGCTGGGTTATGGCCGAAATATTTCACCATGGATTCACCTATGGATATAATGTTCATGGAAATAACCCCACGGGCAGAATTTTTCTATAATTTTATCTGCTAGGGGTCTAGTTTTATATAGTTTTATAGACAGGATCTTTAGAATCGCCTAGTTTGGCGTTTTCCGCTACATAAACAATTCAGCTACTAAAATCTTTCGTACTTTGTCATCCATTTCACACTTGAGACGTTAATTACGTTCTTCACAATAGCTATATAATATCTGCACGGGATGTTCAGGGTATCTCTAAGGATATCCCAAGGCTACCTCTTCTTCAAAACTAGACATTATATCGTTATTCACATAAATAAACACAAAAAACAATGCACGTTTGTAACACAGATGCTTGACCCTACGCAAACGAGTAAATAGCCATGACGAGTCATGTGACTTCTATGCGCTCGTGGATTGGCCAGTAGATTTAAGACGTTTTGCAAATAAATGAAATTTTTAATTGGTAAATAAGTCGTTTTGGTATATAAAACGTTATTCTAGACCTAAATAAAGCCATAATGTTTTTAATAAAATAAAAACCTCAAAAAATCGAAATTTTGGATTTAAGACATTTTGGAAATAATGGAAATAAGCTCTTCAATTTTGTATCTACTTTTAATTTGTAAAATAAAGCAATCAAACTACATACACAACAATAATACTGATCCATATATTTGCAATAAACCTAAAAAAGTCTCGTTTCCACAAGAGACATATAAATATGTTATTTTAGTGTAGCATTGTGAAGTATTGCTTATGGATTAGGGAGTTAAGTTAGATTTATACAAATCCGTAGAGATTCGAGTTCATTATATAAAATTGGTGACACTGAAATACTGTTTTTATATCAATATTATGTATAAATCGAGCGCTATTCCTAAAATAAATGCAAAATTGCATTAAATTGTTTGTAGCAATGTAATGTCCGTATAATTCTATTTGCTTTCTGCATATTTAGTTACGTTACAATCGAGTTTGTAATGCCATTTAATTTTTAATTTAGTTGCAACGGCATATTGCAGGATTTATCAAATATATTTTGTTGTATAATAATATTATATCTGATTTTAATTTAATCAATTATGCCTAATAGGAAAACATTAAATACACAAATAAGTAAATCAGCTCATTTAATTGAATACAGCATAATTCGGTTATAATCATAAATTATTAAAGAGGTAACATTAAAATATTCTGACTCACAAACGTCAATGGCTGATAGTAAAGAGTACGTCAAATTTTTCTTGACTTGAGCGATTCTTGGTTTGGTGCCAAAAGACTATCAATCACCGACAATCGAAAGTCGTACAATGACATTTTTGTATTAGAATTATTATAGAATAAGTATGCGTTGATTAGCATAATTTGAAAAATATGTAGGTATGCCTATTTTTTTGTACCACCTTATAGTTTTGTGTTCGCAACTTTAATAATTTAACATCTGGTCACCTAAGTCAATACCACCTTTGTTTTTGTTATATTCAGCGACTAAACGGGGCTTTTATTTATCAATTCCTTTCCTAGATATTGTTGGAACCATTTCATGACCAAATTCAGAAGAGATCATTAAAATATCTCGCTGATCATTTCATTTATACACACATATCCCTTGATTATTGTAAGCACTCACCAGTTCATTTTGTTTTAATTTTCATGAGACAACTTCGTGTGAATTTTCCCCTCTTCCTATTCTCAACGTTCCTGTAAGATAAGTTTTAACCGAAAGTAGTTTTTTACACAATGAAACACTATTATAAAAATTAACCATATATAAGGAGTGACCAACATTTAGTTTCGAATCCATCAAATTTAGCACTACTTTTTCCGTATGATTACGTCCTCCAACTACGGGGTCACTAGCTCCACTATAAACTAATATGCGTTGAATCATCCCGGTATATTCTGCCAAAGTATATGGTTTGACATCATATTTGTGTCGTTTTCCCTTGAGAAATTGACGAAAACTAAGTCTTCCTCTCCATAAAATCATAGATTCGTCGAGCGCTAATTTTCTTTCTGGATAATAAAGATTCTCCATTTTATTATTAAAAAAATTTTATAAGCTCTTTAATTACTGACTGCAAAAGTAGCGAGTCGATTTCTTGATATAAAGTCAAAGTGTCATATCATGTACATCTTTATCTTCAGTTACTTAACTAGAAAATACTGCTGCTTCATTTGACGCAGAAGTATTTGTAAGAATATCATTTTTAACCCGGTATCTTTTTCTTTTGCTTTCTTTTAAAGATCAGATTTGATAAGCTTATGCCAGTTGAACTATGCAGAGTTCTTCTATAAATTGTAAGTATTTTTTGAGCTGTAATTCAATTTCATTATTATATCCTTTTTGTGCTTGTAGGTGGATGATATGGTGTACTGAATTTATGTCAGATAACTAGTGTAATAATATCTATGCATTATCTGAAACTAAATAATTTGGAATTCCAAATCTACAAAAAATTTTCCTTAGTAACTTTATGGCAGCTGTACTTGTGAAACCTTTATCAATGTATATTTCTGGTCACCTAGTATGGGCATCAACTAAAATAAAATAGTACGAGTTCATAAAATAACCTGCAAAATCTACATTAATCTATCAAACGGGGTACTAGGTGTCTTCCAAGGGTGTACTGCAGTTTTTTCTAGATTATTTCTAATTTTGTTAGAGCCTGTACAAGTTTTGCATACACCTTGTATGTCTTTAGGAATTTCTAGCCACTAGCAATATTCTCTTGCAAGAATCTCAATCTTGACTATGCCAAAATGAGCAGTATGTAATGCTGTATAATTTAATAATTTTTTACGTAGGTAGTTTCTTGGAATCGTGGAATCTATCCCTAGCATATATATTAGTTATACACTTTTTAGAGCATTATACACATTTTGCAGTGTGAGGTCTCTTGTAGTTTTAAAACTTAATTCTTTGTCTGTCCTTAAAGTTTTCGGAGAAAATAAATATGTATTTTCTAATTGTAAATTAAGTTTATTTTATTAACTAAATACATCAAATTAAGTCTACATATTTAAGTCTATTTTTATAAAAAAGAAAGAGGTCCGTAATCTTCGATAGCACGTAAATTTGGTCTTGCATGTGCAATAAGTCTTTGGTTTGTTTTTAAGTCGATGTCACGAAATTTTTGCAAAATTCTTCGCCTTAGCTGATCTTAATTTTGGGCTCCCAGACATTATTATACACCATTCGACTTAAAACAGCCCAAAACTCTTCTATAGGCCTCGCCTGAGATACATTTGGGGGGTTATCGCGCTTGGGAACAAAATTTATATTTTGAGCATTTAACCAATCTGTCGTTCTCCTCGCGTAGTGGCATGACGCTAGCTCGGGCCAAAATACGATTTTATCATTGGGTTAATGAGTATTTATAAATTGAACAAGCTTTGTAAGACACCTGTCAACGTAATTGTCAGCATTGAGAGTGTCACCGCCCAACAAACGGCTGTGAAACACCAGCTTCTGAGATGGCACACCATACCAAAATTGTGCATCTTGTACATTGCGTGTATAAAATCCGTCGTTGCCCTTCATTTCGGAATTGGATAAGTAAAATATTTTTCATCATCAATAATGAGAATATGCACGGCAATATCTAGGAATTTTTTCTAACTGGGCTGGTGTGCATTTAGGAGCTTTTTTCTTTTATACCATTTTAAATTATATCTAGAAATTGTTCTACTTACAGTCATTTGTAAAACATTATATATTCGGCCAACATTTCGCAAAAACTTTCCTAATTGGTTCTCCATACTCTGAATTAATCTGTTCCCGAGCAGGAGTTAAAACTCTTGGTCCTCCACTTCTGGGCAAATTAAGGCATAGTATACCATTTTCGCACTCTTTAATTGTCTGGTAAATCGTTGACACAGAAATATTTTTAGCACTAAAAATTCTTTCATACTTAATTCTGTAATTATAAGTTTAAAGAAACAGTGCTTATTATTGCATTCTAGTTGTATTTAGTATAGGAAAATTCTTAAATGGAGAGAATTTTTTTTTCTTAATTAGATTGTTTTGATAAAGACCAATTAGCCAGACAATTTTTTACCTATAATATTTTTATTTTTTAACTTAATTGAAAACTGATCCTTATTTACTATATGCATATTCATGCACCGTCAGAAGACAAGGACGACGAAATAAAAGATCTTTCATATGAACAGCTAAATGACGAATACAAGCGCCTACCTAAACGTGATGTAAAAATAATAATATGTGATTGTAATGCTAAAGTGGGAAAAGAACCTCTGTACACTACAGTAACTGGTAACTACAGTAAACACGAAGTGACAAACGATAATGGTCAAAGACTTATAGGTTTTTCCATGGAGAAAAACATGGTGGTGAGAAGCACACAACAAAAACGAAAAGAGATATACAGAAGGTACGTGGGTCTCCCCAGATGGAAGGACAGTGAATCAAATAGATCATGTTATGATTGAAAGTAAATATACGAATATCGTTCAGAAGGTAAGAAGTACGAGAGGAGCTGAAATCGACTCGGACCATTACCTCGTTAAAGTCACATGTGGGAGGAGACTGGAAGAAAAAGAGAAATCGAACAATAAAACGAAGAGAAAGTACAATATTGAAAAACTTAAGAAAGTAGAAATAAAAAATAAATATGAAGAAGAAATAAATAAAATTCTACAACAATGTGATCAAAATTTACAGACAGATCAAGCCTGGAAACAAATTAAATCTGCCGTATTAGAAGCTAGCGAGAAAATAGTTAAGTGCGACTCCAAGAGAAGTACAAACAAATATTGGTTTGATGAATAGTGTCAGGCGACAGCAAATGAAGAGAAGAGGATCAGACAACAAATATTAACAGATAATAGAGAGTGTAAGAAACAAGCATATAGAATAATTCGAGGAAGATTGAAAGTTTTGTGTAGAAGGATAAAAGATACCTCAATGAGTTGAAATTAAAAGAGATAGAAGAGAAGTTTAAAAACAAAGAGGTGAGGTCGTTCTATCAAGAAGTTAAAAAAATGAGAAAGGGTTATCAAAGCCACTGTAGTTATATGAAAGGTAAAGACGGAAATTTAATTAGCGATCCGGCAGAAGTAATGCTGGAATGGAAAAAACATTTTGAAGAATTATTAAATAGTGAGGTGGAGCATGAAGCAGTAGACAACTGGACGGTTGGAGAAGATGTGATAGTTGAAGGGCAGCCTATAGAGGAGGAGGTGGTGACAGCAATACAAGAAATCAAAAATAACAGAAGTCCTGGTAAAAATGACATATGCATAGAAATGATCAAGTTTGGTGGAGAACAACTACAAAGAAAAATATACTAGCTACTAGTGCAAGTACAGGAAAAGGAAATAATGCCGTCAAAGTGGTGTAAGGTTCACATGTGCCCTCTGCATAAAAAAGGAGACAAACTGAAGTGTGACAACTATAGAGGTATAGCCTTACTAGACACGGTATACAAAATCTTGGCAAGAATATTGAGAAATAAACTAAATTGCTATACGGAAACAATCCTACATGAGTATCAGGCTGGCTTTAGAAAGGATAGATCTACTGTAGACCAAATCTTATCATTAAAGAAGATACAAACGACTTGTTATGAAGGTAAAGTTCCCCTGCATGTTTTGTTTGTGGATTTTAGACAAACATATGATAGAGTTGATAGAGTCAAAATGTATCGAACAATGGAACATTTAGATATCATTTAGATTTAGATAATGGAATATTTAGATTTAGACCAAAGAAACTGATCCAGCTAGTTAAAATGACACTCAATAACTCTACGTGTGAAATTGCTTGGCAGAACTATTCGTTGCTTAGAACTATTTTGGAATACTGTTCAGTTATTTGGTCACCTTATTTTCAAAACAATATCGATACCATAGAAAGAGTGTCCAGCATGAATTTTTGAGATATTGTGCTTACCATGTCTACTACTATTGAAAATCATGATTATTCCCAACAACAAGTATCTTTAATCACCCTCACTAAAGATCCGTCGTGATATATGAAGAGCTATATTTATATAGAAGATCATATATAGATTTATTGATTGTCCATACCTATTAAGCCAGATTAACTTTAATGTTCTCCTCCCCATCAAGCTCTACGTTACCACAATGTTTTCAATATTCCTTTCCACAGAACAACTTATGGTATTCAAAGCTATTGGATAGGTACATGGGGCTATTAAATGTTCTAGAATTTGATATTTTCAATATAGCTTTAACTCAGTTAAAAAGATCTCTGGCTTTGTGATATGTATATTGTAATTGTTGAATTCTGTTCTTGTTACATTTTGTTTGTTTGTTTTTTAGTATCTAAGATTTTTAGTCTCATTTTTTAAACTTTTTTATATTGATTTTATATTATAAGTAATTTTAAGTTTTGAATCCTAACTATGATATTGTATATTATAATTTAAACTGTTAACGAGGGACTATCCCGTGTATTAAATAAATAAATAAAATAAATTGGAATCAAATAGCGAAAATAAAAGTTGAATTAACCGACTGCGGATATCCAGATTCGCCTTGGGATGCGCCAAGGGTGTATTTTATCACCATTGTTGTTTCATTTATACAGTGCAACTATCTCAGAATTAGCGTTGACCAAAGTCAATGAGGACCTAATAATACACGGTGAGCCACTTAATAAAATAAGATATGCTGACAATACTATCCTTTTGGCGGGAACACTAGAAGAATAAATAGATATACATTGCAATGATTATGGACTGAAAATAAATTTGAAGAAAACCAACTTCATGCTCTTTACAAAAGTACAAAATATCTAAGTTAAGCTAGTACAGAAATTGAGCAAATATCTTCGTACAAATATCTTGGGGCATGGTATAGGGCATAGCAGCTTTTAGCAGAATAAGAAAATTTTACTTTTGTATGGGCTTGAGGCCTAAACACTGACATAATTCAACATCAAAAACCTAGAAGCATTAAAAATGTGGTTTTACCGACGTATTCTGAAAAATTCATTGATGGATCGCAAAACAAACGCATAAGTTCTCGAACAACTCGCAAAGTTTTAAATTCCATACAAATTAAAAACTTGTAGTAGTAAGTAAAATCTCGTGACTACACAATCTCTTTGAATGGTTTGGATGTAGTTCAATTGAACTATTCAGGCGCGTAACCAACAAAATTATAATTGCCAGAATGATTTCCAATCTCCAATGGGAGCAGAACTTGAAGAAGAAGAAAAGATAGGAAAAATAAAAGATTTTTGTTAGGTCAACAGTTGTACATGAAAAACATGTTGAAGAAATATAATATGTGGAATTGTAACATTGATAATATGTGGAATATATGTAATGTGTAGTAATATGTGGAATTGTAACATGATACAACAGTTGTGCTAGGTGAAAAATTGTCAAAAAATTAGTCACCTAAAGATGATGACGAAATTAAAAAAATGTTACAAGTCCTTTATCAAAAAGTTACTGAAACTTCTGTTATTTACAGATTCACGACCAGACATATGTTTTGCAGTACATAATGTTAGCTGTTTTACACAAAATCCTGAAACGACATATTGCACTGCAACTAAACTTATCTTACGATATTTAAAGGGAACTTGTGAATATAAAATAGAGTTATACCGCCCAAATACTAGACATAGTGAGATTGTTGGCTATGCAGATGCCGATTAGACCGCAAATGTTAATGGCAGACGATTTGTAACAAAATAAATTTTTTAAAGAATGGAGCTGTCATTTCCTCGGCCACTAAAGGAGAAAGTTCAGTTGCTCTTTCAACCACAAAAGCGAATATGTGACAATGAGGATAAGTGGGCATTATGGCTTCGTAGGAAAATTGAGCAATTTGAGCAGTTCAACAAGTCAACAGTTTTGTTTGTTGACAATAAGGTGCACAAAATATTGCAAAGAACACATGCTACCAAGCAAGAATTAAACACATATAGATCTTAGATACAATTTCTTAAAGGAAAAAATTATTAAAAAATTGTTAAAGCTTAAACATGTGGCAACAGAATATCAAGTTACAGACTACCTAACGAAAGCTGTTAGAATAGAATAGAAATATGCTTTATTGTCACTGAAAATGGTACAATTTTATGGACAAAGCTTACAAAAAGTCAAAAAAATAGCAATAAGAAATAAAATTTACTAAAATTACATTAATAGTCAATATCACAAAATAAAAGATAGTAAAATTTACAATCCATTGCAAAATTTAACTAAATTGCAAATTGCATAATAAAACCTTACGAACTAGTTTACGAATAAGTTTAAATTGCTGCATACGTAAACTTACTATAATTTCTTAGTTATTCATTAAGAAACTCTTCCACTGAATAATATGGTCTTTTATATAAATAGGCTTTTGTCAATTTACGAAACTTAAGGAAATAAGTTGTAGATTTCAGTTACAAAGGGAGATGGTTGTATAATTTTTTTGCCGAATATAATATAGATTTCTTTACTAACTCAGTGGACGAGATCAGTAAATTCACATCAAAGGTTGAATTTCTGGTGGAGTAGTCATGATTAGGTCTTGCTGGAAAAACATGTAGGTGTTTACTAATCAAGCACACAGTTTCCAAAATATATAAAGAGGGAAGAGTTAAAATCCCGTGATTTTTTAAATAGTTTCTGCAATGTGTTATTCTACTGAGGCCAAAAAGATACCGTATTGCTTTTTTTGTAATTTAAAAATAACATCAGATTGGGCAGCTATACTAGAACTCTAAAAAGGAAGGCCATATCGAAGATGAGACTCGAACAAAGAAAACTATGCTATTTTGAAAGATGCTAAATTGATTTCCTTCGAAACAGATCTTATTGCTGAGGCTAGTTTCTTGCTTAACAAATCGATATGAAGGAACCATTTCAAGTTACTGTCTATACAAATACCAAGAAATTTTACAGAATCAACGATACTGATCTGTCTGTTATTAAGAAGTAATGGTTGAAGAGCTCCTTTATAGGATAATACATACTACTGTCTTATCCATCTTAAAAGAGAGTAAATTAGAGTCGGACCAGGTTTTTATTATAAGTAGATCAGAAGTTATAATTGCAATATTAGAGTTCCTCCAGGTAATACTGGTATCATCAACAAAAAGAAAAATTTTTTCATCGATTTTTAAGTCAGTGATGTCATTTATCAAGATCAGGAAAAGTAGAGGACCCAATACAGAGGTACTCCACATACAATGCTCTTGTGACTAGAGTCAGTATCATTTGTTCTAAATACATAGTTGTTTCCTATTCATCAAGTAAGATTGGAACCAATTCAAAGATATACCTCGAATTCCGTAGAAATTTAGTTTTTTTAACAAAATGTCGTGATTTAAAGAATCAAAAGCTTTGGCATAGTCATAAAAAACAGTGATAGTGTAAATATTATTGTTAAGTACTTGATAGACCTTATGTAGTACAGAAAACATAGCATCACTGGTACATTTATTAGATAGAACTATAATATATAGAAAATGAAACTTTGTGCTAAACATTATAGTTTGAATTAATTACTATTTAAATGGGAGTAAGCCGCAATTAAAGGTTAAAATACGTTTATTGACGTTTCAATTTCCACTTCGGAAATCTCGTTCTCAAAATACAAACATTAGTAAATTAAACAAATTTTGTTTTTTGTTACTTAATGAAAAAATTCTTCTAATAATTTAACTTTATCTGACTCATCTATATTGACAATTCAGAGATATATATTATACATTTTAAAGTAGACGACTTTAAAATAATATTGCCAATATTGTTGAGTTGCGTTCCTGGGACGACTTTACTTATAAGATAGTTCATTCGATTACATGAAATCAACTTTAACTTGAGAATAACAATGAACAAGAAAGGACAAGGAATTGCATTTATAAAATACCTTGTGAATGCTATCAGTTTTATTTAGGTGAAACATCAAGGCCATTAAATGTTAGAATAAGTGAACATCAATCCTATATTAAAAATAGAGAATTTGATAGATCTCAAATATGTAAACACGCATGGGATAATGAACATAGGGTTCAATGGAATGATTCAAATATAGTCCTAAAAGAAACGGATGGTAAAAAGAGAAAAATCAAAGAAGCGGCTCTAATTATGCTGAATGAGACCAATTGTGTCGCGAATTCCTCGGCAGAATGTAGTAGGATCTGGTTACCCATATTGAAAGAGGAAGTTATTAAAAGGAAAATACCAGTATTGGTAAGTCAGTAACATATAGAGAATGCATCATTTATGTTTTTTAACTAACAAACATATAAAATCGGAATTTGATGTTTATTGAAGGTAAACTAAATGCACGATCAAATACTTACCGGGGATGTCGGGATAGTATTATGAGGTTTTTTTCCTGGTTTTTTCCCTCATAATTTACTATGGAATCACTAACAGGAGAATTTTACTGTCATCATGGCATGTATTTGTCTTTTTAAAGACGAATTACATGTTATGATCTTTTCTGACGGATATTCTCAAGTTAAAGTTGATTTCATGTAATCGAATGAACTATCTTATAAGTAAAGTCGTCCCAGGAACGCAACTAAACAATATTGGCAATATCAGTTTAAAGTCATCTACTTTAAAATGTATAATGTATGTCTGAATTGTCAATATAAATGAGTCAGATAAAATTAAATTATTAGAAGAATTTTTTCAATAAGTAACAAAAAACAAAATTTGTTTAATTTACTAATGTTTGTATTTTGAGAACGATTTCCGAAGTGGAAATTGAAACGTCAATAAACGTATTTTAACCTTTAATTGCGGCTTATTCTCATTTAAATAGTAATTAATTTAAAATGCCACAAGGAAATAGCTTCAGAACAATATTATAGTTTGACTTATTTTAAATAGAAGAGATGTTAAGAATATTTTTAAAATGAGTGCGATTGGCCTGATCCTTTTGTGTCGGTGTTTGTATCTAATTTCACCTCACAAAAGTTGTCTGTTGCATTAATAACCTATATAAAGGCATATCCAATGTAGGTAATAGTTTTTCAATAAAATTATTTAAAGCCTTTGGTTAATTTCGTAAACCCAGTCCCTTTTTTAACATCACAAAATAGCGTTTTACTAGTATTCACGTAAATTTCAATGTATCGATTTATTCAAAACTTTACAAAAAGTGTTCAATTCTAAAATATTTATATTACCTTAAATTCATACAAGGTTTTTTAAAAGTGGATATAATCAATATTCTACTCGTTATCAATAAAGCAATGAATATAATATAAATAAAATAAATAGATTTTCAATACAACAAATGGTTATTTTATTTTCCATTCAAATTGGATGTCCTATATATATCCCAGATTTCAGTTTTTACGTTTTGTTACACGCGCATGCTCAAAACCTGAAAATGCGTTATGGCACAGATAAACTCTAAAAGATCAGCGCAGTAAAGCAAATAAAAAGGCTAGAATTGGGGAAACAGCACGAATATATTAAGATAAAACTACTAATTTAGTTTAAATATAATAAGATGTCTGTTGATTTATTGAATAATTAACAAATAATTCGCATTGAGTCATTTGAAAAATTCTCTCTTGTCCATAATATGTAATTATTAGAAGCACACTCTGTTTTCGAGAAATATTGTGTTTTCATCGAATAATATAAAAAAAAATTAAAAATAAATTCCAATTTTGAAGACAGAAACTTTTGTTTCATGAATTCCATAAGAGAACACCGTCTAAAGCAAATCTCCTTTCCTTGTTTGTACTGTGCAAAGGACATAAATGATTAGGTACCTATACAACTGTTGTCGAGTGTATTTAGATTGTTCTCATAACAATGTTGTGTGATTTGCTTGGAAACGGAAATTTGAGAGAGAATAATACTCTGTGGAATGGCAGATACGTTTGTTAAAGGATAATTTGGAAATTTGTTGGTATTATAATGAGTATTTAACGGAGGAGCAATATAGAATATACAACAAGCAAAAATTAAAAATGTGGCATAGTAAAGAGATACAAATATGAATATAGATAATATGTTAATGGGTTAGTTAGAATTTTACAGGACAAATTCTATTACTTATTTTAATTTACTGATTATTTTTCTTTATCCTTTAATCCAAATAACTAATAATTGTATTTACGGTATGTCATAAATACTGAGTTGTTACTGAAAATTGAACAAATACGTCCGTATTTATCTTTTTATATTTGATTATTAGATTTAATAAATATTGTTGATCTTTAGTTATTTGCTTCTAACTTTGAAGTTATCTCATTTTTTCCAAAAAAAAATACAAATCAGCTTATAGCTGATAGACAGCAGCAAATATCTTAGACTGTTTTATTCTATATAATAAAAACCTGCCAAAAAGAAAGAAGATACCTTATAAAAAAAGTGTTTTATCCTGAGTAAACTCCTTTCTTTCTTTAATAAATTACGTGCCTATATCCATCTAAAGTAATCTGAGAGCGGTTTAAAGTGAAACATTTTATTGTTGTTGAAAATTGGATTTTACAGTAATTAATAGCAAGATAAATTGTTTATTTATGAATTTTTTACCTTGCAGTCTTTGCAGTTGTGAACGATGGAATAATTCTGTGAACAATCATAGCGAGTGAGCAGGTCAGCGTGATTGCAGGATAGAATCCTGGCAAAGTTATCGAGCTCAATGAGTGTTGTAAGGAGTCGATGGCAGGTGTTGGAGTCCCCGTGGAAAGCGGCCTCGGGGAGCGCCTTGTCGACAGCGTGTTCACAGCAGTGGGGCATCCGGAGTCGGTGCAGCACGTCACGCCTGCGCTGGGGCGGCACGTCTCCTCCGCAGACTTCCTCTTTGTGCGAATCTTGCAAATAATGAAGGCACTGTTTAGATCTGTCTGAGGTCTGACAGGGCGGCGGACACACAGTCGTGTCGTCGACGGCTGAACTGCTGCAATAATTAGAATTAGAAGATGATGAGAGTGGCCACGTTGGAGGAGCGCCAACGCGAATAACGTCAACACCGTCAACGACAACGGAGGAGGCGTCGTCGTCGTGTTTGGAGAGCGGTGACGATGAGCTGGTGACGGAGGTAAAAGTGGCGGCGAACGCCAGGCCGGCCATCAGGAGCAGCGATGACAGGCGGCCCGATCGAGGGGCCCGGGGCATTCTGCGGGGCAGGGTGCGGTGGCGGCGGCGGCGTCAGCAGCTACGGGAACCGGGAGCATCGCTGCGGGCGGCCGGAGTGCCCCCCCTCGCGGCTCCGAGTGCCCCCGGGATCGACGACGGTGTGCCTCCGAGGCTCCCGGCTACAAGAAGGCTGCTCCAAACTCCAAGCGGGCCCCCCACAATCCTCGCTCATGCTGCATGCTTGCCGGCGGCATAGAAGAACGAGGTGGTGGAGGAGGTGCAGGAGGGCCTCCTAGACATCTCACATCACTCACTCTAAGACACTTGTCGCGTTACCGAAACTCTAACACTTGAAACTACGAATCTTTGGGCCGCCATCTTTACTCGAAGAGGTAAATGCGGTGTGATGATGGTCAGAGTCGTCGTCGTCCTCCCCGCCCGGGCCGAAGCTGTGGCACCGGCCGTTTCTCACTCGACACTGACAGCACCGACGGCGGCGCATTAGAGCGCCGGCGCCGGCGCGATCGATAGCTATCGCCCGCTGCCGCCTGCCCGCCTCTCATCCTCTTTTTACTTCAGTACCGCTACATACACATCAATGCTACATTACATAGTGGACCAAATTTTATAGTTTCTCTTGAATGACGGACTCAAAATTATATTTTTTTATATGTATCTATTATAATTTATTGGAACAACGTATCGACGCATTTAATTTTTGGTAGCCCTTTTTAGTCCTGTTGTCTCTTGAGAATTATAATTGTCATTTTTGTTTTATGAAATTATCATCCCGAAGTCCTTTACTCTCCTACAAGGATTTATATACGCGCTCGAGACTAGCATGCCACTTTTTAAAAAGAAAGTTGTACAGGGGGCGGAAGGAAATTACCAAAATTTATATACAATAATATAATACAATATATAAATATACAATATAGAAGTAATGGATTCGATCGATACTTGATAAAAATTCATTTTATATAACAATCAAACACTGTTTTTTTGTTTATTGACATTTTTTTTATTTACATAAAGTACCTCAAAAACTATGACTGTTGGTATAGGAACAATAATATTAAATATACAGTACTTTTCAGATAAAACTATCCACCTTAAATAACTTTTGAACTTCTAATTTTTAGGAAAACGCAAAAACACGCCAATTAATATTTGAAGGAAGAGACATTCTTCTTCTTCTTAAAGTGCCCTCTCCTCAATGGAGGTTGGCTACTACAATTTTAAAATCTTCTCTATCTTCAGTTGTTCTTATTAGCAGTTCAAAATTTAGCCCTGTCCATTGTCGGATGTTTCTGAGCCACGATAGTCTTTTCCTTCCTAGGCCTCTCTTTCCTTCGATTTTTCCTTTCACTATAAGTTGGGCATATTGGTACTTATTATTTCTCAGTATGTGGCCTAGGTATGATGTTTTTCTAACTTTTACTGTATTAAAAAGTTCTCTTTCCTTGCCTATTCTATGCAGCACTTCTTCGTTTGAGGTATGCGATGTCCATGAAATTTTGAGCATTCTCCGGTAGATCCACATTTCGAAGGCCTCCAATTTATTTACGGTTGATGTTTTTAGGGTCCACGTTTCAACTGCATATAGAAGAGTCGACCAAACGTAGCATTTTGATAAACGTAGTCGAATTTCGAGTTTTATTCGAGAATCACAAAGCAGTTTTTTTTATTTTTTCGAAAGATTTTCTGGCCTGTTCTATTCTCGATCTTATTTCTAGATCAGGATTTAGGCTGCTATCGATCCAACATCCCAGGTACTTAAATCTATTGACCTGTTCTAAAATGTGCCCATTTATTGTGCAAGGTTGAGGTACGTTTTGGTTTTTTCGGATTGACATCACTTTAGACATTATATCATATTTAAGATTGCTGGGAAAGGCACCCTCTCACCCTCCCGATTATCCCTTTACTTTTTTTTAAATTACTTTCCCTTTTGTTATTTTATATTTGGATTTTGCTCATTTCAAAAATGTATAATACATTCGGCTTGAAGTGATTACCTAGATCATGAGATAGAATTTTTCTTTTAACAAGATAGTATCCCTCTCACCTAATTGACTATAACCAAAAAGATTGTAGCACAATTCAAACTTTTTAAATATTTAACCGTACTATTTGTAGTATCTTTAAAACCAAGGAACAAAAGACTTTACTGTTTATTAAAGTTGTATCAAAGGTTTTCGATATTTGGACATTCATTTTAATCGGTTAATAATCAATGAGAATTTATTATAACTTGTAATAGAGTATTTTGATACGTGTGCAATTTTAAGATTTAGGGATAAGTTTTATTGTGGTTGATTCGAAGTCTTTTAATAGTCTTCTAATAATTTTTTTTTAGTTAGGAAATCCAGGGGGAGATGACCAATAAACGGTTGGAGTTCATGACGAGTTGTTCTGCTCTTTTGCCACAAGTTTTGCCGAGCATCCTTTACGGACTTTTTGAAAAAACGTTAGCTGGTTGAGTTGTAATGACTCCAGTACTATGGTTGGTAGCTACTTTGGCAAAATGATCTGCTGTTTCATTGCCAGTAATTCGAGTATAAGAAGCCAGCTATATGAGAGAGACTATTAGATCGTGAGCAGAAAGATTTAGGTATATGTCATGAATTTTTTGAACTAATGGGTGGTGAGTGAAAATTGTATTGATTGAGTGGATATATGAAAGGGAATCTGAACAAATTGCAATATGTCTGTTTTTATGAGACATACATTTAATATACAACAGAATACTATATAGTTCTCCTGAGTAAACGCTGCATGTTGAGGGTAACTGTAATGATCTTACAAGTTAATGTTTAGTGGTAACTGCACACTCAATACCTGTGGTATTTTAGAAGCATCGGTATAGAAAATTAAATCACATGATTTTTTTTGTATAATTTCTATAAATGTTTCTTTATAAGAATGTTAGAAGGTTTATGTTTGTTAAAGGTGATGAGTGAGGCACCTATTAAAAGAAGATTTTTAGCCCAGGAAAGAAATAAAGGAAGAGACAATGAACTAGTTAGAAGGAGGTCAATATTTTTAAGTAGTGGAGAAATTAAATGAGATATTGGTTTTATGATAAGGTGTTGGATATTGTTAGTGAAAGAAGACTTCATTGTGGTAATTAGGGAATAAATGGGCTTAAAGTCGTTTGCTGATGTTGATGCAGCATATGAAAGTAGAAGAGATTGTCCTCTTAAGGTGAGAGGAACTTCATTGAATTTACGGTACATGTTCTCGATAGGACTAGAGCGAAAGGCACCTAGGATGTCGGATCGAGTATAGGAAAAGAGGAAGCTACCGTAATCGCGCTCAGATCGAATGAGATCTCTGACTCTTAACAAAATAGTTTCATCCCGTTTCAAACCGAGAATTTTACATTGAATAACAACAGATAATGTACAATTGTTAAATAGAATTTGGAGCAAGGGAGTAGAGGTCCTCCTGAGAAATTTTCTAAATTTTGTTTTGCTCTGAGAGAGTGGTGAACCTATTTTAGTTCGGTATATCTATCTTATCAAATATGGTTGCTACGACATCTTCCTGATTGTTGATTGCTTTAAAAATGTCATGTTTTCAAGAAGTTTGCATGTAGTACAAGTGAGAGAAATCGGAAGAATAATATAAATTTTGCGATGATGCAGATAGATCATTATTATAATTTAATGTTATTTTCCGGGAGTTGGCTGTATACCATATCAGTTAAAAAACTTTAATATCGAAGTAAAAACTTTTGTTGTAATTAGTTTAATATTTAATTAAAAAATAAAGTAAAAATCCAAATAGATTATAACAATAATTAATAATGTTTTTTAGACTTATCAGTCCATCTTTAACGAACCTGAAAAGTAAGTAATCCCCTACTAAGTAACTTAGTCCAGAATAGACGGTTTTCTGCTTATAATTTTTTTTATATGCATGAATTTGCTTGAAATATTGACAGTAAGTAGAATATTATATTCTAACTAAATTTTGATTTAAAACTTTCAAAAGACATTTCATAAGGAGATAGAGATGTTTTGAAAAGTTTTCGGTTTGTGAATAGAAAACGGTTGAAACATATAATCTGTATGTTTTTTTTTTGGATTTTTACAATTGAAGACATGAGTTGATAAAGGTGCTATGTCCATTTTTTTCAAAAAATAACTTATTTGTATATTTGGTTACCTAAAGTCGTAATACAACCCCTGAATAACTCAAGATTCTTAAATTGTTATTAATAAGGATTATTTTAATTGATAAAGGTACTATGTCCTATGACTAAGTATCCTTTTTTATTAGATAAAGGTGCTATGTCCATATTTAAGGACATAGCACCTTTATCCACTAGATAGTGGGAAAGTTTTATTTACATGGTAGGTGCCATGTGATATTTTAAGGTTATGTTTGTTGTTTATCACATCTTTCAACGTGGGTTCGAGAAGTAAAAGAATGTTAGAATTAGTAAAAAACAAGAAAATATGTGGAGCCAGCCAAGCACTAGTGGACTTCAAAAGAAGGTCAACTCTAAAGCAGGTAAGCATATTAAAAAATTTTTTACTACCTTTATTAATTAATCATCTCTTTTTAATAACAATTTACCCCCTCTGCAATTCAATTTTTTATTTAAAGAAATATAGATATAATATACATTACTTGAGTTATTATTACATACATACCTACCTATGTACATAAATTAAATTTTTAGACTATATGGATAATTGTACTGATAAAAGTGTTACATCAGGCAGCGAATATTCCCCTTCCAGTGAAGAACATTTAGAAGAGGATTCTGATAACTCAAATATTTCTTATTTGACGAGTCTCATAAACAAATATCCGGATGTTGATAGAGTCAAACGTAAAATGTTTTCTGATAACCAAGAAATTAAAAAGGTAAAGCTAAAAAAAGTTAAGATTAAGAAATAAAAATAGAAATTAGAAATAAGTATAAATTTAATAAATAACTAAGATATTTTTAAGGTTCCGACAAACAGCAGGGAAACCCCGGATAGGATTGACGAAGTGCAGGAGGAAATACCTCGGGAAATACGTATACAAGACCATAACCAGCAATTGCATTTTACTGCCGATGAAATAAGTAGAAGAGAAATTGTTAAACCAGTTTTAAAAATAACTAAAAAAAGAGTCCGGAAACCTGATAATTGGAAACGAAATAAACCTGCAAGGTTAAGACAACAAGGTAAAGAATATATTTCTCCAAAGACTGGTAAAGTGATGGAAGAAAAAACAATTAAAAGAGATTTACTGTGTAAAGAAAAATGTAGACTAAACTGAACTGAGAAGTCTAGTATTGCAAGCAGAGAAGAAATTCTAAGAAAATTTTATAAGCTAGATACAAATTCCAAAAATATTTTAATTTTTAAAAGTATTACGATGCAGGAAGTTAATCGTCACCGCCCTCGTAAAAATATAAAAACGAAAGCTTACAGCTTTAAATATTTTATTACGTGTGATAAAGAAAATACACTAGTGTGTAAAGATGCTTTCTGCTCTTTATACCGAATTGGACGAAAAAAAGTCTTTAAAGCTCAAAATGACTTAAAATCTGGCCAGGTAATGCCCTCACCACATAAGCAAGGGCATCACAAAAATCCAAAAAAAATATCCGATGAAGTAATAAACTGCATTGAAAATCATATCAAGCAGTTTCCTTCACAAGAATCACATTATTCTAGGACTAAAAACCCACATAAAAAATACCTTTCCCCTTTACTAAATATTAACCGACTTCATCAACTGTATATAGAGGATTGTCAAACAAAAAAGCTCGAAACTAAATATTTCGTAAAGGCCTCTTTTTACAGACATATATTTGAAACAAGGTTTAACTTATCTTTTGGTGTACCAAAAAGTGATACTTGCAGTTTATGCGATGCTGGAGAGAACTCTTTAGAGCACTCGAATAATTTTCAACTTGCTTTTGCGCAGCAGAAAGTTGACCGCGAAGTAGTAAAAATTTCCAAAGAAAAATGTTACATAACAATGGATCTTCAACAAACGCTTTTGCCAAAGCTATCAACGTCAAAATCTTTTTACTTTAGACAAATGTGGCTATACAACTTTGGAGTCCACTGTTTAACCAGTTCTGGTCATAAGTCCTATTTTTTACATGGACTGAGGATATTGCCAATAGGGGAGGTAATGAAATAGCAAGTTGTTTGCTACGATTTTGTCTGCTTCTTAAAAAAGAAAATCCCCAAATTGATCATTTAATAATTTGGTCAGATCAATGTGGGGCACAAAACAAAAACTTCTCCATTATTAACCTTTTTTAATACCTAATATTAAATAAAATATTTAAGATCATTGACCATAAATTTCCCGAAGTCGGTCACAGTTACCTTGACTCTGACAGAGACTTTGGAAGAATAGAAAAGGTTCTTAGAAAACATCAGAATATTTATATACCAGACCAATATCGGGAAATTATTAGATCTGCGAGTACCAAACAAAGTGTATGCCTTAACATGGAACATCTTTTTTATTGCTTTGAAACTCTACCTGCAAAACTTCATTTAAACAAAAGACTCACTAATAGTCTTAACCAAAAAATAAATTTTCGAGATAACGTGAAGTGGCTAAGAGTAAGTTGTTTTGGAAAATACTTTTACAAAACTAGTTTAGATCCGTTTACCCCATTTATGAAAGTTGACTTACAAAAAAAAAGAGAACTGATAGTACAAAGTAACCAAGTTGTTTTACAAAAGTTACCTAAATGGGGTGGTTTGACTTCTGAAAAAATTTCAAATCTACAAGACAACTTACGTTTATTCCAGCAGAGTATAAATGGTATTATGATATTGTTTTAGAAGAATGTTTGAAAAACCCTAAGAAAAAACGTAATTCATGTTAAATTTAAATGTTTCTGTGTCTTTGTTTATAAATTTTTAATGTATCTTAATTTGCTTTTGTTAATCTGCAAATAAAATTTAATTTCCAAATTATTTAATAGTTTTTTTTATTATTTTTTTAAAATTTAAATACAACATAGGTGACATAACACCTTTCTCTACTCAAGTTTATACCAACATCTGCATAAAATGTTGGTTGATTAAGGTGTTATGTCCATTAAAATTAAAATTACTAAAAAAGTTTAAATTCTAGAAAAACAAAAAATATTATATAAAAAAGTACAAAACGATTCTAATCTAATAAGATATTGGTAATTTTTATAAAATTTATTTAAAAAAATATATAAGTGAAAACGCGTTTCTTTCAATTACTCAATATCTGAAAAAGTGGACATGGCACCTTTATCATCTCATGTCTTCAATTTGCATGTCATAATTTTGATATATTAGAAAATCCAATTCATTTTATGTAGCAAGTACATGATTTGTGTATTGATTAAGTGTATTGATATATTTTATATTTGATATTTTGTTGATCTTATTTGCTATACAATATATCGATGAAATTTACATTTGATAGTTATGTGTATTCTTATTATTCCTTTTATTTCAACATTAAGAGGGTTTAAAAAAAGCTTCATACAATGGGTTTTACCTCAATATACTATGATTGAAGTGCTTAAAATAATTACAGAGTTTATTTAAACAATTATCTCTACTATTCCTTTGAACCTTTCCTGTATTGGATAGTTTTCTTCGATTTAAACTTGGGCAGTCTCTAATTAGATGTTAGTCATTTGGCGGTGCTTAATTATAGCTTTACTACATTTCGTTAGAGGGCTCCAGAACCGAACTGTTTGCTTTCCATAAATTAGCGCGTTGAAAGAGATATTCACGATCAGCGATTGGAAATAATCCGATATTTTAAATTAAGGTAAAATCTTATAACTTATTAGTACGTTTAAAAGTAATGATAAGATATAAATGGGAATAAATTACTATTGTAAAATAAATGATTTATTTGACGTTACGATATTAATAACAAAAGATATCTTCAAGTTATTATAGGCGACGGCACAATTAAGTTAAATATTACATATTTTGGTAAAAAAGTATTACTCTTTAACATTAATAGATTAGATGCTTTAAAAAACAGGACAAAATTTATAAGAAATCGGTTTAAAAATATGTATACCGTAAACAAGGACTGTCATAAAAATTAAAAAAGAAAAACAAATAAAACAACATTAAAACTAGACTGAACCCAGTAATAAATAAGCAATATATTTGTTTTTGTGTGAAACGCCCAACATAGCACGCTCCATCGCCCTTTGACACACACGGATCTTTTGAACTGTTTTCCTTGTCATGGTCAACGTTTCCGCACCGTAAGTTAACACTGGCAAAACACACTGATTAAACGTTTTTCTTTTAAGGTATATTGGTATATCAGACGATTTGAAAATATGGTTCAGCTTCCCGAAGGATGCCCAAGTCAGTCTTATACGACATAGAAGCTCAACGGTTTGGTTATCTTTTCCTATGCGAATCTCATGACCTAGATATTTATAGGCCATTACCTGGTCTATGGATCTTGTTCTTACGCATTTATCTTCGCTGACTACAAGATTTTTTTTTATGTTGGGCGATTCACTACGAGACAAGATCCCAAATCGCCAGCTACGATAAAGAATAGGAGTGGCTGATGCAGTAGAGAGAGTAGCAACACTGAAATGGAACTGGGCAGGTCACGTGGCTAGAATGACAGATAATAGGTGGACAAAGCGAATACTGGAATGGAGACCAAGAGATGATGCCTACCGAAGCAGAGGTCATCCACCAACACGTTGGACTGACGATCTAAAACGTTGTCATAGGAATTGGATGCAAGAGGCACAAGATCGAAATAGATGGAAAATTATGAGGGAGATCTATGTCCAGCAGTGGATAAGCGAAGATTGAATGATGATATGTGTTTTTAAAACTCTTTTCTTTAAAAACTTAATTTCCACAGAATAGAGTAAGCTTAAATTAGTTCGCTAAAATATGAACTTCCTCGGAAGACTGATAATAATTATTGTTAAATTACAATATTTAACCACTCTTGTGCTTATTTTAGATTGTCTGTTATTAAAACGATATCATCACCGAAGCGTAAGTGGTTTAGTTTTTCACTATCGATATTGATTTCCATGGTATCCCACTCAAGTTTTTTAAGCATAAATTATTTGCAGCGCTCTAAACAGTTTTGATCTGACATTGTCATCTTGATGTACTCCACGTTCTGATAACAGTTAATTACACTTTGCTTAGTAAATTAGAGTCTTTTAAACTTTTAAAAACAAAAGTAGGTTATCTATAGTATTTTTTAAATTTAGAATGTTTCAGATCGTTTGGTAAATGGTATTTAATTCTGTGACGATTGAACTTTTCGTACTTTTCCACATGTTTTACCGTAAGGGGTGAACCGCACTAATCCCAAATTGCGTTTTTCTTTCTTAAACAGATGTTCATGAGAAAGCTAGGTATGTCCAAGTCGTAAACAGGAAATAATTATTTGCTTTTGTCTGGGTACCTCGAGTGGTTGCCATGGTCCAATCTTATTTTTTGTCTCCTGAAGCTTTGCTGGTGTGAATTTCCATTTATTGTTCCAGTTTTCGAACAGGTGCTTTTGAAGTAGCTTTTAAGATCCATGCTTACAGATTGGGGTGACATGGGGATACTGTTGTCGTTTATAGCGTCTTTGGCATCTTTTCTACTGCTTCGTTACCTGTTACCTGCTATTCCAACATGTGATGAGACCTAGAGAATCGTGATGCTTATATCTTTAGTATGCAATTTATTTAGTTCTTTCTTTATTAGTAAAGCTAATGGATGCTGCGTGTATATTTTCCTGATTATTTGTAGTGATGACATATAATCTGTCACGATTAATATTTTGTTGTTAATTATTGCCACTCCAACTCCATTTTCAGTTTTAGAAGCGTATAGTATAGTATACGGCGTAATCGGATTGGATAATTATATATATATATATATATATATATATATATATATATATATATATATATATATATATATATATATATATATTTATATATATAAAATAGTGTTAATTACAGCGGATTAAGTTAGAAAATAAACTATGAGACTCTTTGGGTAAACACAGCTGAAAGAAAGGCTAAGTGTACTCTTATTCCTTTATTATTCCAATATTTCGTCCCAAAGAGTCTCATTTATATATATATATATATATATATATATATATATATATATATATATATATATATATTGATGTGATTTGCTTATAATTGTAAATCTACTTATATAGTCTGAAATGTAATAAATTTATCTTTATCAAACAAATCAAAAGCAAAGAATATCTCAGGGCTAAAAATAATTTTTATTTTTTTTTTAATTAAAACGTGGCTTCAAAGTATCTTCTGCTAGTTCCATTTAAGAGAGATGAACAAAACAAAAAAGAAATAATAGACAATAAATTCTGATATTAAAACAATTGTCCTTTATTTTAAAATATATCCAATTAATTTAAAATTCCGTTGAGGTTAAATCTTACACCATACACTATAAATAGAATAAAAAAATAATCAATCATCCATCAAATCACACATCCCTTAATGATCAATAAAAATTAAATACACATATTTCTAAATCAAATATCTCTTAATATAAAAATTTTAGAAAGAATTATTGGTTCCTTGACTTCTTGCCTTAACTATAAAAATATTGCAAATTACAAACAATTGACATGAATGTTGATAGATGGTCCTGATAGAATGTCTTTATAGATTTTATTGAAAACTCAAAACGTTGATTTTCAAACAGACTATCTTCCCTTGATTCTGCTTGGATTATGCCCTGACCAGATCGCAATGTACTACCCGGATCCTACCAATTTCCCTGCTCGCTATTCCGCCTACTGTTTCTTTTGATAATAAAAGAAACAGACAAACAGTATGTGAAAATGTCGTGATGTCTTCACCACAAGCTCCAAACTCGAAGACAAACAAACTGCTTCCTCTCAGACACAACGAAAATATATCTGTTTATACTTACAGTAATGCCTCTATTTCTACTGGAACTCGTCTCTGCTTACCACAATGGCTGCTTAATTTTCCACACAAACACTAAGCACTACTTCTTATAAATTCACACAATCTCCTTCTTTTCACTCATTTCATTCCCGGCAAGCTTTTCACCCCCTTCTTCTTAATCCATCTCAAACCAATCCAAACAAACCTTCCCTCTCATCAAACGCATCATCGGTTTCTTAGTCCATTAAATTTTTGGTTTTTCCAAAAATTACCTGACGTTAAAGTACTCTCCTGCAAACGACCTTGAATTCTTTTTTAACTTTTGTAAAGGAGAAAATTCATTAACCAGTAATTCTTACTTATTACTTTCTAATCTATTATAACCGCAAATTTCAAATAGTTATGTACTAAATCTACCTGGTCATGTCCAAACCGTATTGTCTTTTTATCGGAGAAAACTTTCTAGATCACTTATTCACATATTCGGAAACCACTCACGTTGTTCCCGGTAAATGGTTTATGATTTTACAACTAAACTATTTCTATATACAGGGTGTTCTCGATTTTTTTAATGGTCTTTTTATTTTAATTATATTTAAAATTTGGGAATATTAATAATATATATATTGTTCCTTCCGTTATAATTTACTTCATGTTGTTTGTCGATTTTACTTTATTATTTTAGATTGATATTGGTAATTCTTAAAGTTTGGCTAAATTAACTTCCAGAAATCTATTGAAAGATTAAAATGTTTATCAGTTTTAAATATTTCTGGGAAAAATTTGTAGATAACAATCTCTGTCTTTAGAAATTAGGTAGTTTTAACATTTACAGAATCGAATCAAGCGGTTCATTGTTCTCGTGCCCGCCACGTATTTATGTATTTCTGAAAAGGACAATTCGTGCTTTCTCAAGATAAAATTTTATGGTTTTTAGAAACGCCCTCCCCTCCACTAGGAGCTTCTGTTAGACGTTTTGTAACGTATTTTTAAAAGTATCATTCGAAACTCAGTTCTGTACACATGTTTAGCTTAGTCAATAAAAGTTCTATCAAAATTGTCGTCGTATATTATTTTAATTTGATAAAATAGTATTTTATAGCAACTATATCTCACGGTAAACAATCGTGAGCCGAACATATATTTATATATATTAATATATTGTATTTATTAATTATATTTGGATAATATTTCTTACTTATTTTTAATATTTTTTTAAATAAAATTTATTATTGGTAAGAGTAGAAATATAAAGTAGGTAAATTGCATCGTGACCAATATATGCCAGGATATGATAAAAGTTATACACCCGACCCAGAGAAGACGTTATTAACTTTACGATTTACAAATCGTGAAAAGAGGAAATAGCGAGTCATAAAATATTTATATACCGAGAGCTTATCCTAAGAGCAATAAAAAATACAGGGATAATATTTTATGCAAGTATTATCCTTTATATTCGAAAGACTGTGTTTTTAACATATATAGCGGTATATGCTATTATTCATTTTATTTTTCAGTCAGGAATATTCTTGGTAACCATACCATATTATAAATATACAGGATGCACTATTCTCAAGGGCATGGAATCTACTAGAGAAACTAAGTCAGTGATGTTATAAATTCCTTCAGAGTAAATATGTAGATCCAAATCGGCAACAAATTCAAATTAATAAGGCATATACTAAATGTACCGACTTAAAAAATGCTAATAAGTCTTTTATATATTTTTAAGAATAGCAGAAATACGCCTTTCTAATTTTAACGCTAATCGTCAATTACAAAATCTAGTTGGCTAGTTTTTATATCATTGTCATACCTATTTGATGTTCAGTAGTTAAATAATAGAGAGAGGGTTAAATAACACTTTCACAAAATTTATTTTAATTTATGATCACTTCAGCTGTTTCGACACAGTCTCTAACTTAAGTGATCTATTTTGCTTCCATCGTTGTCTTGTTTGTTTTTCTGTTAGTTGTATTTCTTTTGTATGATTTTGTTGTCCTGTTCTAGGTGTGACACCTCTTCAAGACGTGGTTTGTTTTGTTTGGATGTTGGCATTGCGTCGCTGGGTTATGTCTCCCTGTTGGTACGCATCGGTGGATGTAGTTCTGCGAAGAAGATGGTGTCCAGAGTGGTCAGAGTTGAAAGGATTTGAGCTAAAACGGTCCTTTTCAGAAATTATTAGTACAGAGTATATAGTTAAGAATTGTAATTGAATTTAATTTTTAAATGTATAAATGGTGTAGCTGTGGCTGTAGCCTCACAATAGACAGGTATAATTGTGCAATGGGATCGGGAAACCACAGAACACCGATCCCTCCCTGTCCGTAGCGAAGCTCAAAGTCAGCTATTTATTAGTTACGGCGGTAAAAAAAGTGGAGTTGCCTCCATGATATTAATATATTCATCAGGAAGTTCGTTGCTGGCTAGTCAGCAATTTAGTGGGTAGGAAGGGGAGTTTGCGTTTGGGATGTCTGATGAATACATTGCCGAAGGATGAGTAGGTAGTTTTAATGATATTTTGGGCTCTGAAATGTTGGCCACTGATGATTTTGATTGTATAACTCCTGCTCAGAGAAAAGAGCCTCTCATTGATGGGCAGGATGTTCGACAGCTGACGTATGAGGGCGGAGGGGTAATCGTGCCGTTTGTAGTTTACTCTACCCTGTTCCAATCCCAGAAGTTGTTGTGTGAGGCCGTGATTAAACATGGCATATATATTTGCTCTATATTCAATCACGGGCCTAATAAATGTTTTGTATGTGTGTATGAGTGCATCCGTCCGAATTTACCACAGAGAGCATTAAGTAAACCTACTCTTCTCCTCACCCTGTAACGGGTTGTAGCCAGATCAGCCCTCCAGTTTAGTATTTCTGTGAACACCACACCGAGGTACTCTATTTGGTTACGGAGCTGAGGTCTGAGGTCGATTCTTACGACTAAATTGTCTGTAGTTTATCCGCTGAGATTGGGGTGTTTAAAGAGAATCAATTGTGTTTGATTCAATCAAATGGAGTTAAGCTCAATAACCTGCGGTATGCAGATGATACAATAGTGTTTTCCAATACCATAGAAGGGCTGCAAGACTTAATGAACAAATTAACGGAAACAAGTAGAAAATATGGACTGGATATAAACACCAGCAAAACCAAGGTAATGATCATCAGCAAGGAAAACATAACTGGAGCAAATCTGTATGTGAACCAAATAAGAATTGAACGTGTTTCACAATACAACTACTTGGGAACTATAATCAATGAGTCATGGGACAATACCCAAGAGATTAAATGTCGCATCGGAAAGGCAAAAAGTGCATTCTTGACTATGAGCTCTGTGTTCAAGAACCATGACCTCACCCTAAAAACAAAAATAAGGCTCCTAAAATTTTATGAATACTCAGTGCTTCTGTACGGAGTAGAAACGTGGACATTAAAGGTGAAAACTCTATCAAAACTTCAGGCTTTTGAGCTATGGTTATACAGAAGTTTTCCTGAAGATACCATGGGCAGACAAAGTCACCAATGAAGAAGTACTGCAGAGGATAAACACAACCGCGGATTTGGTCAACATCGTAAAGGGCCGTAAGCTGCAGTACTTGGGATATATAATGACAAATCAAGACAGATACGAGCTACTCCAATGCATTTTGCAAGGTAAAATTTAAGGAAAAAGGGTCCCAGGACGAAGAAGAATATCCTGGCTTGCTAACCTGAGAGCATGGTATAGAAAGACCTCAACACAACTATTTCGTATAGCAACCAACAAAGTCATAATAGCCAGATTGATCGCCAACGTTCGGAACGGAGAGGCACCCTAAGAAGAAGAATAAGCAGAGTTTCAAAGTTTGCGTCCCAGTGCCAGTTTCCATCGTCATTTCATTTGTCCCAGGTTAGATGTAGTCCAGATTCCAGACTAGATGTAGTCTTTTGTGTTGCGGTGAATCTAAATCCAGTTCAAACCCCAGAAAATTTTAGTTAAATTCAGGTAACTTTTTTGTTGAACTTTTAAAGTAAAAATAGACATTTGCCATAAATAATAAAATTGCTTTTATAACTTCTTCTTTATGTGCTGTCTTCTACCGAAAGGTGGCGACCATCAAACGATAAGTTTCTCTGTTTTCTGCCGCATGTATTATGTTCGCAGCTTCTGGTATTTGAAACCATTCTGTCAAGTTTCTCAGCCAGGATTTCTTCTTTCTGCCCAAACCTCTTCTACCTTCAATCTTGCCTTCCGCGATAAGCTGTAGCAGACTCTACATATTTATCATTACGGAACACATGGCCCAGGTATGAGGCTTTCCTCCTTTTAATAACCAGTTGTTAACAATTCCACATCTTTACCCATTCGTCTTAATACCGCTGTGTTGCTCACTTTGCTTGTCCAAGGTATTCTCAGTATGCGTCGATGCAGCCACATTTCTAGAGCTGCTTACTTCTTTATAGTTGCTGCTGTTAACGTCCACCCTTCAACTTCGTAAAGTAGCGTAGAGAGTACGTAGCATTTCGTGGCGTGCCATCGGAGGTTAACGCTTAGGTGGCGGTTGCTTAAGAGCTTTCTCATTTTGATGAATTTGTATCATGCTATTTCAATTTGGATCTTAATCTCTATGTTTGGGTCCCACTTATCATTTACTGTATATTTAAATTTACCAGAAATTTAAATCGGTGTACTCTTTCAATACGTTCGGCTTCAATATTCAGGTCGATATGTTGAATGTTCTTTTTACTGATCATCATAAATTTACTTTTCTTTCTATTGATCTTCAGTCCAAATTGGTTGCCAGTTGTATTTACTCTATTTAGTTCCATCTGTAAATCTTTGATGTTATCGGCCAGTATAACAGTATCATCTGCATATCGAAAATTACTTATTGGTACACCATTAATCTTGATGCCCTCGTTGTACTCTCCCAGTGCCTCTAGAAATATTTGTTCCGTGTACAGGTTAAAAAGCAGTGGCGAAAGAATACAGCCCTGTCTAACCCCTCTCGAAATGGTTACGTTTTCACTCACCACATGTCCATTCTTCATGTGGGCTATTTGATTCCAATATAGATTTTGAAGTTATACTTCTATACGCACGGTCGGCGTTGGAAATTTGCATGAGAGTGAATCTGGGAAAAAATTACATATTGTAAGATAATGAGTAAGAAAGAGACAGAAGATATATTTTCTCTCTCTTCCTCTCTCGAGAATAAAAATGTTCCTTTTGTATTATATATTTAATATTATATATATTATATAATAATATTGTATATATATATATATATATATATATATATATATATTTATAATATTATATATAATATAATATGTATTAATATTATTATTTATGTGATATGTTTTGTATTATTTAAAATTAAACGTTTATAAATTAATCGGTAAGATAGTTTCGAAGCAAATTCAGATTTCTGCTTTAATCTGGAGCCTTCTAAACTGCAAGGCATAGCCAGACGTTGATAAAGATGTTAATAGAGACATGGGGAATCTAAAATTTGCATTCCACGACATGTCTCGTCAACTAAGCCGAAATCCTTAACGAATTTGTTTCTTGTACTCATACAGAGTAGATCCGAATAAAATGAAAAAGACAGAAAAGATTTGATTTCACGTTCAAAGCGTCTATGTATCTGTTGATACGTATTTCGACTTAATAAGTCTCATCAGAACAGTTATTCATAGCCGTTCTTAACGTGAAAAATAATCTTCTCTGTCGAAACTAAGACAATTTCGAAACAAATTCAGATTTCTGCTTTAATCTGGAGCCTTCTAAAAATTGCAAGGCATAGCCAGACGTTGATAAAGATGATATCTGAATTTGTTTCGAAACTATCTTACCGATTTTTCTATTGCGTCCATAACGAAGCAATTTTATTGTTGCTTCCTAATAAGACAGAGAAGATTATTTTTCACGTTAAGAACGACTATGAATAACTGTTCTGATGAGACTTATTAAGTCGAAATACGAATCAACAGATACATAGACGCTTTGAACGTGAAATCAAATTTTTTCTGTCTTTTTCATTTTATTCGGATCTACTCTGTATGAGTACAAGAAACAAATTCGTTAAGGGTTTCTGCTTAGTTGACGAGACATGTCGTGGAATGCAAATTTTAGATTCCCCATGTCTCTATTAACATCTTTATCAACGTCTGGCTATGCCTTGCAATTTTGAGAAGGCTCCAGATTAAAGCAGAAATCTGAATTTGTTTCGAAACTATCTTACCGATTTTTCTATCAGATGTCGCTATTGCGTCCATAACGAAGCCATTTTATTGTTGCTTCCTAATAAGATAGAGAAGATTATTTTTCACGTTAAGAACGGCTATGAATAACTGTTCTGATGAGACTTATTAAGTCGAAATACGTATCAACAGATACATAGACGCTTTGAACGTGGAATCAAATCTTTTCTGTCTTTTCATTTCAGTTTATAAATTATTTTTAGCTTTTGAATTTCAAAATAATCACTGTTTTACCGAGAACTGTCAATTTTAAAATCCGTTAGTGTCATGTCTAATTGGCAAATTCTTTACGTGTTTGGTTCATACGCTGGTGGTTGTGAGTTCGAATCCCAATTATGAATTTTCTTTTTTATTTTTGAAATATTTAAAAACCTCACGTTAATTTTTTTAAATATATGTAATATACGCAAAAAACATAAATTTTAAAATAAAATGAAAATTTACAACATAATCCGAATTGTTGGTTTTTTATTTTTATCTCCGTAAAGTAAGTTAAATGTATATTGGCAGTTTTAAATACTTATGAATATTACATTTTAATTTATATTGTATTATTATATTGATTTATGTTGCAGTGTATTTATTGTATTGTAATTTTTATATTAATGTTTGAACTTGTGTGTGCTGGTAAATCTTGTTTCAGATTATAATATCTGAGAAGAAATGGACTCGATTGATACTTTAAACTTTATTGTTCTTTACACTTACATCGGTAATAATTGACTGAGAGCCTGTTAAGGGCAACTGTCATACACTTGACCTTTGGCGGCGTTGCCAGTACAGTGTTGTCAGGTGCAGTACAAAAATTGAAAGTAAAAATATACGAACAATTAATAACAAAATAAACAATGAATTTTACTGCTGAGTATGTGTAATTTTTTTTTGCATTCAACTCCTTTTATACATATATAAAAATAAAATTATATATTTTCATTAAAATATTGATATAATCCTTCATTTACTATACTCCTATTACAGGTCAAATGTTGATATACAGCAAACGATGCACCATATACCTATATAACTAATTATTTTTCTCTTTCTGCTCTCTCTTACCTATAGCAATACATATGTAATGATTGTGCAGATTGACTCCTATATAAATTTTTAACGGCTAACGCGTGTATAGAAGTATAACTTCTACCGGCAGTCCCACTGGACTGCCACACCCGTTTTTTTTATAATCTGGATGTCCTTAGTGTCAAGTCCTGTAAGATGTAATAGTTTTATGAATTTGTCATGTTAACCCATAACATGTCCATAACAGGTTATAAATTATAAATGTTAGGGTGTAGCTAAGCTGTCATATTAATTATTCCCAAAGTTTAGAATTTAATATTGACATCTGACAGCTAGTTTTATTTTTTGACATTTGGTACATACCTAATCATAATTGAGATCATGTTTTGTTTCTGTTTTTTTTAAAGGTTAACCTAAAATTTTTCATTTAATTAAATTAAATTTTTCATTTGTAATAATTTATTTCTGCTACAAAATATCGCCCATTAACAATTGTAAGTTCTTGTAGTATCTCCAAATTCTAGAGTTTGTAAACCCATAGTAAAAAAGTAAGTTTGTTTTTTGTTATTTTGTATTTTGTTATTACTATTTATATTTGTAACTGCTTGTGGTGAGATAACAATATATATTTAATTTTTTTCCCCAAAACAATTTGTTTATTTCTTTTAAAAAAAGTTTCTAACTCCTTTTTGTATTTTTTAAGAAGGAAGAGCCTTTCTTTCATCCAGCAGGAAGATTTTTCTAAGCGGCGTCCATTTGAAATAGCTTAAAAATTTCTTGTATTGTGTTTACTCCAGAAGATTCATGTAAGTACTCCTTTTTGTTTTATTTTTGTAGTTACCCCAATCCATCCCCCTTGTCGTTCACTTATTCACGATTCAGCTCTCCAAAAATACCCTATCTCTGCTGCAACTTCTATTACAGGGAAAGGTCTACGGAAAGAGTTCACCAGGAAGAAGAAGAATATCTTGGCTTCAGAACTTACGAAAATGGTTTTCCTTGACCACTTCAGGACTATTTTGAGCTGCGGTCAATAAAGTTAGAATTGCCATGCTAGTAGCTAACATCCGTAACGGATAGGCACCACAAGAAGAAGACCCTATCTATCTCTCTCTCTCTCTCTCTCTCTCTCTCTCTATATATATATATATATATATATATATATATATATATATATATATATGTAATTTAGCTCTCCAGGCCTAGAAGGCCCATGGCTTGGGTTACTATTCTTTTCCATTATTTTCTGTTTGTTGCTTTATTTTTCCAGTTTGGTATTTTAAGTTTTTCTATGTCTTTTTCAACATCCTTCTTCCACCTGGTTTTCGGTCTGCCTTTCTTCCTTTTCCCTCCTATTCCCCCCATTAGCATTCTTTTTGGCAGTCTCGTGTTTTCCATCCTTTCGATGTGTCCCAACCATCTCAGTCTTTGTGACTTTATGATCCCTACGATATTCGGCTCTCCATACATCTCCTCTAATTCCATATTTGGTCTTTTTATTCATATACCATTTCATAATTTACCTTCAAATATTTTCCTGGAGACTTTTCTTTCCCAGACTTGCAGCAAGACTTGCTCGGATTTGTTCATTGTCCATGTTTCACTGGCATATAATACGATAGGTCTTATTACTGTCTTATATATTCTTATCTTAGCCCTTCTAGATAAGCTTCTCAATAAATTGTTTAGTGCAAAAATACAACGGTTACCGGCCATAATTCTCGCTTGGATTTCTTCCTTAATATTTGGTCTTCTCATGAATGTCGCTCCTAAATACTGGAATATTTCTACTTCTTCGAATTTATATGTTTTTTCATCTGTTATTACTGTCAGATATTGTTCTTGTAGGTAATCTCTTTCTGTCCATTCCATATATTTGGTCTTTTCTTCATTTATGCACATCCCTTTCTTTCTCGCTTTCATTTCTAATCTTTTTATTATTTCTTTTAATTCTTGCTTACTTCTGGCTATCAGTAGAATGTCGTCAGCGAATGCTAAGCATTGGTGTTTTCTTTGATATATAAGTCCTGACCTGTTGATTCCAGCTTCTCTGATGGTAACTTCGAGGACGATACTGAACAACAGCGATGACAGTGGGTCTCCTTGTCGCACTCCCTCACTGACCTCAAACTTATCTGTTTCTTCGCCATTTATTTTAACCCTATTCTCTGTTTTTCGGAGTGTCACTTTTACCATTCTTATCAGTTTTTCACTAATTCCCATTTCACGTAGTGCTTTGTATATTTCTTTGCGCTTTATCCTATCGAACGCTTGTTTAAAGTCGATGAATAGGGCCATTGTAGGTTTCCCATATTCGTAGCTTTCTGCTTGTATTTCGCTAATATTTCGATATTCCCCTATGTCATTATCTATATTTTGAGATAGCTTATCTTTTATATATATTGCAAGTATTTTATATGCAACATTTAGTAGGGCGTATTCCCCTGTAATTGTGGCATAAACTTTTGTCGTCTTTTTTGTGAAAAGTGTACAGTGTCGCTTCGGTCCATTCCTTCGGTAATTTTTCTTGTTCCCATATGTCTTTTAGCAACTTTTCCAAATGCTTAATTAGTACTGGTCCTCCATATTTAAACATTTCAGCTGTTACTTTATCTCTTCCTGGGCTCTTATTATTCTTTAGTTTCTTTATTATTTCTTTTATTTCTTTTTCGTTAGGCGGTCTTTCCTCTATTTGTTCTTGATCGACATTTTCCTTCACTTCTTCTTCCTCTTCATATTCTGTTGTGGGAATTTCATTTAAAAGTTCTTCAAAGTATCTCTAGCCCTGTAATTTCCGTTCCTTAATTTTCAACCCCTTATAGTAATACCCTATGTGGTAGGCAAAATATTCGTTACAAGTTTTGGCAACAAATGTGTGTCATTTGAAATATGCTTAAAAACGCTGGAATGTTTACATAACAAACGATTAAAAACTTTTTTTACTTTTTTTTTAATAACACTAGTACGTTTTTCAAAAGAACCAAACTTCTGCTATAAACTACATACAAAACCGTCTTCTTGGGTGCATTTTCCATGGCGTACGATCGTTTGTAATGTAAAACATTAAATTCTGCGTTTTTTATTCATATTTTAAATGCCTCATATTTGTTGCCACAACTCAAAATTGAAACTTCATGTCATAGGTTTTAAATATTAACCTCTAAAAATGGAAATGGAAATTTTAAATGGAAATTTTAAAAATGGCAAAAATCGCGCCACCTTTATTAAAACTCGGCAAAATACAAAAAATACACACGAAAACTGCTCTCTTTACCTTTAAAACACATCTTGAATTTTGACGATAGGGCATTTTTACCGTCCAGCTGATACAAATTTTATTGAACATTGATTTCGCGCGCGTAACTGACATTCAAAATCGACGGTCGCTTCAAGCGTTGTTTCGAAGAGAACGGTTCATTCTACGCAAACAGTGTTGATACAGATTTTTGTTCAAAATTATCTCAGCTACATTTTTTGTTTGAAATATTTTTTTCTGTGGGTTCTACAGATTCTTGGTAAATCGATTTTTTTTCGTTTTCACCCTCCTACAAGGGGGATTTTAGGAGAAATTCCGTGGGGGAAAGTTGTAAACTTTTTTACATCTTTTTTGGGGTACCAAGATTGATATTCTCGGCAAAATTCAGCTTGTTCGTGTGATTTTTAAGGGTCAAACCCCTGACGACTGGACTATAACTTTTTTGCTTAGATATTAAAGCCTAAATAAAATTACACTGACCGGCAAAAAAAGTAGCCACCCTATAAATTTTCAAAAATAAAAATTCATTGGAAGTTTTATGCACTGTTTCATATTGTATACTCAACAACTTTCATTTTTAAAACAAAAAATGGCCATTACTGCTTGATTCCTTAGCATAATTTATTTAATTAGAAGGCTACAAAAGAAAATAGTGTAAATATCGAAAAAATTACAAACAATAAAAATTATGAGTGAACTTGAACTAATCTGAACTTGAACTGAATTGTCAATATCGGGGAATATGCCCTAAAACATCAATAACCGTTTGCATACAATTTGGAGGGTAAAGGAACAAATTTTGAGTAAAAACTTAAGGAATACGTTCATATACTATGAGTATGTACCAGTCTCTATAAAGCGATGAAAAGCTCTCCGTACTGTAGTTCTCGGAATACCTAAAGTTTCGGATACATAAACTTGACTTCTTTCATCTTGTACCAAGGCCATAATTCAAGCAGCATCTACTGTAGATAACACCATATCTTAATTATTCACTTAGTCGAAATCCACGTTTGAAAAGCTAAATTACTGCTTTCCATAAAATAAGTATTCCAATATTCCAATAATTGGGGAGAGATTTCTGTCTCCATATTTATTTTATAAGCTGCTGTAATGCCATTATGGTATCGTGGACACCTTCCTAATATAGTTCAGGTGGAAAATTATGTATTCCGGGTGATTTATTTCTGGCTAGTTTTTTAACTGTATCTTTAACTTCAAGAATCGTTGGCGGTTTCTCTTCCCTCTCGTCTATTCCCCGTATCTCATCTCTTCCGTCTTCCAGATTTTCTTCTTCTTCCTTTTAATTAAGTGCCTGGTTAAAGTATTCCACCATCTATTCCATACATCTTTCCTTGTTGTTAATAGGTCGCCAATTTAACGTTTACCGTATCTTGTGGTTGTCTTTAATTCTTTTCTGTTGATGTTAACTTTCTTATAGAATGCTTTGAATTATTTGCATTCTTGATCCTTCATCGTCAAACCAATGATTTTTACGGTCACAAATTTCTGTTCATATTTCATCTTTCGCTGCTGCTTCAATGTCTTTCTTCATTCTGGTCCAGTAGGAGTCTATGACCTTCTTCATTTACATTTTGATTTCTTAGTGTGTTGGTGATGTTTCCGAGTAGCGTTCTGCATCTCTCAGCTTTTGCACATTCCATTTTTTTCCATCCATTTTATTTTCTTAACTGATGTTTGAAATTCTATCCTTCGATGTTGAGATCACTAGGCATTGATCTGAGACCTATCTGCGCCTCTATAACTTCTGTATTTTATTACGTCTCTCCATGCCTTGAATCTATTAAGATGTGATCAATCTGATTCGTTGTTCTTCCATCAGGAGAGGTCCAGGTTACCTTGTGTATGTTCTTGTGTTCAAAACATTTGCTAGCAATTGGTTAATTTTAGGTGTTGCGAATTCAACTATTTACAGAACAATTAAGGAATATAAGCAGACTGGAACAGTAAGATATCCTAAAAATACTGACAGTCGACCTTATATCCTTGCAACATACGATGAAATAGTTATTAAGTGAAATAAAATAAACATTTATTTTCTTTTACAATGTGATAAATAAACACTATAAAAATTCTTCAACTTGTTCATAACAATCCAACATTTTTTTATTGTAATTAGTAGTAATATATATTGGAAGTAAATTGGAAAAAAATATTATTCAGACATAAACAAAGTCAGGTGAATCGAGGTGTGAATTTCCCGATACTGATTACTGGATTACCGCAAGGCCGAGATAATCAACCAAAAAATACGATGTATTTGGTGACTTTTTTAGTAACTTTCTTGGGTGTGAATCTGTCTTTTTAGTTTACTCCTCCTGGTTAAAAAACAAACCATAGACATAGTGAACATGTACAAAAATGTTTTAGCACTGCAGGAAATGCGGTGGACGGGAACTGTCACTTTTGACAAGAAAACCTATGACATACATTATAGCTGCAATGCAAGCCAACACATCGATGGGGTGAGATTTATTGTAAACCAAAGAAGAAAAGGCCTTATTATTGACTATAAAGCCTACATTTAAAAAAATGTCCTATTTGCGCTTGAAAAGGAAATTCTTTAATTACAGTTTGATCAATGCACATGTCCCAACTGATGACAAATCAGAAAGAACAGTTATTGGAAGACCTAGAGCAAGCCTACAAAAGATGTACTAGAAATAACATTAAGATTGTATTAGGTGATATGAATGCAAGAAGAGGAGAGCGAATATTCATGCCCACGATAGGAAAGCATAGCCCATAAACTCACTTTAATAAACTCAATTTAATAGTAACATACCGTTTTTAAGTGAAATGTTTCAACATTGTTATAACTTATAAGGATGAATAATGAACAGGTGTATTATAATTATCAAATAATAATATCATCACTACTTAACATAATAAAATAGGTTATTTACATGATTAAAAATGTTATTTATATAAAAGCACAAATTTGATGTGTATGCGTGTATACTCTTATATTATTTTTAAACTAATTTATATGGATCACCTGATCCTCTTTTTATAAAACGGGATGTGCTTATAGCTTATTCTTATCCTTTAAATCAAATATATAATAAAGTAATAATTGAAATCCAATACTAAATGCATGTGATACTTTTTTTTTACAATACGTAGGTGCTTTATACTTTTCCACAACATTAATATAATTTATAGTAACAACTTTCTTCTCTTAACTTTTTATTCAATTCTGTAAGACGTTCTAATCAATAACACGAAAACTTCCCTGCGCCAAGTTTATATAACATCTGCCACCTATTGACGAGAAACTTGAATGTCGGTGAAGGAATCGATGACGAAAAAAATTTGAGGATATCTTTATGAAGAAATTGTTTTGACAGACTCCAATTTATCACATTAGATATTGGTCTTATGTAATCATTCATATGGTTATTAACAATTTAGCCATGTATTTATATTAGATAAATAATATTCTTTATTGTTTTCTATTTTAGTATAAATTACTAAAAATATTTCCTTAATCTTAATGTTACTAATATATTTTTAAAAATTCTTGAACAGAAAGAATATTCGTTAATATTATATTTACAATAAAATTTAAATTACTTTCACCCTAACGGATCTACGCTAACAAGGATATTAGAGGCAAATAGATAGATAGATAGATAGATAGATAGATAGTTTATTTGACTGTAAGTTACAAGGTTTACAGCAAGTCAAAACTAAAATTATAAATATAAATTATAAATAATTACAAAGTATAATATAAATCACTATAAAGTCATTACAAAAAAATGAAAACAATACACTAAAAATATTTAAAACATTAAAATACATATAAAACGTACAATATGGACATCATAATATAATTAAAATAATATTGAATTTGTTTATGTTGCAGCTTGGACATTTACAGATACACTCTGGTAATATTCATCTAATGTATAAGGACACATGGTCACTAGGTACTCTTTGACTTGGTTTTTAAAAGCTGTAGTTGAATGAATGTTTTTAAATTTTTGAGGAAGTTGATTATACAGTAGTAAACCAGAGACAGTAGATGACTTCCTACTTATTTCTAAATTTCGATGGGGTATTACAAACTGTCTCTTATTTCTTGTGTTGTGTGAGTGAATATCACTGTTATATAAAAAAGTTCTTTTATTTTTATGATTTAGTATCAATAATTCCAAAATGTAAATTCCATACACTGTTAATATATTTAAATCTCTAAATAGGTTTTTACAAGACCAACCATACGGAACACCTGCAATACATCTGACAATACGCTTTTGGGCCTTAAAAACGTCCTTTATACTAGAAGAGCCACCCCAGACAGTTATACCGTAACTCATTGTCGATTGTACCTCAGCAAAATAAAAAAGACGAAAGTGTTGCAGACTAAGTATTCTACCCAAATTTCTCAATTGATAACATTTAGAATTGAGTTTTTTACAAACATTCCAACAGTGAGTCTTAAAAGATAAATGAGAGTCGAAAGTCACTCCTAAAAACTTCACATCACTACAACTCAAAATACCATCACCATTGATGAAAATACTTAAATTAGGTTTAGTAGAATTTGAACGAGATGTAAATGATAAAAATTTAGTTTTGTGAACATTAAACAGGAGCGACTGATTACTGGACCAATCAGAGAAGGTCTTCAGTGAGTTTGTTATTTTATCTTATAAAAAATTTATGTCTTTATCGCGATATAGCATTGTTGAGTCATTAGCATAAACTGATCAAAATGCATCAGACATTACATTTGGTAGTTCATTAATATACAAAATAAATAATATCGGGCCCAATATGGAGCCTTATGGTACCCCATTCTTGTTAACAATCGGATCAGACATTGAAATCTTGAAGTTATTTTTCACTCTAACTATTTGGTGCCGGTCTTTCAGATAGGAACCAAACCAACTATGGGCAACTCCCCTAACACCATATCTGTACAATCTATCGAGGAGTACATAGTGTTGCACACAATCAAAAGCACGACTGAGGTCACAAAAAATGGCAGTTGGATTTTCACTGTTTTCAATAGAGATTAAGACTTCCTCATAGAAACTGTTAATGGCTGTGGAAGTAGAAAATTTATTTCGAAATGCATGTTGATGCTTTGTGATATTTTGGTTGATATCTAAAAATAATAAAAGTTGTTTTAGCATTGCATATTCAATAATCTTAGATATCACAGATGGAACAGACAATGGTGGAAAATTTGACATTAATTCAGGATCACCTTGTTTTAATACCGGTGAAATGATAGAAGTTTTCAGCAAACTGGGAAAAACACTAGCATTAAAAGAAGCATTTATAATGTGAGCAAGTGGTGTCAAAATCTGAGACGCAATTTTCTTAATTACTATACCTGATATTTCATCAAAACCACACGATGGTTTGTTTTTAATTTTATATTTTATTATGTCTAAGATATCTTCCTCTGTTACATAAGATAGGAACAAACTATTTTGAATAAAATCGTTGGAATGCTGATGATTAATGCTGAAGACTACGAGTCTGTTATTATGAATAGTTTGACCAACTTTATTCTGAATCACATACTTATTATTAAAGATATTGCAATAATTTTCCCACATTGTAATTATCGTTTTGTTGAAAAATGTGTACGTGGTTAAGATGATTTCTATTATATTACAGCCCTTCTTTAATCCGAATAGCTTTGGTCTTTGGTATTTCTTTTTTCATTCTGTTAATAGATTCATTTTACACTTTTTTATTTTTAATAGGGGAGGGCGGGGTAACGGCGTCACCTTAACAGATCATCATTTTTTGTGACTTAATTTTGAGATGAAAGAAATATGTAACTATGCTAGCGATCCAAGAACTAAGTTTTTAACTTAAATTAGTTTTCAGAAATTTTTCATTCGCCTTGATTAAGCGACAATAAACGCAACACTTTTTTGTGTAACGTGACGGCATTGCCCCAGGCCTAGGGGGTAATGGCGCCACCTACTGAACTGATATGATGGATAAGACTATTCTATAAAACATGTTCTAAGCAAATATCTTTATTGAAATTTTATTTGGAAACATAAAAAAATAATGATGTATAATGAATAATAAATGAAAACATAACCTAAAAACAACCTACTATTCTATTCACAGAAGTCACAAACATAATTTTTGGCACTGTCTTCCACTGCATTGAGAATGAGCTCATTTCGAGCAAAGTGTACAGTGATACCAAAGTTCAGTCTCTCCAAATTCTCCACAAATTAATCATTTCTCGTTATCGGCAAACACAGTGGGTAGGGATATATCATCATTTGAATCATCATCACAAAGTTTGTCATCATCAAAATCTTCTGACTATGTTTCATCAAAATCGAATTTTGGTCTGATAGTTTTCTTCATTTTCTTTGTTTTTTTATTCTTAGAAAGCTCGTCTTCAGATATAAACATCCTTCTGTTTTGTTTAAATTTTTTTGATTTTTTTTCAATAGGTATTTTTGTTATTTTCGCAATCTATAAAATTTCGTTTTACAAAGAGTAAATGGTTGTAAAGTCTGTGGATATCTAAAACCAGAGCCCACCAAAGCTAAATTAATCAAAACTCAATTATCGACTTATTTTTATGAAAGAATTCATGCTGATTTTATGGGACGTATAAAGGGGAAAATGATACTCATAATTATTGATACTTTTTAAAAGTGGCCTAAGTGGCCTGAAGCTTTCAGAATGAGTTTTACTGATAAGCTACTTTAGATCGTTTTAGAGAATATTTTTCCCGATTTGGTTTGCTGCGAATTGTTGAAACGGACAATGGAAGTCAGTTTACTTCTGAAAATTTTTGTAATTTTTTAACTAATAATGCTGTAAAATTTTTGACTTCGCCAGCTTTTCAACCAGCATAATGCGGTAAAATATGTTAAATCTGGTTTAAAGAAAGCCCTTTTAAAAGAAAAAAATAAACATGTTTTATTAAATACATTATTGTGTCGATATCTTTTCTCTTACAGAAATTCAGTTCATGCTACAACAGGGTTGTCTTCCTCAAATGTTATTTTTAAGTCAAAAATAAGAACAGGTTTAGATTTATTAGCATCAAAAGTCGTGAAAAAGTTAATGAAAAAGCAAATAAACAAAAACAGAATTATAAAGGGAAAAGAGATGTACATTTTGAAGTAAGGTAAGTAGTAGTAATTAAGAAGTCTTGTGTAGAGATTATAGGAACCCAAATAAACCAGGTTGGGTGGAATGTGAGATTGATGAGATTTTAGTTGATAGAAAGTATTTTTGTATGTTATTAGATCCAAACATTGTTTGGATATCTAATCCCTTAGATGTAATTGTGCCAAATGAGAATGTGTCTCAACCTTTAGATGTAGTTGGGCCAACTCCGGTTATTATACAAAATGAATCAAAGCAAGAATTATCGATAACTGCCGAGAGGGTGCTAGGGGTGATTCCAGAAATAAGTGAGAATAGTTTAAATTCTGATAAAAATACTTCAGAGGTTAAAAATGAAATTTTGTTAAAAACTGTATCTGGTGCAAAAGATAATCTTAAGTTAGCTAGTAGTACCTATACCTAACAGAGAAATTAAACCACCTCAACGATTGAATTTGTAAAGGAAGGTATTTGTAAGATATTCATGTTTTAAGAATAAGAAGAATTGCGTTTTGTTACTTTTGTATTTCTGTGTTTAGTTTAAGATATATTATTATTAAATTATTAGTATTAAATACCTATATGTTTACTTGAGCCATCTACCATTTATTATTACTACATATCAGATACCTCTATCATTTCTCTCACCAAATTTAAAGTTTCCTCTAGTAGATTCTGTCTCATCTTTGAATCCCAATTTGGCGTTGAAATCTCCAATTATCATTGGTTTTTGAAGTTTGCATAGCTGCTTATCCTGCTGGTAAAAGCTTATCCGTTGAATAATTAAAATAATTTATTTGGTTAGCATTCCATATGAGAGTTGTTCAAGTAAATAGGGTCAAAGTAAAGAAGTAGGTACAAATAAAAAAATTATTTTTAAATTTTTTTGTCGAGGGTGTTAATATAATAATAATTATTTAAGGGATAAATATTTAGGTATCCAAGGAACACTTTAATTTACTTCTAATCGATGCTTTGATAACTGTCAGATAAATAATCCGTTGTTTTTCCAGTATATCCAAACAATACCTACCTGTTCATTTGGATCTTTAACTTAATGGTTTTCACTTACCTTTTATTTCGTACAGAACTAATGTCACTATCTTTATAGGCTATATAGGCTTTATAGGCTTTAAATTAAATTTTAGACAAAACAATGGTAATTAGAAAATATAATTTATTGCTTTATTGCTAATTTGAGAATAACAATACATACTTCATCGTATAAATTTGTTCTTGCGATATAAAAGTTTTATATTAACATTGTTTGATAGAACATAAGAACAAAAATTATGTTTCGAAATATTTAAGGAAATGTATAAGTACAAAATTCTTCTCTAAATATATTACAATAAATAATTACACACTGATTACTGAAATGGACACAAAATTAATTTTGTAAACGGTATAGAGACCGCAATGGTAAATGAAGATGAGATGATTTACATATGTTTATGATATACATTTTAATTATCATAGAAGAAAAATAATGTGATCGATTTTTGCAAAACACTCCTAATTAAGATATTGCTTATGAATCTTGATTGAGAATATTTTTGTAAAGCGCAACTTTTGAATTTAAAGCGTTACCTGTATTTTTTAGAGTATAATAATAATATGAGATTATTTTCTAGCTAACTGAAGGTATGCAACTAAAAATACAGGCAAGACATTTTATAATTATGCAACATAATCTACAGCGTTAACCCATTTAAATATTGAGAATTGAGAAACATTTTAATGAATTTTCTAACTTAACTTGTACCACTTGACAGTTTAACCTTGTAGTACTTCACAGTTTAACTTATGAGTTTAAACAAAAGGTTTTTACATGTTTTGACTAAAATTATTGTAATATGTTTTTATTTGGCGTCAATGACTTTGATGATCTAAACGTAAATGTCACTTTCTAACTAATACAAACTTAAATCAAATCACAATATTGGTAAAAGTCTCAGTCAAAGTGGCTTCGTTTATAAAACGAAAAGATCACTTCGTCTATTCTATGAAACACTAGCTAAAAACATTGCCGCCAGTGTCGCTAGTGTCACTAGAAGAAAAGAAATTCCTGTGCGACTAGCGTGGTTTCCATTTCCGCTGTAAAATTCTTGCGGTGGTAACTCGGACATGTCATGGTGCACATCTACAAAACAGAATATTATGTTAGAATCAATTCGTAACAATATTATACTAACAAATATGTTGAACGGTGTAACACTAAGTTCGTGTATTTATATAACATAGATGTGCAACAAAAAACATATAATATTAATAAATAGGTACTAAACGAACATTGATATTTATATTTCGGTATGTAACATAATTTTGCAGAACAATAGATTAATTAAGGATTTAATATTAAATAGGTAAGAAAAAAGTGTTCAGTAATATGCAACAAAAAATTAATTTCTGCAAATTTATGTATCAAAACAAAAAAATAGTCAATTTTATGTAAAAGGATGTATTGATTAAAACTTGTATAAGAGGTCTAGGTTTACTAATTAACTATTTGCTCAACAATACCTACTTATGAGATATCCAAGCAGAAAATCAACAATATTAGCTTAAAATAAAATTATATAAATTTAAGAAAAAGTTTCTGTGCGTTAAAGAAGTAAAAATCCGTAAAAGTCCGTCTAAATTATAGTTTATTCGTCTTCCGGGTTTGGACCGTGTCATTTGTGAGTGACCCAAAAGTGGGTTCATCTAGACGTTTCGCTACAATTGTATGTAGCTTCTTCAGGAGAACAAAAAAGAAAAAGAAACAAGAGACAGGAAGATGGGTAGTTAGCAACGGTAACTCAGTTACTCAACGCAACCAGAGGCGAATACTAACTACCAAGATGGGCATTTGGTCACAGTAACTCAACTACTCAACGCAGCCAGAGGTGAAAACCAAATGCCAGGACAGGGATTCACGTCCAACAGCTCAGAACACTAACGCGTCGAGGGGCATGGAGTGAATCCGACATTTAAGTCCGTCTAAAGTTTTTCTATGCCTTCTTTCTAGCCTAAATGAGGTCTTTCTCTTTTTCTTCTTTCATGTAGAGTCCACATGTCTCGATCTTCGGTCATTCTCTGATCATGTCCGTACCATTTGAGTTACGATATCATCAATTTATTTTATTTTTTCGTTGGTTACTCTAGCTAATCTGTATTTTTTTCCTGTGCCAGCCTTCGGTTCCTATAAGTTATTATACTTTTATAGATTCTGTCATATATTTTGGGTTTGTTGCTATTTGATATCGATTAATCCCAAAGAATAGGGTTAAGCATGGTAACTGCTTTTGTTGCTTGATTGTTATTTTTCTTTTATCGTCTTGTCCACAGTTTCTTCTTTGTGATGATTATTTTCAAGTACGTATACGTGACACAGTAGTTTATTGTTTCCTTATTTTTCAAGACAAGATCCTGTTGTCTTCCACCAATACACATACTCTTTGTTTTATAATTAATTTGAACTTTTAATTTCCATTCCCCCTGTTTTGTACTCCTAATCAGTTTCCTTGTCATATATTTCATATACCCATAATAAATTGGCAGAGGAAGATCAAAAGACGCTAGAACTGGAAACACCAGAAATTACCACAAATGAAGAACTTAATATAACTATAACTGGACAGGAAGTTCGTAATATATTTGAAAAGCTAAAGAACAGAAACGAAATACTGGAGAACGAATTACTCATAAATCACTAGAGTATAATAGACCAGCATTTCTGTGTCTTATTGACTTAAAGAAAGCGTTTGACAGAGTAAGACTTAAAAAATAATAACTCCATCTTCTGTATAATAGAGAAGTTCCCCTAAATATTATAAAAACTATCGAAAACATCTAACAAAACAACAAAATGAAAGTCAGAATAAATGGACAACTTACAGAACCTATAGAAATAGTCGGCGGAATAAGAGTCATTGGGCCCTATTCTCTTCAATTTAATCATGGATGAAATCATCAAAAGCGTTAATAACAGAAGAGGATACAAAATGGGAATTAAAGATGAAGATAGTCCAAGATGAAGATAGTCTGCAAAGACTGGTCCACAGATTTAACATACGAGCAAAAGAATTGAATATGACAATCTCATCGCAGAAAACTAAAACAATAGTAATCAGCAAAGAACCAACCATATGTACAATAGAAATTGATAGCATTAGTATTAAAAAAGTAACGGAAATAAAATACCTTGGAATTACACTTTCCAGCTATGGAAACCTAAACAAAGAAATGAGAGATCAAGTACAAAAAGCAAATAGACGGGCAAGATGCCCTAATAACAATATATTGTGAAACAGACACAATAACAATGAGTTGAAGTCAAGAATTTATAAAGCCAGTGTAAGAGCTAATGACATATGCCTCAGAAACAAGACCTGACATAGCCACAACACAAAGGCTACTGGAAACAGCAGATATGAGAGTACTAAGAAGAATTACAGAAAATACGCTGGGAGATCGAAAGAGAAGTAGAGGTTAAAAGAAAATGTAACGTACAGTGTATAAATGAATGGACACAAAATTGAAAAAAAATCGAAAAACCACATAAGCAGAATGGGGGAAACACGTGTCGTCAAAATAGTAAGAGATAAGTCACCAATCGGCAGATGAATTATCAGACGGCCGCGCAAAAGATTGAGTGACAACCTTCCCTTGAAATGAGTATAGTATTAAATGAGTATAGTGTATTGTTATAAATCGGCAGTGCCATGTTTTTGCTTTTAGTTTTTTAAAGTTTTAAGGGTTGTTCCAAATATATTTTAAATAGAGTTGGTAAGAGACAACAGCCTTGTTTTAAAACTTTACTAATTTGTAATCATAATAATAATATTAGATTGACAGCCACTTGAACGAAAAAACGAGAAAGACTGTTTGTATAAGGAATTATGTACTTTTTCATAAAAATAAATCTCACAATATGTCTTCTTTAACCCCTATGCCCACCTATTTAACCATGGTTTATGTCTTGTGTGTTATAATGAAGTCGCTGATGAACCCCTGGGTGTGAAGATTGTCATCCCTGTATAGTCCTAAATGAATAAATACTAATACTTATATGCAATTACGTGGCTAAAGGTTCTAAACCCAGGCTAAAATACAAAAAAAAATGTTTTCTTTAACGAATGTTTAACTGTTTGATCAATTTAAGGTGTCATAAGCTTTTCGTCCTCACTTTAACAAAACGGCATTGCTATCATTTTACCATTAAGTGCTCTCATCTGAGAATAATACTTTTCTCCAATCCATATCGGTCAATAGCCCAGATCAGATATTTTTTGTTCAGTTGTATCGTTTCTTTATCATAAGAGCAGTTAAAAAGTGTTTTTTTTTTGGCGGACTGATTGGTTTAGACATTTTCGTACAGAGGAATCATAAACAATATCGTAGTTTGTTTTTCTAAAGTTTAAGTTACTATTTACATTTTAAAAAAATTCTTATAATAATATCAAATTATTTTAAAATTTTGTCTACAGTTCCTAAACTAATACGAAATACCTTCCTGCGAAGTCTAGTTCGCACTGTGCTAGTATGTTGATCGAGTAATTTAGTAAATAAAATACACACCACTACACAAAAATAGTTCGCACTTGTTCGAGTACAGTTTGTTCACAAGCGGGTTATGTTTTAAAAAATGAAGAACTTACAACACAATAAAGTATATAAACTGATTGAGCTAATCGTAATGGCTATTTTAGAAGAGGTAGATGAGAAAATTTGTGTGACTAACAAAAAGAAGCTATGGATACGAAAATGGATCAATACATGAAATCAACATTAGCTCCCAATTGTCTTCTGAAGGAATTAGCATTGGAAATACTTCGATAGTTTTAAAATGTCTGAAAGTTGTGAAAACTTTCTGATAATGAAACAGCGGAAGGATACCCTTTTAAGTTGTGCGATTCCTGCAATAACAAAATTATAAACAGTCCTATACTTTAATAAATTTATATTGTAAAGTTATTTCTTTGCACCAGACCAGAAACGCATTTTTGGAGCAACTAATGAACTCGGCGAATTCGACTGGCTCGGGGTTGTTTATACGGTGAACGAGTGAGCACTGATACGTGGTGAAAGGTGCCCGAAAAATAGAATAAAATGGATCGACTCGACTTCTGCTCTACTAATTTTTTGTTGTGCAGACACGTTTATTTATTAAATTACTCGCAACTTAACTAAAATACTAGCATAGTGCGAATTAGGCATGGCAATAAGTACCTCTTTAAGTCATCCAGTCACTTAAAGAAGAAGAAGTGAGTGTAACTTTCTCGCTCAGGTCTAGTATCACGGTTTTCAGCTCGCGCAGGCACCCTAAACACGAGTTAAAGACTACTTACGTTGTCAGGACTGACAGTTTTACGTGCCCTCCGAAGAACGGTGCAGCTCAGTTAAATTAGAAATATAAAAAATTTATCGCGTGCGCGTTTGAAGGGTAACATCCGTCTTCAGAAATAAGTAACCAATAACGCCGTAGTTCAGCGTACCTCAGCAAACACCAAATTCCAAATGATATAAGTATGTAGACAGTTGTTACTACTTTGACATAAATCTGAACGAAACTAAAATTGTAAAATATCCGATTTATTCACATTAATTCACATAATACTGTAGTACTGCTACAATTTTTATTGCATAGAATATTTTTTTATATAGTTTAATTAAAATGGGGTTTACATCGTGTGATTTTTTTTTGTATAATCAAAGACTTAAATTAGGTATTTTATTAAAAAGTAACTTTGTGAGTCGCCTCTGCGTAAAATTTATACATGATATATGACGTTTTTGGAAAGTTCACTCATATTCATCACTATAATAAATATTTCTTAAGACAATTTACATATTGTTTTACAATAAGAATTAAATCAGTCTCGATTCGTTACGTTGCTCTTAATTAATCTGTAAAGATTGCCAAATGTAAACCAAACTGATTGCCAAACTGGAAGATTGCCAAAATACACCAACTGCAGTATTTGATGTTAGGACGGGAAAACAGTAAATATAAGAACTTTTAAATTATCCACAAAAAAATACCAAATAAATTCAAATAACTATCGTTTATCTATCTTTCATTTATATATCTGTTACTTTTCTAATAATCTTATCCTTACCTACACCCAACCAAGCGGCCGAATTGAGCAACGTGGTCTTTGTGAAGCTTTTGTGAACGAATAGATTTTTATTATCTAGGTACTCTTGTTAGCTTTTTCCTTACACAGTGAGCAATACAGTACCTAGACTAGCGCGAAGCTTCGTACTGTGTTTTCTGTATTTGTAAAATTTCTATAATTTTTAAAATCAAATAAAGTAATTTTATTTTTTATATATATTATTTACCTATATTTTAAACAAATTATATTATAACGCCGTCTGATAACGTATTAACGAAGCATACGTTGTTTCTTTCTAACAAACCTATTAAATTCAGAAGAAATATTCAATCAATCATCATCATCATAATGCAACCTCTTCTGTTCACTGCTGGACATAGGTCTTTCCCATTTTTCGCCACTATTCACGGTTTTGTGCTTCTTGTTGCCATTTCTTGGATGTTCGTCTAATGTCGTCCATCCAGCGTGTTGGTGGTCGTCCTCTGCTGCGTTTGTCTTCTCGTGGGCGCCAGTCAATTAGTTTTCTGGTCCATCTTGTGTCTTTCAGTCTCGCCAGACCTGACCAATTCCATTTCAGCTTGGCTATACGTTCGACGACATCACTGATACCTATTCTTTTCCTTAAGTATTGATTTCTTATTTTGTCTTTTTTTGTCACGCCGAGAATTGATCTTTCCATGCGCCTTTGTGCCACTCGCATTTTTAGTGCTGTTGTTTTTGTGAGCGCGAGAGTTTCTGCTCCGTATGTCATAATAGGAAGAACGCATTGGTCAAATGTCTTCCGTTTCATAGCTATCGGGATGTTGCTCTTAAAGATGTCTCTTAGTGAACCATACGCCGCCCCAGTAAGTGTTATTCGTCGTTGAAATTCACAGGTCTGGTTGTCCTTGCCTATTCTGATTTCATGACCAAGATATATGTACTTTTCTGTCAATTCGACCACTTGATTTTGGATGATTAGGTGTTCGCTGGGAAATAAACTTGTCATAAATTTTGTCTTATTGATGTTCATTTTTAGACCTATTGTTGAAGATATCTTTGTATCGTCAACATTCAATCAATAATGAAATTTAAATAAATATCAGTTGATAGTAAAATCAATTTTTATATAAACTAAATACTATGCTTAAAAATATTAATTGTTTTTATACGAAATTATTTTAAAATCAGAAGTGTCAAAAATATAAACTGACGATCCTGACGATTCAATATTATTCTTCTTATACTTTTTTGGGCTATGTCATTAATTGAATGATATTTTTGGCCAGCTTCTTCTTTTTCTTTCGCTTATTGGCCTCCATCTACTTGGGTATTTGGTTCCAGTTCTTATTGACATTCTTTTAATTTTTACTTGTCATTTACTGTCTTTGTTTTTTTAGTTAATTTTCATGCAGTTTGCAATTTAAATCTGCTTAGAATGAATATACGATAATTAGAAACAAATTGATCGAGAGTAGTAAATCGATGTGAAGAACTGCTATTTCGTGACGCTACCTATGACGCCTTCTTAAGTCGCCTATCTCAGCATTTTCCTATAGAGAAAAAAGTAATACGCCGCCAGTATAGAAGCTTCCCTTTCAAAAAAAAATGCCAGATACCTGCTCGGACCTGGTCTAAGTCACGAGAACATCCAGCGATAGCCTAACTAACGAGTTGGTAAAGCTAAACATTAGGATAGTAAGAATTGGAATGACAGAAAACAAGATTATTCTTTACTATAAGCAAAACAAGAAGAACATGAGCTAAACTCTACCGCACTAAACTTAAGCAACAATATTTTAGGAAAGCAAGACGTCGATATGCAAAAAGCTGCAGTAGAATATAATATATATAATAAAATGCGCCTTTATAGCGTAACACTAAATATTTCATAGATTATCTATTATCTGCGCTGTGTACTTCATCTCTATTAATGAACTTTGACAATCAAAGTTTAGATCTGTGCAACCTAAAATGCATTAAGTCGATTTCTTTACAATGGAATCTTCTCTTCGTCTACTCTCCTGCCCATTATAATATTTGGATGGTTAATAAAATTAGTTGGTATTTCCCATTTGTAGGATAAACTAAAAAACCAACTTCCTTTAGAGGAGAAAGTGTTTATTTATCACCATTTATACTTCTTTTTTATTATATAGATGAATGATCCTTCAAATAATTTCAGTTTAATTTAGGTACCGGAATATCTGCTATAACGTACTTACTTGATTATTATGTGGTATACGTTTTTCCTTAAGTAGTTGCATGTATTATATCAGTTAAAGCTTTCTTCAAGCGCATATAGCTCTTTGTAGTCATCAAAAAGCATTAAATGACCACGTTGTGACCTAGTTCTTAAAAAAATGTTAAAAACGATGTCTACAGTTTTTGTTTGTGATGTTTGTTTAATTTAGAATTGTTGTTGTAAATAGCTTTTAATACATGATACATTAGGCTTGCAATATGGTATCTCTCGCAGTTTTAGTAGCTTTGTCCGTATGTCTTACCCGAAATCGGAGATCCGGCTCCTCCCGCGCTACTACCAGCATAGCAAGATCATCCGCAAAGGCGAAGAGGATATACATTTTTCATATTTGCAGTTTATGACCCCATTATATGCCAGATTCCATAGGGTCGGACCCAAGACTGATCCCAGTGGGACTCCAGCCGGTACGTTAATCAACGTGCCCTTCTCAATCATGATCCGTCTCTTGGAAAGATATTTCGACATCACATGTATCAGATAGCAAGGACACTCCCTCTCCTCCAATACCCGCAGCATTACTTCTTTCAGCCGCAGAGTGTTGAATACATTTCTAACATCGAAGAACAGCGGAGGCGACCAGCGCTATTCTTCTCCAATGTTTTGCTGAGTACACTCAAAATTGCGTGAATTGTGCTCTTCCCCTTGCAGAATCTAAACTGTCTCGGGGATAGGCCTCCTGATCTCTCAATCGCATCGTCGATCCGCACTCGCAGCATCCTTTCGTAGTACAACTTCCTGTTGCAGGAAATATTTGTGCTTCAAGCAATGCATTCATGTGCTTCACGCATTCTAGACCCTATGGTCTAGGCCGGGGAACCTATGCGTCTTGAGTGCATCTAATGTCTCGACTAATTCATCCATGGTAACTGGTACGGCTCGCTCAGCTCCCTCGTCCCTCCACACACCATGCCATTGACAAAAAAGCTCTTGTGTTACCTCAAGCTTTTTGTCTAATGGCATTTCGTATAAACGTCTTAATATCTGCCGATAAGGGTCAAGTAAGAAAGAGTAGAGGGAAGAAAAAAGAAATCTTGGCCAAGGAATATCAGAGATTAAACTAACCTCAGTTTTAAACAAATATTTTACGTTGCAACAGATATGAAAGCATTTAAAGAAGTGATCGTCAACTTTCTTTGGAAGACGGAACAATAAGAAGAAGAATAAGTATCATCAAATCGCGAACGTAATCATCTTTCTTCTAAAATAGATAGATTAAACTGAGTTCGCCAGTCCTCAGTCAGAGAGCCTCCTAAATTGTTGTTATATGTATAAGCCTAAATAGTATTAGCAGTAACTAAAGATTAGGTAATGCTTTTCAGACTTTAGTGTATATTAATTATTATTTTTATACTTTATGTTTTGATAATACCTTACTTACCATTATCTGAAAAACTAAAATATAATTTTTTTCTAGACATGTATATAAAAGCTTTTTTTAATAAAAAGTAATAGATGTAAAAAGTGTTAATAAGGTTTTAACAGCCCTCTACCGTTTGACTAGTTTTTTGTTTAAACAGAAATCTCACAAGCAAACGAAATGAAATGAAAATAAATGAAAGACAGCACATACTTATAAGAAATGGTTTGCGGCTGGACTTCACTGCCTCGGGTTGGCTCGGTAGTGCTCTGTAATGTATGCGTTACCATAAAAAAGTGAATATAACAAAAAAGAAAAATAGGTCAGTGAGTACATATTTTTAAAGGGTTTATGACATCAAGAATTTAAAAATGGTTAATTAACACAAAGGTATTTACAACAAATTGTAATAATCATTTTGTTTTCTGATAGTGCATTTTTCTTTTTATTTTAAATGCAAAAAATTATTATAGATCATTAAATATTTTCATATAACAGTAAAAACTAGGTACTCTGCAATCTTACTAGGTAAGTTAAAAAACATTATATGCAGTCATATCGTTTGTAATATCAAAAAGAACCTTTAATTTTTGTTTTCTGTTAATAAGTTGAATATCAAAATTTCTTCTGTTTCAATGTTCTGATAAAAAGACCTTTAAGTTCTACCTAACGTACGTAAGGTTAGGTTAGGTTAGGTCAAAAATTACAAAACCCTTTCCCAATTTTTCTAACCTCGAATGGTGTTCCCCTGAAATAGAAATCATCCACAAATCCAAACTGGACCTCTATTTGCAAACTGAACATTCTACTATAGGAGATACCATAATTTCAGCATAATTTTTATTATGTTGGAGGTCTTCTTGGTGTTATGGCTTTCATTGGTATATAAAGGTCCTTAGTCGGTTTTATCCCATCATATGTATATATATATTTTATTTTGATGTCAAACAATTAATTTTTTCTGCCTACATTGCCATTTTATTTTACAAATTATTGGAGCATATGGCTGTAATATTTATAGCCAGATCTGATTATTCTAGTTTAACAAATATAATAGTAGATATAAATATCGAACTGAAAGTATCTTTACGTAATCGAAATCAATTAATATACAAGACCAATAAAGACTAATATTTTTTTTTTAATTTCCCATTATTTAATTAAATATCATATGTCACACTATACTGTGACTTCTTTAGGTATTAAGGTTTGAAGATGTCACAGTGTGATTAAACATGCACTTTAAAAGTAAATACAGTAGAAAACTTTCACCAATCTAGTTTGAATTAAGTTTATTTACTTTAGTCATATTTTTCATTACTTTTAGAGACTAATATTTTTTAATATTACTAAAAAAACTTAATTTTATCGTGATAAATTTATTTTACTAATATTTTTATTAAGCATATTTAGAAAAAACTATATTTATTACTCAAAATAAGTTGAATATACTACAGAGATACTTCGTTATATCTATATAAAACTTCTTTTTACTCCATTCGCGTTATATTATAATAAATTGTGTTGAGATACGAATTCTTGATATAATAAACCTCTTAAAGACCTTCAAAACTGACTTAATAAAGAAAGATTCTAAAAGCTACTTTGTTCAACTAGCACATCCCAAATATACAGCTACATTTTGACCTTTAATATTAGTACAATATTGTGACTATTATAAAAGATATTATTAACCCATCAACATATGGTAACGGTTGCATTCATTTCTATATAGGTAAATATTGCTTAGCCCTGTACTAAAATCCTTTTATAAGTAATGTCATTTAATTGCCGAATGTTATTGCAAGTAGTGTAATTTGATCCTTTCGCAATATTATTACTTTGATTGGATTTGTTTTCTTAAATTTTTAAGCATACAATCAATTCTCAATTTGTTGTATGCAATCATGTCGATTATTTTTTACTTTACATAGCTGCTGTCATATTCATCATCATCATTGGCTTTTACAACTCTTCGTGAGTTTTTGCCGCGTTTACTATTGCCTTCCACTGATTCCGATCCCGTGCTATTATTTCCCATGGCCTTACTTCCATCTTCTCCAGGTCTTCCCTGACTGCGTCTTTCCACCTTTTTCTATGCCTTCCTGTCGATGCTGTCATATTGGCATAGTTAAAGTGTATTATTTTTTCAGAAAATAAAGCGTATTATGAATCAGAACTGGTTGAGGGAAATTTGACTCATATAGCTTGTAAATTCCATTATGGATTATTATTAGGAACGGATTTACGAGATGATTCGTGAAGAATGTCCTACAATATTCTTCGCATTTCTGGACTCCTGTTTTTCGGAAATGCAACAAACTCGGAATCCAGTAATTCTGTTCGTATTTTTCCAGACTTGTGTATAGTAATTACATCATACATTACACCTGGTGAATCTGAAATTTATATCTGATCTTACTATTCTGCTCGTGTCTAAAAATGTATCTGCTGTCTGTTTTTTTTTTCAATGTGTCTCCCATTTAGGTCTTTAAAACTATTTGATAGGTATCCATTTATAAAAGATATTTCGATGAGTTTTAGTTTACCTTTTTTTCCTGATAATTGGAATAAGGATTAATTGAAATTGAAACATTTAATGTTAGCTTCTTTCTGCTGGTACTTTTTCTGTTTTTTCTCCTTTGAACTTTTTATCATTTGCTATTACTGAAATTGTCTGAAATATTAGTGAAAAATATTACTCTTATTTATACTATTTTTTCTTTAATTTCTAAATAACGAATATCCTTTCCTCGATATTGAATGTTGACTCAACCCTGAGAATATTCTTTTATTTTACGATGTTATGTTCCTCAATCTGATTGGTTTTATTGGTATTTCAATGGTTAGAAAGTGAGGATACTATTTATTTATAATCATTGATTTATTTGAAAACATTAAAGATTATCTGTCTTATATGGTCAAACATCTAACATTCATGGTAGATATAGTATGTCATATATAATATATATATAATATAGTATAGTATAATATGGATGTCATAAGTGATTATAACTCGAACAAGCATTCAAATATACAAGATTTTTTCAATGTTTGAGCTCCATGTTTAATTGGCAATATTTTCAAATTCATTATTTTTGCAGCTAATCAAATTTAGAAAATTAGTCTAAATTGTCAACATGTTTTTTTTTTGTTAACCAAACTTTTTTTCTCTTCTTGGGGACTCATTGCCACTCTTTTTTTAGATCTCTTCTCTTTCTTTTATTGCGGTTGTCAATCTGTACATATTATTTCCAGTTTTTCATTTACAATGTTTTAATATCGTTAATAATCTAGTCTACTCATCTATTTTATTTTAAAGTCTTCTTTTCAGTATTTTTATTTCTGGCTTCCATGTGGTAGTTTCTTTAATTACCTCATCGAGTTCTTTTCATTTTGTTTCCCATCCATTTCACCTCTTAACTTTTATGATTTTGACTATGTCCTGTATCATCATCATCATCATCATCATCATTAACCTGTATGCGTCCACTGCTGGACATAGGCCTCCATGAGCTCTTTTCATCTGTCTCTGTCTTGTGCAACATGCATCCAGTTATTGCTAACACGCTTTAGGTCGTCAGTCCATCTAGTTGGTGGGCGTCCTCTGCTCCGTATTGTCTTGGTCTCCTCTCGACAATACGTTTTGTCCATTGGTTGTCTGATAATCTGGCGACGTGTCCTGAACAATGGCAATTCTAACTTTATTGACCGCAGCTCGAAATAGTCCTTATGTGGTCAAGGAAAACCATTTTTGTAAGTTCTGGAGCCAAGATATTCTTATTCTTCCTTGTCCCCTCTTTCCGTAGATCTTTTCCTGTAATATACGTTGCAGCAGGTTATATCTATGATCGTTTCGCATTATATGTCCAAGATATTCTAGCTTACGCTGTTTCACTGTGGATACAATTTCACATGTTTTATCCATCCAACGTAGAACCTCAATGTTTGTTATTCGGTCCATCCAGGAGATCCTCAGTATCCGTCTATAACACCACATCTCAAACGCCCCGAGTTTTCCCATGGATGCCTCGGTTAGTGTCCATGATTCAACCCCATAGAGCAGCACAGTAAACACGTAGCATGTCAATAAACGGATTTTCGTTTTTAAGGGTAGGTCGTGGCTCTTAAATATCTTGCTCATTCTGACAAATGCTGACCAGGCTTTTTCAATTCTTTGAGTGGTCCCATTGTGGCTCCGATTTAAATACATAGTGTTTAATTTACCACACGCTGCCAACGCTAATCCTATGTGACGTGGAAGCTTGCATGTCTGGTTATCTCTGCCCAACCAAATTTTATGTCCTAAGCACTTATGCGTCGTAATCTGCATAATATCACTTTTATCAACGTGATATAATTTTTCAAACATTATTATTGCATCATCCATACGATCGAGTATAAGGACGATGTCAGCTGCAAAATGACTGAGCTTCTCTCCATTTATGTTCATATCATGCTCGTTCAGATGTGCCTTCTTACAAGTATGTTCTAAAAGCGTCGTGAATATCTTTGTAGAGACATTGTCTCCTTGCTGAACTCATCGCTGTATACAGAATTTATGTGTTTCTTGTATTCCTGTGTATATGTAGTTTACATTTGCTTCTCGACGTTTGTGTAATAATTATATGTATCTCTTTTTCTCAGTTTGGGAGTAGAGGGAGGGATGTTAAAATCTTATATGGCTTATTCAGAAATAGCATTTGCTTATAGTCATTGCAGTTTGTTGGTTCTGACTTCTGAAATATTGACATGATACTGCTCATGTTATCTACTCCTTCATTAATATTGTTAGTATCATATTTGTTACCTTCTTCTTTTTTAAGTTCCATCTTCTATCGAAGGTTGGAAATCATCATGGCTATGTGGACTCTGTTGACTGCCGCTCTAAAAAGTTCTGCACTACTGCATTCAAACCATTCCCTTAAGTTCTTAAGCCAGGATATTCTTCGTCTTCCCACATTTCGCTTTCCTTGGATTTTGCCTTGCATAATAAGTTGTAATAATGCGTATTTTTGCCCTCTCATCACATGTCCTAAGTACTCAAGTTTTCGTCTTTTGATAGTTAATATTATTTCCGCCTCATTTCCTATCCTTCTAGTTACTTCCACGTTTTTCATTCTTTGAATCCACGATATTCGTAAGATTCTTCTGTAACAGCAAAATTCAAAGGCGGCCAACTTATTCAGATGGACTTGTTTTAGTTTCCACGTTTCCAAGCCATAAAGAAGAGTAGAGAACACGTAACATCAAAGCATTCTCAGGCGTAGTTCTAACCTTATATCCCGACAACAAAGAAACTTTTTAAGTTTAATGAATGATGCACGTGCTTTTTAAATGCGTGTCCTAATTTCTTTGGTTTGGTCTACATCTGATGTTATTCATGTTCCTAAGTATTTATAGTTAGTAACACTCTCAATTGCAGTATCTTCAATAGTCAGTTGGATATTTGGATGTGCAGATTTAGTCATGATCATGCATTTAGATTTCTTTAAATTTATCTTCAGTCCGTACTCATGACATCGTTCATTAAGGCGTTGCATTACGTTCTGTATCTTATCATTGTTGTTATCCGTCATCATTACTGTATCGTCTGCAAAACGTAAGTTATTCAAAACTTCTCCATTGATAGATATACCTACCTTCTATTGAGTCTGAGAGCGCTTTTTGAAATACCGCTTCACTGTAGACATTGAAAAGTAGTGGGGACAGCACGTAACCCTGGCGGACTCCTATCTGTATTTTGATATTTTGGGTGTACTGGTTGTCAACTCTTACCTTGGTAGTTTGATTCCAATATAGATTAGATATTATTTTCATATCACGACTGTCAATATTTTTGCTTTTTAATATATCTACAAGCTTTTTATGTTGAACCTTCGAATGTTGAACTAACCTAATTGTTACCATCGTTGACTAATTTCAAAATTTTAACTATTTACCTTCTTTTAATATGTCTAACATTGTAATAATATAATGTAGGAAATCATAATTAGTCAAAAGTATATAAATATTTAAACAACTATATACTGCTAACTACTGATAGAGCATTATTGCTGCCACAAAAATGGGAATGAATGTCATGTTAACACAACAAAAAAGCATGTTTCTACTAATGTTACATTAACTTATAAATATTTTAAAATGCTGACTGAAAATTCAGTTGGTATCAAATATTTCAGATTACTTAACAGCTATTTATAAAAATTTAGTAACTTGTATGGCAGCTAATTTACAGTTTTTAATTAAAAAAAAAACAGTGTATTTATACTATAAACATGCCCAAAAGGACTAAGGTGTCAGCCGTGCAAACATTCTTTTGTGTAGAATACAATTTAGCAATATTAGTGTGGTGTTGGGACAGTTAGCCAAAATGATATTGAGCGCATGGCGCAAGCATTGATACCTAAGAGATATGTTTTAAAATAAAAATGAAATCCTTACTTGGATTCTTACTTCAACTGGATTATGTAGGTGGTGAAGTAATTAAACTTTAAAATAGTTTTAAATTCTTATTTGATAATATTAATTTCGTTTTTCAGTTAAATTAACGCACACGTATATGTTTATATACATTATTTGGTTATTTTTAATTGGAACAATTAAAAATAACCAAATCATGTTTTATATGTGAAAAATAAGAAATTTAAACGATTGCAAATACAATAGACACTATAACGTGTTACAGTTTGTTCAATAAGTTGTTCGATAGGATATGGCTTTGTTAGTTTGGTTGTTTTGTTTTTCTATAAAAGCTAGTAGTATTTGTTAAAAACGTGTGAAACTTTAATTGTTTTGAAAGTTGTAGCACCAAAACAAATTAATAAACGATTGCTAAAAGTGTCTAAGGACTCTTCACCTTCATAAGAACAGTACAAAATGGGTTCTTGAATTTATACCTATATCAATACCAGCAAAAATTCAGGATATGGTTATGGAAGATTGTCAATTAAGAAGAAGAGATTTAATAAAATTCCCAAGCATCTGATAAGCATTGTAGCTGAATTTCTGCGTTTTAGACAGTTATATTTATATTCATCAACAATAAACTAAAAACATGTTTGAATGCCACTTTCTTAGTTACATTTGGATCATTTTAGAAAGGGTAAAAAAGATTTTGAGGAGCGTTCTAGAAACTTTAAAGAGGATTTTATGCACCATTTCATCATTTTATGTTAAACATACAAAAATACCAAAATATCTATTTAAAACAAGAGAGTAACGGGTTGTATGAGCCCCATTCTGAAACGAATTAGAGCCCAGAAAATAGCTTAGAAAATGAGAACATCTGTTTTGATACTAAAAAGGAATTTTTAATCAGTCTTTAAGACAGTTGATAGAGAAACAAGGCAAGAAGAAATAAGAGCTACATTTGATTTGGTAATTATAGATCTTGAGAAGGCTTACGACACAGTTCATAGACAAAAGCTATGGAGATGTTTGGTTCTGAGAAGTAAGTAAGTCTCATGAAGGATATATATTATGAGGGAGTGTAGACCGATGTAAGGGCTTGTGTCGGATTGATAGAAAAATTTTTAATGACGTTTAGTTTACATCAAGGCTCTTCACTGAATTTATACCTATTTAATCTTCTTATGGATGTACTGACGGAGAAGCTAACAGAGGGGGCTCCTTGGTCAATGCTCTTTAAGGATGAGATCATGTTAGTGGAGAAGAGCAAATAAATGTTGGAGAAAAAGGGCTATTGCAGAGGGAGGATTTAAGATTAGTATGTCGAAAACGGAGTATATGTGGTTGGGAAGAACAATAATGGCTGGAAACATCGAATTACCTGGAGGAAAACTAGGACGAGTAGGAGAATTTAAATACATTTTCTCCCACATAACGGAAAATCGGACACTAGATCGAGAAATTGACCGCGGGATACAGGTTGATTGGTTTAACTGAAAGCGAATGAGCGGGATATTCAGTGATAGAAAAATAGGGGAAGGGCTGAAAGGAAATATATATATAAGAGTGTGGCGAGGCCTGTATCGGACAAGCTCAGGAAGGGCATGATTAGGGAGAACCGGGGTGAGTATCAAAAAAGGTTCAATAAAAAAGACTGCAATGGTTTGATCACGTCAGACGTAGAAATAAAAATTATGTTGGACGAATGACAGAGCTGTTAGAAGTTGAGGGAAAAAGAGGTAGAGGAAAATCGAGGAGAAGATGGAAGAACTATGTGGTAGAGAAATTGAAAGCAAAATCATAAGGAACAACGAGCCCTGAAAAGAGAAAAGATTAGTGTCACATTTTGAACTATTTGGAGTCGTTTTTCTTCGAAGTCGTAGTAGTAGCTGTAAAATCATATTTTGAGAGTTTTCTGGATTATATGTTCAGGGATGGATTCTTAGATTGTAGTAAAGTTGGGGTAGTTTCTGTTGAAGAATATATTTTCAATTATAATAACATATTTTTAACTATAAAATTGTATTTTTCTTATAGACCGACAAAATAGTAAACAAAACTACTAGTAATAATAATTAATGACAATACAGCTTTTTTAAATATTTTTAGCAAATTTGGAAGCAAACCATCGTTTAATTCACTGTTAAATATATTAAATGTTTGATAAATGTATAATTATATAAATGTTTAATTAAAACATATCTGTTAGATAATTTTTGTTTATAGTGAAAGGTGCTTGTAATAAAAAAAATTCACCAATACTTTCATGCTGGTACCAAAAATTATTTGTAATTTTAGATTTGTATTTTTTATAATTATTTCAGATCTTGTCGTTTTTACGGACGTTTATGAATCGAAATAATTAATACTTGGCCCAATATAGATACACTTAACATTGATTTTCAACAATTTTTATTGTGAGAATTAACATGTTAGGTACTTATCATTTAAACGTGTTTTTCACGCAGATGTTTAAATCAGTTTAATCATAGTATAGGAGTAAATATGTATTTTCTAGTTTTTTTGGAGCTGAAAGTAAAAAATTTCAGTTTGGTAATTTTACCCTATACTACACAGTTGTTCACTGTAGCGGTTAGAATTTAGTAAAGGCTGTAAAAACTAACAAAACTATAAGTTTTTGTAAGTTTGAGCAGAGATCGATAAAAAACTGAATTTTTCCTGTTGCAGATAATATATCAGTACTTTTAAATTACATTGTTTGTAACAATAGAGGTTATGTTACTTGCTGCATTATAATAATTATGATGTTAAGTACGAATATAGGTATATAAACAACTGCAACACAACCAAAAGTCAAAGCTAGTAACAAGTATACAAAAAACATGAATCAAATAAAAAATCATTGGTACATTATTTTATATTGGTGAATATTTTTAAATAGCAAGCTCTAATACTAAATACAAAAGCCAAAAAGCATCACATGCACTAAAAGCGTATTATAGAGGGTAATATGGATGGTATACGTACTTGATGAAGAGAGCTTGCGTTCGTCGATTCCCTCAATTTACATCACCTTTTTAAACCCTACTTTACCTTTACGTATTTAAATTATAATTCCGTTGTTAGATTTCTCTTATAGTAAATGATGTTATGACGGTATATTATTTGAATGTTTTAAATGTCGTTGGACAAAATCAGTAAGACAATCATAGAATTGCTACTTTAAAACCAAATGTGATGTTTTTCAAATCAATTAAGTATTTGACACTACTATTCCAAAAATAAAAACGAGTAGTGAAGCAACATTACAAAGTTTATGAATTTATTATTGATAAAAGAATATAAATGGCACAATATTTTTTTAAATAGAGATAAGATTACATTTAGACATGGATATATTATTCCAGCTGCTAGTTTTTTTTTGTTTTTTAATATATTAAAAATAATATAGTAAAAATCATAAATAATAAAAAGGTTAAACAATCTACTATCACCATTCAATATCCAGTCGCCACTGGTTACAGGCTCACAACAAATATAATATAATATCATAGATTTCTTGTCAGACACATGCACGGTTCTATAGAATTTGTACATGAGCATGGAATTTTTCATGACCATGTGAAAGTTTAGATCTGTATCCTTTGTTTATAACATCCTTAATGTTATAACATCTTATCTGTGTAAGTTTCCTTATCGTATATTCTTCTATTAATTATCCGTTAGTTTTCTATTAGGTAGGGGTAGGGTTGTGCATTTGTCTGATTAGAGAATCCATTGCAACTGGCTGAATGACTAATGTCTATGCCATTAAAAAAATTACTAATATTACATCAGGACCTGCATATTAGAGCTGACACATTCAAAGAAAAAAATAGAGTCAAAAACAACTTTAAATTACACATTAGGAAAAACCACAATTTAAAATGCTCAGATAAGTTCAAACACACATGTTGCACCAAGGTAGATTCAAGTTATACAGGATAAATGGAAATTTAAAAATAAAGAAAGGTTTTTTGACACAGTCGATGTTTGTAACTGATATCGACTCAAAAAAACTATTCATAGTGAAAATAACTACTGCTTGACTGTAACGAAAGTATCCCTTATGATCTTAAGCTTCCATTATTAGTCCGTATTAATAAAGACACTCAAAAAACATCCAAGAGTTGGTAAATTTGAAAATAAAAGACAAACCCCAGACAATTTATCATTTTATGAGTAGAAGTAGAGAAAGCTCTCAACCAACTAAGAAATAAGTTGATGGCACGCCAGCGGATCTCTAAAAGCAATGGGCGGGATTGATATAGCTGTAATACTGGATATGTGCAACGTGATGTGGATCACATGTAAATGGCTTGATGAGTGGTGCGAATAAACCTTTATCGCTATCCATAAAAAGAATTACAAACCGTATGCAGAAATTATAGAACCATTGCTCTTATTCCTCATGCAAACAAAATCCTGCTACATGTTATTAATGTATATTTTTACTTCCAGAGATAGCTGAAGAAAAATGAGGATTCGTTCCAGAAAAAGGAACGCGTAAGCAGATATTGAACATCAGATAGATAATAGAAAAATCGAGGGAACAAAATAAACCACTATCATCATTATTATATAACTTATATTCTGAATATATATTGAGGAAAGTAATAGATGAACGGTATGGAGGAATCACTAAAGGAGGTAGAAAAATTAGTAACTTGCGATACGCAAATGATACATTTATACTACCAGCCAATTAAGTCGAAATGCTTACCAATACCAAACGGCTAAACCGGATAAGCAAAGAATTCGGACTTTAGGTCAACACCGAAAAAACCAAATGCACATACATCAAGTGGCCAATCTCGAAGTAGTAGACAGATCTGTATACTTGGGCTTCCTGATAACCAACAATGGTGACAGCTCCTCAGAAATCAACCGTAGACTAGCAATGTCCCAAACCGCAACAGCTAAATTGATTAAAATATGGATACACCGAACAATAACAAAGAATACCAAGCTCAGGTTGTCAATGATCTTATTTTTTCTATGTAGCCCTGTAATTAATATTGTCAGAAACCAAATTAACTACATAACTATCAGTGAGCGTTACAGAAATGCAGTAAAGTCTGTAAAAACTTTTCCTGGTGCCGATGTTCCATCTGATCACAATCTGTTGTTAGACGAAATAAAATTAAAACTTAAACGGATAAAGCAACAACGATCCTATAACAAACTGGATATGGATTTTATTAAAAACAAGAGCCAGAGGATTGCAAACAATTTAGAGAACAATTTTGAGAATTATGAACAACATTCGAGGATCATTGGAACCAAATCAAAACGATTATAAGCAACTCAACTCCAAACTTAAAAGAGAGCAGTCAAAAAAAAGCAACAGTGGATGAACGATGAGATTTTGAACTTGATCGAAAAAAGACGAAATTTTAAGAACCAAAACGTCGAAATGTATAAAGTAATTAATAAAGTGATAAGGACTAAAATAAGAACTGCAAAACAAACATACTTCGAAAACAAATGTTTAGAAATTGAAGAATTACAGGGAAAACCTGATTCATTTATTATGTATAAAAAAATAAAAGAACTGACAGGTCAGAACAAAAAAAAAACAGGCAAATAACATCATTGATAGAGACGGAAAACTGATTATCAGTAATTTGCATAAAATAGACTGATGGAAAGAGTATATTGAGGAACTGTTTAGTGATGAAATGCCCGAGCTTGCAATTAACGAAGTCGTTACAAGACCTGACATAACTATGGACGAAATTGAACAAGCAATACGATTAGCAAAGACCCGAAAAGCGACGGGACCAGACCGAGTGAAATAATAAAGCTCTTCGAAAGTTTAGGTACAATATCTCTCCTTCATCTGTTTAATAAAATTTATGAAACTGGCTATATACCAACGGATTGGCGGCTGTCGACTTTTGTGACGATACCTAAAAAAAGCAAATGCAAAAAAATGTAGTGACTATCGAACCATCAGCTTGATGAGTCATGTTTTAAAGATATTTCTATGAATTTTGCACTCTAGGATGTACCAAAAAATAGAACAACAACTTGCTGACACACAGTTTGATTCCGCAATAACCTTGGATCAAGAGAATCACTGTTTAGTATTTACGTTATGGTACAGAGATGCAGAGATGTCGGACATCCAGTTTATATGTGTTTTATTAACTTTAAGAAGGCCTTTGATCGACTAAAACATACTGAAATGATAGCCATTTTTCAGCAGGTAGGTATTGATGATAAAGACATACGCATTATTAAAAATCTTTACTGGCATTAACGTGCAAACATAAGGATTGGCCGGGACACTTCTGAAGAGCTTCAAATACGAAAAGGAGTAAGGCAGGGCTGCATTTTGTCCCCGCTACTATTTAACATCTATTCTGAGTTCGTTTTCAATAAAGCAGTGGATAATGTTTAATGTGGTATAAAAATGAATGGCGTCAATATTAATAATTTGAAATATGCGGATGACACAGTGTTAATTGCAAGCAATTACGAAGAACTTCAACATCTAATGAATAGGATTACCACAACGTGTGATGAATGTAGCCTTAAGCTAAATATCTCAAAGACAAAGGTGATGGTCGTCAGTAAAACGCCAATACAACCGGAAGTGGTAACAGCTTATGGTGAACAACTGGAGAGAAATAACAGTATCACTTACCTTGGTTGTAATCTAAATGAGAACTGGGACATGAGCAAAGAAATTAGAATACGGATAGAGAAGACCAGAGCTGCATTCTTATAATGAAGAAACTGTTATGTGGAAACAATATTACTTTAAGTCTGAAAATTAGATTAGTGAGATGTTATGTGTTCTCTACTCTTTTGTATGGCGTGGGATGTCTACATGACCGCTAAAATAGAACAGTTCTATTTAATTGGCATATCCAGTCAAAATAAGTAGACTACTCGACTGAAGTATCGAATGTGTGTCAGCTGACCTTATACACTGAAATTCTTATGCCTTACTGAATATTGTCCAAGTTTGTATGAATAAAGCTATTATTGTTTTAAATGTATGCCTTAATGATGTATTTTATCTTCCATGAACTGTGCACAATAACCGCAGTGAATAAATTGTTTAAATCAATTAAAATTATCTCCGACAATTTTTACTTCATCTCTTTTAAGTAAAGTCATAATTGTATTACAATAAAAAATCAATTAAATAGCTGCGTTTTTTCTGATAGCTATAAATCAGGTGTAATTCCATTAAATGTTATGTTTAATGAAAATTTGGCCTATATGCTGATCAATGCAAATAAAAACTATTGAAAATAAAATATTAACTGCATATTTTTAATAAAATCAGTAATTTTATTAAATATATTATTTAATATATTTTATAATTAAATAGTCTATTTGGTTGATCAAGGCTACTTCTTAGGATAGTTATATAGCTCAGAAATGAAACCTTCGAAACAAATATGTACTGATAAAATAAAAAAATATATTTTAATGGTAATTAAAATAAATAATTGAAAGATAATTTAATTAGTATCAAAAACTGTCTTTATCATTATCAAAATTAACGAATAACAAGAAATCAGTTTATAGCTTACGAAAACAGTCTACTGACATGCCTAAAAACCGTAGATCCATTAAAACTACCTTACAATACATAAGGCAAGGCTTAATATTTCATAAAGATGTACCTGTATCATTATCATTCGAAGTATCGAAAAATTTTGGATATGAGCTCTCTTCACCAATTAGTGTTCCTCTAATTGACTCACTAGATCCGATGGTACCAGCTGGTGCGTCCTTACAACCGAACCACCAGTATGCTGTCGACCTTGGAAATGCTGGCGTCGTCACGTCTACTGCGAAGGCTCTGTCGTTAAACCTAGAAAATGCTAATCGGTCAGAGTTATGCAAAGACAGTACTGATTTCTGTTTTAAATGGAATACTTATCTATTTCAAATGCTGTATTGAATACTAAATAAGCTGTATTTTTACCGGTTGAGAGGTTCATGTTTATGAATTTATTTTAAAATTATTATCGTAAAAATCACATATATACCAGAGTCCATGTAATTATCATTATTAATTTCCTTTTAAGTTCTGATTTTTTCCTTTCTAATTTCTGCAATAAGCCAGAATTGCGTTAATATGTAAATGATTAGTCCTGTAACCTGTTTTGTTCTCTCTTTAGAGATATATTATATCCAGTGATGTTTTTCTACAGCAGGTCTGTTTTACTGTTTTTTTTTGCATAAACATATTCTACACTCAGATGCAAAAAAACGCAACAGAGAAAATTTTGGTCAAATTAGAAGTATTTCAGTTTTTTTTTATTTTAGCCCTATTTTGATGATTATTTCAGCAAACTGTCTAAAAATTTATAAATTTTAATTTAGTATAGTGAGTTTTTTAATAAAATTTCCACAGAGACATCCTGTGGAATAATTCCGTTAATGGATTTTCGCAAAACCTTATTCGTCAGTTGCAACTATGTCTTCTAAGTATTATGTTTTTTGTTTCCTGTGAAAATATGGATGGGTTCATTTTTAAGAGCGAAATTACTTTGCAACCCACAATTTACGACTTTTCCTATTATTACCATTATCTTTTGTATTAATTTGTAATACGACGATGGAGGCTTTCGTGACTGATAATGCATATAACAAAGAAAAACTACTAAAAAATAACTTACAGTGCACAGATTCTAAATATGCCGGTGGGAGATGGCTTCTATGCGTTGTATTATAGTTGGTGTACGAGAGAAAAAGTTTTCGAAATAATGAAATAACAAATTTTATATTATTATCTGTTATTTCATTATTTTGAAAACTTTCTCTCATACATCGACTATAATACAGCGCATAGAAGCCATCTCCCACCGGCATATTTAGAATCTGTGCACTGTATAATTTTGTATTGCCTCACCTAGTCTCTATATAACTGCCTGTACACGTCGGCTCATGTTGTCTATGAGGTTCCGAATATCATCTTGCTGAATGTTTTGCCATTTCTCTTCTAAAGCCAAGCGAAGTTTGTTAATTGAGTCTGGTACGACTTCGCGACCTCTAATGTTTCTACCAAGCATGTCCCAAACCTGCTCTATTGGATTCAGATCTGGCGAACACGCTGGCAAGTTCATTTTATTAATACCAAATTCCTCTAAATATTGCGTGACACACGTTGCAGAGTGGGGTCGCGCATTATATTGTATTAATAGAAAATCATCGCCGATATGTTGAGAAGAGGGTACTTCGTGTTTCGCTAAAATTTCCTTAATATACCGGTAAGCAGTCAACGAACCTTCAATAAATACCAATTCAGTGTGCGCCTCTAGGGATATTCCTGCTCATACCATCACCGAACTCCCTCCATGGCTAACGCGGGGACTGAAAGCGCACTCCGCAAATCTCTCTCCAGTTCGACGCCATACTCGTTCTCTCCCATCTGATGAATCAAGACAGTATCTCGTCTCATCCGTAAAAATAACATTACTCCATTGTCCTAAATACCAATGTAAATGTTCTCTGGAAAATTGTAGTCTAGCCATTCAGTGCCGTAGAAGTAATTTGGGCCCAGTTGCTGGGCCCAAAAGTTGTAGCTGATTTGTTGTTTGCACCGCTGTTAAATAACGATCACGCAAAGCGTTGACTCATATAAAACGATCATCTAAAGCGGTAGTTTTGTGCTTTTTGCCAATTCCCGATTTACGCTTGTTTGTTCCAGTTCGTACAAAACGTTCGACTACCCTTTGGATTGTAAAGCGATGAGTGTGTAGTACTCTAGCCACATATTCATAATATCGCCCATCTTTAACCAGAGCAACGGCTTTCGCACAATAGTCGACACTAAGAACCATGATCAATCATAGGTTAACTAAATGTAAGTGTCAATATGACATAATGATAACAGTCACCAAATCCACCTCGTCGTATTACAAAATAACTCTAAAATAATCATAATTAAATAAGTCCTAAATTGTGGGTGGCAAATTCATTTGGCTCTAAAAATGAACCAAGGCATATTTTAACATGAAGCAAAAAACACAATGCTTAGAAGACATGGCTGCAACCGAAAAATAAGGTTTTACGAAAATTTGCACACGGAATTATTCCACAGGATGTTTCAAAGTTAGAATAATAGAACCACGTTTTAATTAACCCCGTACAATAAGTAAAATATAAAATTTTATCAAAGAACTGACTATACCAAATGAAAATTAATAAATTTATACACAGTGTGTTCAAAAAATTATCAAAATAAGGCTGAAAATAGGCTTTTTTTGCATCTGAGTGTATATGCAATTACATTAAAAACTAATACACTGTCAAGTGTCTTTTTCATTTTTTCACATGTTTATTTTTGATGTAAAACATCTTAATACGGAGGTTTAAATCTGATGATGCCATAAGAATGTTTTGCTATGTTAAGAGTCTCCTGCTCTCCTAACTCTTGGACTCTCTCTAGAGAATGTAATATTGTACAGTGACTGTGTTTTATATATTGAAAGTGATACTAGTGTTAATAAAATTAATATAAGTGAATTAACTGACGATACTGCTGATGCTTAATAAACTTTATCTCATCAAGTCTAGTATAGGTATATCGACCTAAGTAAAAAGTGTCAGTATCAATTAGGCATTAGGCATTTCCACACTATTACATTTCAAAATATTTTTCAGATATCTTTTGAATACTGGTTATGAGTAAGATTAATTAGACTATATAGTTACCTATAATAAGCATTATTTTTGTAAAAGTAAGTATATCCGTTGGTCCACTGGAAGGCCGCGTCAATGTTATTTGGGATTCCGTCCCAGTTGGAGATGGGTTTGGGGTAATTGCTCTTTACGGGAGGTTTTTGGGATGGGTCAAATCTCCAGAACTTACTACCCTTGTAGAAGTATATTTTTCCGTTACCACTCCATACTAAAGCTGAGTCTACATCATCAGGTATTCCTGTGAAGCCTACAGAGATCTCTTTTGGGTATGCGCCGTCGGGTTTCTTTCCCTTGTACCTAAAAATTGTAATTTTTTTTATATGTTACAGTTATCAATTAGAACCTGATATACCCCACACATGATATCCGTCTTCATACAAACTTGCGTTTCACCACATACAAAGAAGAACGACAAACAAACTGTTTCTCTGCATACCACTACACATAAGAATCGTAGGAAACGTTAATGAAATATTGAAAAAAGTAATTATTAATGAACAAACTGAAATTACAAAGCGGCATTCACAGATGTCCAGCTCTATATAAGCCTTTAGTGCTTATAATGATGGCCAGACATGTGGAATGAAAAACCAATCCAAACAATTAAATCCAAACGTAAGAATAATGTCAACTACAAACACCAGAAAGCAGAAAACAACAAGAGATTATCATATGATTGTAAGTCGGACATTCAGCATTAACTTACCAGCATCTAATAATGAAAAATTAATACCCAAATGTTCCTACAGTGAACGCGCAACACGTTATTACAGAGTGTCCTCACCAACAAACCCTCAAAATAAAGTAGTGTATTGGAGGGACCGGGTATATTTAAATATTAAAAGTGAAACTGGAACAAACCATGAAGTGGAGATATCCAGGAGTGGCTAGTATACCTGTTGAATACAAAGCACGTGGTGTTCGTGTGTATTAAGGTATAAAAAATGCTTATTAAAAGCTTAAAATTTTTTATTTTAAAGAAGATCTTTTCGGAATTAAATCATTCCATCATCAGTTTACTAAAAGAGAGAGTAAAAATACCAATATTAAAAAACAAGTAAGATAAAATTTAAATGTATAGAAATGACACGTTGGTTTTTTACTACTTACATAAAAAGTTGTTAAAAAATATTGTATGGCCACATAAAAACATTGGATTATCATTACCATTTCACTGTCCAACACTCTCCGAATCAATCAAAAACACTATCCTGAATTCTGTTGAAAATATTAAGATTTCCTTTAAAGTTAACAATAAATTGAGTAGATCATCATGCAATAGAAAGGACTCTATTGACTTCAGCAAACGCAGTGGAGTTTATAAACTTCAATGTTCTGACTGTGATGCCACTTATATTGGTAAAACTTGTAGATCTCTAGTAACCAGGGCCATGGAACATTCTAAGTTAGAGAACACTTCTTCTTTTTCCCATCATCTCAAATATCACAATCACACAATCAAGGTACCAAATGATATTTCTCTTCTTCATAACATCCCAGGTAGAGATTATCTCAAACTTGACCTTTTTGAGGATTTGGAAATAGTCAAGGAAAAGAAAAACAGTCCCAATTGTGTTAATCGCCATACCAGCATCAACAGAGACTTTGTTCCACTTCATCGACAATTATTTTCCCGATCTAACTTTCTTTCTGATAACTACACATCCAGTTTTACTTACTTCTACATTTCTTTCTATTTTCCCATAGCTTAATATCACCTTATATAATCCGCCATACTTAACTCTATTCTTGTCACCATTAATACACTAACATCCCCTTTTCCAATATCCAATTTCCCATCCTCTCCAATAACTACCATCTAACTAATCACACAGGTTTTCTTATAAATACTCACTTTACATCTATCAATCTCTTATCACAATCAGTTTCAGTATCCCCAGCTTACATCTTTACATTCATCTTCTATTTCCTTTTCTTTCTTTTTCTTTTATTTCTTTTTCCTCGATTCATCTACCATAAATTTCAAACCAACTTTTATCTATACTTACTTCATACAAGGAAACAATTAGGTAATAACATTCTTTTTGTCGCCTTTATAATGATTTATTAATTTCAACTATCTTAAATTTTGCCTTACCCTGGTATACCAAATTTATTTTACATCGCATTCACTCATTGTTTTACATTCTACCACCTTTTTAAAATACCAAAAATGGCTATTGATTCTACTACACACAAAACACAATTCTTCACTAAAAACTGCATATTCACAAACTTAAGCACAATGACTTTTGCTCCTAATTCATCATTCCACTTGACATTGACGGGTACTAACTGATTTTTCATACCATCTTTCTATCAGTTAGCCCAAGACTCCAGAACAGATCAGAGGTAATGTAAGTCGATAAAACCTCACCAGCTACAGGGGGTCATGTAAGGTGCCCCGTGCCCCCATTTTCAGTTTTTAATAATCAACAAGTTAACAGTCTATTGCATTTACCTTGATAAATACCATGAGGATTATATTTTAATACGGATGTCCTTCCAATGTTTTTATGTGGCCATACAATGTTTTTTAACAACTTTTTATGTAAGTAGTAAAAAACCAACGTGTCATTTCTATACATTTAAATTTTAACTTACTTATTTTTTAATATTGGTATTTTTACTCTCTCTTTTAGTAAACTGATGATGGAATGATTTAATTCCGAAAAGATCTTCTTTAAAATAAAAATTTTTAAGCTTTTAATAAGCATTTTTTATACCTTAATACACACGAACACCACGTGCTTTGTATATTTAAATACATACTAAATTTTAATATATTGAACACAGCTTAAGACCTCAAAAACTCCAATCTAATAAAAATCTGATATTAATAATATATATTATAACACTGTAAATATATCTTTAAAATCCTCTAATAACCTATTAAGGTTGGTGCGATAATTTCCACATAAAAACTTCTTGGTTCTTATTTTTTTTCTTTTTTTAAGTCTTTTACAGATATACCTAATTATAAAGGCAACATAGGCTATATAGACTCTAAACATTGGGGAGAGATGTCAAATCAGTTACTGATGCATCGTTACTGTGACCATACAAATAAATATGTAAAAGATAACTCAATCTGACGAATTACGCAATCGATACTCAACCGAGTAATCGCAGTCATTTCGGATTTTAATGAGCATTCATTTGTAAAGACAATGAAGCTGGTTTTACTTAGTAACAAGGCAGACACTTAACACACACACACACACACACACACACACAAACTACAATACATACACAACTACAAGTTAACCTTATATTATATGATATGTGACTGGCTGTATGACTAATAGTCCAAGCGATAAAGAGAGAACTTGCAAAGTTGAAGACTTTACCTCCAGTATTTAGATCCTTTGAAGAAATAAGTCTTTCCATTTTTGTAGGTAAAAGCAGCATCTATATTACCAGGCAATCCGACCCAGTAATCAGAAATCAATTTTGGATATCCAGGTGCAATACTGTCATCAGTCAATCTCCAGTACTGATCCCCTTTAAAAACGTAGGTGTAGCCTTCTGCAGAAGTAAATATGGTGTCAAAGGTCGGATTGTCGCACAAAGTTTGATCTGTTCCCCCGGAAGGTTTAGTCTTAGGTACATTATGGCTATTATCGTAGTCGCTGTCCTGATCGCCGTCGTCAAATCTTGGGGGGAATTTGTTGGTTTTCTGCCCATAAAGTGCTTGAATTCCTTCAATATCGTCACTATCTAATTCAAAATTTGGAGCGTATCCTCTATAGAAGGGAGCCATAAGAGCTTGTCTAACATCTGAGTGACTAAGACCAAGAGAGTGGCCAAATTCGTGAGCGGCTACTTGGAAAAGATTTGTACCTCTGTAACTATTTATAGACCATGATTCAGAAGCATCAAAGTGAGCATCTCCTCCAAAAACCTAAAAAATATATACATATAATCTCTGACTGTTTCTTTATACTAAATGTATTTTAATACGTAATTTATCTTAAAAATGCATATTTACAGGAAAGTAGGCATGAGCCAAGGTACCACCAGGGCCATCGAAAGGATCTCCATCACCATGTTCACCATATTCAAATCTAATTTCTATATGTACTTGACCACTTTTAGGAGTAAATGTTAAGTCAGTATATGTAGTCCATACGTCAAACGCTCTTTGTACTTCTGAATCAACATCTGCACGTTTTAATTTGCTTGGATATTTTGAAATTTTATAGGTCAGATCCTTTACCTTCCATCTACTACCTAAAAAGAAAAAATATTTTAGCATCTAGTTCTATTAAAAAAAAATAATAATAAATAGTTGGTGGCCGATAACCTGAAGTAGAATAAATGCATCAGTATCTTTATGCTTTGTGGACCTAATAATAAGGCAAAATGGCGTGCTCAATATTTAAATACAGTAAAAACGCTCCTGTCGGTAATAATGTATAGAAGAGACAAGATGGTTCTTTGATTTATAAAATAAAAAAGTAATAACTAAGGTCAACACGTGATATCCATTTTAACAAATGTGAAGTAATTACGAATGTTGATGTTCTTTATCTTTATATGTTGTGGGTTACTCGTACTACACTCGAAAATTCCTTGTCTAGTTTGTTTTTGCACCGTGTGATTCCATATGGTAGGTATTTGTCTTATATCCCCCTTTTTCTCCGGGTTTCTCTGGACTTTTTTGTGAACAAAGATTAATATTAAGACTAAGAAACCAATTGAAAGAAATCGCAGAATTGAAGGAATACAATAACATACCAGCAAACGAATGGGAAAGATATCTGACGGAACTGTTTAAAGCAAAGGAAAATAATAATCAACACAATAACGTACCTGAATTAAGACACGAAATAGAAATCAGTTTTCAAGAAGTAGAGGTAGCCATAAATTCCCTCAAAAATATAAAGTCACCAGAACTAGACGGAATAACCAACGAGCTTCGAAACATAGGGAGATAAGAGAAAGTATAACCCTACAGATGACAAAACTTATACAAAAACTAATATTGCACTGCATGATACCAGACGCATGGAGAAACAGCATAATGATACCAAATGTTCAAGAAAGGAGATAAAGAAGGCCCAAACAACTATAAAGGTATAAATCTACTGAATACCGCACTTAAGCTTACCACAAACGTCCTAACCAACAAAATCAATAAATTAACAACTTTATCAGATGAACAACAAGGATTTAGATCCGGAAGATCCTGTGTAGACGACGTAATTACACTAAGACAAATCACAAAACAGAAAAGGCCATTGAGTACAATAAACCAGCATATCTATGTTTTATAGACATTTTCGATCGCATCCAAGTCGACGACGTCTTACACCTACTGTATAAAAGAAACATACCAATCAATATTATACAAACCATCGAAAACATCTACTTCCATAATCGAATACAGGCAAAAATAAATGGAAAACTAACACAGTGTATACCAGTAGTACAAAGCGGAGTCTGACAGGGTAAGTCGTTAAGACCATTTCTATGACGAAATAATACCAGCAGTACGTAAAAGTCATGGTTATAAAATGGGGAATAAAGAAATTCAAATATTATGTTATGCAGACGACGTTGCAATAATCGCCGAGACAAAAGACCAGCTTCAAAGATTAACACACATCTTCAATACAACAACCAAGAAATACAATATGATAATATCAGCAGAAAAAAACCAAATGTATGACAACATCTAAATACCAACTACGATGTAAAATCGATATTGATCGGAAAATATTAAAGCAGGAAGCAAGATTTAGATACCTGGAAAATAATAAAGCATAAAGGAAGGTTTAGATATCTGGGAATAGATATAACTAGTTACGAAGATATTGAAGAAGTAAAACAAAGCTTAAAAGCAAGTAAAGCGGCGGGATCTCTTAATGACACAATCTGGAAGAACAAAGACCTAAGACAAGACACAAAAACAAGAATCTATAAAGCAGCAATTAGACCTATATTAACATACACGGAGAAGACAAGATCTGACACATCTAAAACGAGACTACTACTAGAAACAACAGAGATGAAAATACTCCGGCGAATATCAGTGAAAAGTCTGTTTGATAGGCAGAGAAGCGAAAACATAAGAAGAGCATGCAATATAGAAGAAATAAATGGATGGGTGACAAAACGGAAACAGTAGTGGAACGAACACATCAGTAGAACACATCCACCAAATGGACGAAAAGTATTGGCATACCAAGAAAAAGATGGTACGATAATTTAAACAATCTAGGAGGCTAATATTGTAAAAGAAACAGGCTTTAAAGCCTACATACAAAAAGCAATAAAAAGAAGAAGATTAATATTCTTCTAAATATATAGTTAGAAAGAATCCTCTTCAAGAATCTTCCTTCTGGCTGTCCAAGGTATTCAACAATATATATCAAATGTGACGGTTCTTTTCCATCTTCCATTTCTATGTTGATGGTACAGCTATTGAAAGCATTTAAATATTGGATAAACAAGGGTTCGTACTACATTAATCTTTACATTTTTATTTCTATTTGTAAACGAAGAGTGACTGCATGATTTATAATGCTTGTCCATGGATATCTCAGATCTTTCATTGTACTTCCCATTCTTAAGTTCTTGATTGATATCCACTTGCTTTGTTTTAAAGATATATTTTACAATGTCCAGAATAAATAATGCAAGAATTTATTTATTGATTAATATTAAAATTTTGATGACATTGATGTCTTACTCCCAGTCCAGTTATAATAGATTTTATTTTTTATGTGATTTTGTTTATTTTCTAGTTTTGTAAATAAATTCAATCAATTCAGTATAGAAGTAACTTATTATAATATTATTTAAATTTAAAAGTCTAATATACACACCTAATAAATAAAATTGAATAAATCATAATATCTATCCACTTTATTGGTAAAAATTTGACAGAATTATCCGCACATTTTTTTAATTCATTAGAGTTGTTTTTAGTCAATTAATTTGAGATCAACGACAATGAGGAATTATGCAAATTATAATTCTTAAACAAAAAATTTACCGCATGATTCATAATTCTTAGTCAAGTTCACATAAATGTATATTTTACTATGTGCAGCATTACTAATGCAAGAATTTATTGTTATTATACTTATGAGTCACATGAAACAGGCACTATAAACCCAACCAATATAGACGCTATTCGTTGGTAAAACTGTTATATTTATATTTATTAACTATTGTTTTGTTTACGAATAGTAGGTGCAATTTATAACGTAAAAAGTTTCTGAAACTATTTTCTTGTGGCATCTCTAAGTTAAATATTGTGTTTATATGGGATTAAGCCACAGCTAATTGTAATGAAAAAAATTTAACTACAGTTGGACTGTTTGACGTTTCGATTTCCACTTCGGAAATCATTTGCAAAATATATTTTTTTTTAATTTCAAAAAAGAGTAAGCTGTTTTTTTAACCGAAAGTTGTTTAGGGTTTGTAACTTTATAGAGGTCACATGTTTGTTATTTTTCTTTAAATAATTATTTTACTTCAATTTTATTCATTAATTCATTTTTCATTCATTTCTTTCATTTTACCATTTTTATTCTAAAAATAGTTGGCGCTCAACTCTTCATTTAACTTTCTATTTACTAAATATTCTGTCATAATTTAAATTCCAATTTTAATTTTCACTTACTTTGCTACAAAATGTAATAAACAAAATAGATACCTGGTCTACGCGTGCTGGATTTGTGTTTTTAGCTTCTAAATCTATCTTCTAAAGTAATTTACTTTACACCAAAAAGCATAGACCTAATCTACCTTCTATAACACTAAACGGACTTCGTTTACAAACAGTTAACTATTTGACACTTGTTGGTATCACCCTTGATAAAAAGCTTATCTGTAGACAGCATATATTCAGGAACTTAAAGGAAACTGTGAGCAAAGAATCAATTTACTTAAATCTATTGCTGGCTACTCTTGGGAAGCTGATAAATAATTTCTATGGATAGACTATGGCACTATTCTTTATAAGGCATCTAGTAGCTCCTTACTAAAATCTCTAAACATTATTCAAAATACATCCTTACGACTATGTCTTGTTGTTTTCAAATCAAGCCCCGCTGAAAGTCTTTGTGTTCAATCTTCAGAACCACCACTCCATCTAAGAAGGCAACAACTTCTATCTTCATACTTTATAAGAATAATAGCAATTAGATTTTATCAACCTTTCAAATACTACTCCTATTTATACCACCAAGACAGCTTCGTGGATGCACAATCTTCCAATATTCAATACTGATTTATGCAAAATCAAAGAAATAGAAACTACAAACTCAATCTTTAGAAGATCCTTCCAAAACAACCTCAACTTAACACAATTTATTAAAATTTTGTACACCGATGCGTCTAAGAATAAAGGCTGTTGTGGCTGCACTGTGTCCACAATGACGATGGCAATAGGCTCTATGCGACTACCTAGAAGTTGCAGTGTTTACACCGCACAATTGTATTGAATACTCCAAGCATTAAAGACTTCAATCCATCAATAAAAGCAAAACAATTAACATTTGTACTGATTCTCTTTCCTCGATTCATTCCATAAGATGCATCGTCTCCAAATTCCACTAGTGCAGGAAATACACACCATATGTAACCAACTATATTCTGCCAACATAACAGACATAATGATCTGGACTCCATCTCATGTTGGTATATTGGGAAACGAAAAAGCAGACCAGGCTGCTAAAGCGGCATATTCTTCTGAGTCAACCTTCAAAAAGGTCCAAACTCACACAAATCTTAAGATCTTGATAAAACAAAAAATCCTCAGCTCATGGGCAGACCTGTGAAATAAAATAAAAACCAAGCTGCATGACGTTCAACCCAACTTATCTTGAGTCAATATGTCCTCTATGAACAGGAAAGAAAAATCATTTATTCGCCGACCACGAATAGGTCATAAACGTCTCACACATGGATACCTTATGGAATCAGAAAACCCTCTAGTAAGTTACTACGGCAATACCCCTGGTTTTATTAAACACGTGATAATGGACTTCTTCCAGTATGAATCTTCTAGAAACAAGCACAACCTAAAAGGAAATCTAGACATTCTTAGTGTTCCAAACCGTTTTGAGAGTGTTCTTAAATTTTTAAAAGAAACATGTTTAATTCAGCTAATATAAAAAATGCATGGTGATAACTTTTATTGTTCAACTTCTCCACAAAAAAAAATGTTCATATCAAATGCTTGTATATAAAATTAGTACAATGTTGTAAACTGTACCCGTGTCAATGACCATAAGCTATCCAGACACGTTAATTTTAAATAAAAAAAATGTTCACTTAATATTTTAATTATGATTCCTATGACTGTATAACATCCGAAAGGTGTGGTAATTGATTAAAAAACAGATACTTTGAGATATTCCTCCCATTAATGCAGTTGTACTATATAAATCAAGTTAGTATTCTACACAAACCAGAAAACTTCGAAACAATGGTTCCAAACAAATCGAAATTTGACCTAATATAGTAATCTCAAAAACGCCTATCTGATTGGTACGCAAGTTGACAATTGTAAATAAAATAATTAAATAAGTTATGGAGGTAGGTATTTCACAGGTAAGATAGACAGAAGAAGAGGCTTAAGTCAAAGAAAAACGTAATATCACAATTAACATAGCCTATTAGCCTATTAGCATGGCACAGGAAGAAAAAGAAGATGGAGGGAGACTATCTAGGTTAGCTAATAAACTTAACTCAAGCGGGTAATACTGCATATATATATAAAATTGAAGGAATATTCACTAAAAAACTAAACTGTATTAGAACTAAAACAAACTCGAGAAATAATAAAAATTTCTCAAATAATTTAAAATTACCATAATTGTTGGACTATAATTTTATGATCGGCAGTGTATGTAGTATAGTTATAATGTTTCAATTATCATAGGGCATAACTAGAAAGCAAAAGAAGGGAAAAAAATATCAACATAACTCAGTATCAACAGCTGCATAATCAAATAAGAAAAAAACTAAAAGAAGCTAAAGAGACTTATTTCACTGGAAAATGTCAAGAAATAGAACACTTACAAAAACAAACTAAGTTAAAGAATTAGCTGTGGTAGCCAAACAAAAAACCTAAAGCATACTAATGGACAAACAAGAAAACATTTTAGTGGAGACAGAACAAAAATTAGGAAGATATAAAGAATATATAGAGGAATTATTTCATGACCAGAAACAGGAAAATACATATGAAGATAATCAGAGTAAAAACGAGGGACCCGAAATAACAAAGTTAGAAGTTATGCATGCAGTAAAGTCCATGAAAAATTAAAAAAGCTGCTGGTCCAGATGAAATACCAAGTGAATTGCTAAAACTGGTCAATGAAAAAAAAACATAGATCTTTTAGTACAACTACTGAACACAATCTATTCCACAGGAATCATTCCACGTGAAATGCTGACATCAACATTTATTTGTCTACCAAAGAAAGTACATGCTAAAGAATGTAGTGATTATCGAACGATCAGTCTAATGTCACATACCTTAAAAACCCTGCTAAAAATCATCCATAATAGAATACACGCTAATCTGGAGATGGATATTAGTGATTCCCAGTTTGGATTTCGAAATGAAGTGGGCACAAGAGAGGCACTATTTTCTTTTAATGTGCTGGCCCAAAAATGTTTGGATGTTAATCGAGATCTTTATGTATGCTTATGTTGTAGACTACAACAAGGCATTCGATAAGGTAAATGATGACCGACTTATAGAAGTACTCAAAAACAAGAATCTGGATGTGAGGTATATAACATTGATATCAAATGTATACTAAAGCCAACGATCAAATGTAAAAATTGGAAGAGAAGTGTCAGAAGAAGTGAAGATAAGGAGAGGGGTCAGGCAAGGTTGCATACTGTCACCGTTATTGTTTAATGCTTATTCTGAAGAAATCATATAAGAAGCTTTGGTAAACGAGACAGTCGGCATAAAAGTGAACGGAAGTTTAACGATTAGGTATGCCGACGATACAGTCATAATAGCCGACAACTTGAAACATTTAGAAAGAATAATGAATAAAATATTAAGATATAGTGGTGAATACGGACTCTTCCGTAACATAAAAAAAACCAAATTCATGAAAATTAGCAAGAACAACAATACAAACAAAATATTAACGGTAGGTGGCCAGCAAATTGAGAGAGTAAAAAGATATACTTACTTGGGAACGATAATCACAGAAAATAACGATTATACTGCAGAAATACACAATGTACACAGAGTACTCTACTATGGAGCTGAATCATGGACAATAAACCGAAATACAATAAATGGACTTAACGCATTTGAAATGTGGACATTTAGAAGATTGTTTAGGATTCCATGGGTAGATAAAGTCACGAATGCAGAAGTGTAAACGAGAATAGGCAGAGAGATGGAAATGGAAAATACAATAAAAGAAAGAAAATTGCAATATCTCGGACATGTGATGAGAGGCGAAAAATAAAACATCTTGAGACTCATAATTCAAGCAAAATAGTGTTGCCCAAATGCAAGAACAAGACGAGACTTAGACAGTCTTGGTCTTGGTCTTGCGCCAATACACCTGGTCTTGGTCTTGGTCTTGATATTGCACTCCCGGTCTTGGTCTTGGTCTTGGTCTTGCAGCAAGAGTCTTGCAAGTCTTGCAGTTACCCATTAATTAGCCTATTGCTATTTATTAAACGTTACTTTAGATCTTAGAACAACGTAACAGAGTAAGTACATTTTAAGCTTGAATTAACATAGCCATAATAAAGACTAACCAAATTAATAAATGTCTAAACAACTGACACCGGGTGGGGTTTGAAGCGACGATCTAAGCGATCCGTGCCTATGCTCTAACTAACTCAGCTATCTACCAGACCCCACGGAAGTCAATCTGTTTCTTAATAAATGTTTGCATTTACTAAGCTTACATGTGCTAAAACATGGTTAAAATAAAAAAAACAAATTAATGACATAAGCATGCCTGTATTTTAAAGAACATTATCTGCCTAGAAAGGGACTGATGGATATGATGGGCAAAAAATCCACATACATGTATCAAGGGCATAGATTTTTTAGGTGATAAGATGTTTTTACCAATCTTATCTCTACTTTTATATAAAAAACTAACTTGAAAAAATAAAGAATAATTAAAAAAGCAATGGTAATCAAAAGAAGTTATTTTAAATTAAGGAGATCCTACTTAATAAATACATTAATTTACCAAAATAAAGTAGTAGGTACATAATATATGTATGTAATTGGTAATAAGGTAATAACTATATTTTTTTACATGTCCACCTTTTCTAGAGGTTATTAAAAAGCTTGTGATATCTCCACCGAATTTTGGTTTTTCCGGAAGAAATATTTGTAATTTCTTTTTGTGAAAAGATATTAGATGCTTCCTTAAATCTGACGTGTTTCTGTCGATCATTCTTATTTCAACCTTTTTAGGTAGGCACAATTTACACAAAGCAATTTGGGATGCATGAATTATTTCGAAAAACTCATAAAATTTGCTTTTAGGTCTTTTAGATCTATAACTCTAACGCTCACTACTCGGACTAGAACTATTTGAACCTTTGTCCCTCATGTCAAATTGTAAACTTGTCACTCCGGGAACAACAAGGATTAGATGAAAAACAATTATTACATGAGACTCAATGTCGAAAAAGTAACTACTATACTACTAGTTACTTTGTGTTAGTTACTATCCAATACCCTAAGTATCTAATAACAAACCGAGAATTATATATCGTTACTTCGTTATTCGAAATACTTCATTACTAACATTATCTGTTATTAATTTGTCTCGGTACTTTTGAATATTAGCCACGCTCTTTCAGCAAATTTTGTTTAACCGAATGATCTCATCGCACAGCAGAATAGAGGCCGATAAGATTTGTTTATTTAGATTCCTCCTGACTAAATTATAATGGGAAAAAATTGAATTATTAAGTGGGTGTCCTTAACAAATATATTTTTTATTAGCTAGGGTGACATTTTAAAAAAATATCGATACGATATTACTGTCGGCGTCGCAATGCAAGAATATTGTTTTTATGATAAGAGGGCGGCTATTGTCAAAATATGGACAATTAATTTCACAGCGAAGAAGTCGTCTGCTGGAAAAGAATGTACAAAATATTTTATTTTTACATTGTAATTATGACCTCTGAGCACGTGTCAAATGTGTTTTTTTAATGAATATTTTGATTCGGTATGTATGTTTATGGTATTGTTTGTAATGCGCATAAGTCCAGTTTTTCAAATTTTTATTACATATTTTTTTGCGTCTCATAGAGTCTTTAAGCATATACCCGAACTACTATACTCGCTAAAACCACACTCAGTCTAAGTCCTAACTGCAAGACGCAAGAGTCTCGCAGGCTTAGTCTTGTTCTTGCTTAAATCTTGCACGGTCAGTCTTGGTCTTGGTCTTGCTAAAATTAGGCGGTCTTGGTCTTGGTCTTGGTCTTGCAAAAACGCAAGAACAAGACCAAGACTGCAAGACCAAGACCGATTTTGGGCAACACTAAAGCAAAAGTAGAGGGTAGGAGAAGCGTAGGAAGAAGACGCATTTTCTGGTTGAAGAACCTGAGAGAGTGGTTTGGTTGAAGCTCAATGCAATTATTCAAAGCAGCTGCCTCGAAGGTCAGAATAGCTATGATGATTGCCAACCTTCGTCGCGGAGACGGCACGTAAAGAAGATAACTAGCTCAAGTTTTTGGTTTCATACTGTGATAATATATAATCAAAGTTCTCTAGTAATAACTTTTAATTCGTCATCTTATATGCATGTCTTTTCAAGCATTGTACTTGATCCCCTTATCTTATCTCGATATTCCCATATACCAATTCTACGATTTTACTCTGTTAATGAGGGCATACCAGTTTAATTTTTTTTCTGTCATACATTATCTATTATTTGTTATTAATATTTATAATGTTTTAATTATAGGATACTTTGCATAAATAATTTCCAAGAGGGAATATAGAAACGATATTATATATAAAGATCAATACATAAATAAAAATAATCGACGCCATTATTTCAATCACAGATTCTAAATTACTGTTTCATATAAACTTTCATTTTTGCAAAAAAAACATGAACAGTGTATGTATTTGTCAACGCAACCTTAACCGAGAATGACCCTTTACTTCGTAATTGACCAAACATATATGTAACCATCCAATTAAAGAGTGTAAATATTCTGATTCATTGCGTTCCATGAACCATATCTCCTGCAAAAGATTCTCTTGTAAAAGTTCACTGGTAGCTGTTGATTATTATGATTTAAATAAAAGCCGAAAACATATATTGTGCCATTTTTAATAATCTAATAACGTGCTATATAAAATATTTCGAAATTAAAAATACTGCGGCTATCATTTTAATTTCTGTCACAGTTGTGGTTTATCAGAGTTTATTTAGATGTAGGGACAAGCACATGGAATTTTTATAAATCTTTATGGAATTTTTTATAATGTATGTCATGTTACGTATACAATTTGGGATATTTCCCAATAAAAGTAATAATTATAAATAATTATTACAGACATATCACCCATAATTATTGACCTGATTACCCACGAGATTTCGTGACTACAGAAAAATAAGCAAAATTTAACCCTGTTTTATACATCCAGGTATTTGACGAGCTTTTCTACCCATAGTTAGCAAACTAATAATACTTAAATATAAAAATTTTATCTGTTAAGAGATAGAAAAGCTCCTCTCTCTCTCAGTGCCCCATTTACCCCAAAAGATTTTTGTGCCTTGGGACACAATAAAAGTGTCCTATTTGCCCCAAAATGTTTCGAGGATGTCATCTTGTCCCCAATTCTCTATACATAGGCGACTTCCCGCTATACCATATACTTTACTTTATCTATCTAACCCCATATATAACCCCCCATATAACTTATAACGCTTTTATATGAGACGATACGGCACTCCAGTGGTCGTATTTTTGAATTTATTTGAACATATTTCGCATACAAAATTAGGAGAAATTCGCTCGAAATCCAGTTTTTTGTATTTTCGAATACTGCGTGTACGAATTTTTTCATATACGGCGACTTGAATGAATCTGAACAATTGGAATTGGGAAGCTAGGATACGATCAAAGTAATTGTTGTTTTTTCAGTTGTCACTGGGTCCGTATATGTCAGATAATCTTTCAGGTTATAGTTTTTAATCGTTGTTGTATAAATATTTTTACATTGAACTTTGTTTTCATAGCTGGTTTAAATAATTTTTTAATAGAAAAAAATATATTTAATGTTCTTGTAGACGCGGAAATCGTTTACCATCCCGTTCTTATCCCTCTAAAGAACTGGGATGTACAATTTTAAAAATTGTACAGATTAACAAAGCCCCCCACAATGGAGTTGATAGGCTTGAATGTCTTTTTTTTGTTTAAATAGTGTTTTGTTTATATAGTGGTTGTGTCTGCCGACACAACCACTATATTTTATGCTCTTTTCCTCCTCCTCCTGTCAGCTAAAGTATAAGAATCGAATTGTTTTAGATGACAAAATCAGCATAGAATGGGCAAAGCTGTCAATTATTCTTCTTTTTTTATTATTTGAGTTTTGCTTGTTCGAATTTGTAGTGTTGCCGGTGCAAATTATCCTTGTATACGCATAACATTTCGAAGGACGTTCAAAAATACAGATTCAAATTCGTAGACGAAATTTTTCATTCGAGTTAATTCGTATACGAAAAAATTCGATTGAATTTGAAAATACGACCCTGGTTGTGGGTAGTAATCCTCTGGTCTTCAATCATGATCAACTATAATACTCAGAGGCTTGCCAAACGATCCCCGTCTAACGCTCTACGAAGAAAGACTCGATTTGCAAACATTAGTAACCTAAGTAGAAGTCCAATTGATCCGGACACTCAACAGGGAGCCTGAGAATGCCAACACTCTGGACAGGAAAAGAAAATGAGCCACTCTCCTTTCCACATACTGCGCTCTCCTGTATTCACTATTTAATCGCAAACACAAAACCAGAATCCTAGCCATGGAGAGGAAAATTATCTGTAAACGTATATTTTAGTAAATAAAACACATAATAACCGAATACCAAGAGAAAAAAAAGGATGTCATCATATCCTGAAAATGTGCCGCTTTGGCGTCGCAGTCTTTACAAAAATCGGTTTCACCTAATCTTATGCCTAGTACAAGATCCCACTGCAGGATAACAACGTCCATAACGTAGTTAATCAAACTCACATTTTTATCTACATTTAAAATCGGGATAATACATTGATCCTGGTTGTGGGTAGTAATCCTCTGGTCTTCAATCATGATCAACTATAATACTCAGAGGCCCGCCAAACAATCCCCGTCTAACGCTCTACGAAGAAAGATTCGATTTGCAAACATTAGTAACCTAAGTGGAAGCCCAATTGATCAGGACACTCAACAGGGAGCCTGAGAATGCCAACACTCTGGACAGGAAAAGAAAATGAGCCAGTCTCCTTTCCACACATACTGCGCTCTCCTGTATTCACTATTTAATCGCAAACACAAAACCAGAATCCTAGCCTTGGAGAGGAAAATTATCTGTAAACGTATATTTTAGTAAATAAAAGACATAATAACCGAATACCAAGAAAAAAAAAGGATGCCATCATATCCTGAAAATGTGTCGCTTTGGCGTCGCAGTCTTTACAAAAATCGGTTTTACCTAATGTTATGCCGTATTCTTAGTACAAAATCCCACTGCAGGATAACAACGTCCATAACGTAGTTAATCAAACTCACATTTTTACACAAGTACATTTAAAATTAGGAGAATACATTGATAATAGGTTGCTAGTCAAAAAGTGTACATGTACAATGTTTTTTATATCAAATTAAAGCTATTTTTTTAATATGATTATATATGGTCGCAAATTAGGGTTACTAGCTGTTAAAAGCGCGAAATATCAAAGATATTACGACGAAGTTCTTATTACTCAAGCCCATAGAAGGAGCAGCCAGACATCAAAAGAGGGCAGAGTTATGAAAAAAAAGCTTTGGCCGACCATTTACAACTTTTACTGGAAAGTGAGGGTACCAAACATGCACAAGCAATCGATGATTAGAGGTAATAACACCAATCTCAGTAAACCAAATTTTATTTGATACTTAATATATACCACTACGAAATAAACCTTTAAAAAGGTATAAAAAAAAACCACCCCACCTTTTTAATGCAGGGGTAAATTGAGCCCCAAAACAAGCGTTTTTTCGAACTTTTTGTAAAATCGCGTATAAAGACATTAAAAATAAAAAAAATTAACTTTAAACTTTATTTATAAGTTTTACGTCTTACGAATTGAATTTAGTTGAAATTTTTAAAACAAAATTTACAGAAGGCAGAAAACTGTCTTCCTAACTAAAATGCAGCTTTTGGAAGACGCCCTCTGCAGTGGTAAAAAATACCTAAGTATTAAAAAAAAATTCACATACTGAATATCTTTCCCATCTTTACTCTTCATAATTTTCAGTATAATATATAGAGTATATTTATTAAAACTAAAGAGCTGTGTGATTACTTACCTTGCAATGCATATCTCTTCGCCCTGTTATCTGCTGTTCCCACTTTATCTTTAACACCGCATCTTGGTAAGGTCATCGTGTGTCTAGTTGTTGCGTCTAGTTCACCTGTAACAATAATTGCCAATGTTACTTATTTGTCAGGGAGTACCAGATCACTATACGAATAGACTAAATCTTTCTAGAAAATTTGGATTACTATGAAAAAGTAATCATTTTATTGCGGAAGCTTTATTGCGCTTTTTGGTTGTGACTTCTAGTGAAAGACGTATTTTGTGTTTGTTTACTAACTTGTTTTCGTTATTGATATCGTTTTATTGTTTACGAACTAATCTCAGAAATTTAATATCAAAAATCCTGGTTATAAAAAAAAACATGCAGTCAAAATCTAATTCTTTCGGCAAGAGAAGAGCCTGATCTTGAAAGGTAAAGTTAATTCGGTTAGGTAATATGTTGAACTGTGTTAAATGACTGTTTTTATTGTTGCAGGTGGATGGAAAAGCTGGCAACAAAAAGATTTCTTAGGAAACTCGAGGACATTTTAAACAGTATTAAAACATTTTTGACTGAAAATCCACGGCCTAATTCCTTTAAAATAGCAAACCTGGTGATAGATGGTTTAAGGTAATCAGCTAATAAAGGATATTTGTTAAATAGAGATGACTAAAACAGCAAAAAGACACTCACCAACTATGCAGCGAACAAGTGAAGCAGTAAGTGGTGCGAGCGCTTGTATTTCGGAAGCAGACATTCGAAAATTATCAGGTATCTTGTTTCCAAAAATTTAATCATTAATGACCCTTTAAGAATTTCCAATAGTGACGAATGCAGTTTTCAGATATGCCCAGAAATTGGCAAAGTTTTTGCTTGAAAAGGCGCGAAAAATGTTTATTCTGTGGAAAAGGGATCATCTAAGAAAAGCGTCACTGTCATGTTTTTGACTTTCCGGAATAATTTGTCATCTTATGATCATTTATCTTGACAAGCGAATTCCAGTAAAAATAAGCCAGACCATCAAAGATTCTAATTGGGGAATTGGAAGATCCAATAATGGGTGGATGACGGCAGAGACGTTTTATGCTTATGTAATAAATGTGTTTTATCCATTCTTGTTGAAAAATAGTATACAGTTCCCTGTGTTATTATTTTTAGATGGCCATAAGTCTCCATTGCAAAGTCTACTTAACTTATGAGTTAAGTAGACTTTACAATGAATTGAACATTGAAGTTACAGCCTTATATCCGAATGCAACCCGAATTCTTCAACCTTGTGATGTTGCAGTATTCAGGCTTATAAAAGTGGGAAGGAAAAAGGTTATCAGCGAATTTTACCAACAAAATCCTGGAGAAGTTATAAATAAAGTGACATTTTCTCCACTATTGAAAAAAGTAGTGGCGATTAATATTAATTAATATTAAGTGGGACACTGTAATTAATGGATTTCGTTGTGGTTTATTCCCTTTTAACCCAGATGCAGTTGATTAGATGAAGTGTTTGGGAAACAAAAATAAGCGTCTCGAGGTAATAATATAAAAACTTTTGTATTTACCTATAAGTTAATATAACCTTATGACATTTTTAAGTAAAGGAGCTACCCGCGCAGATGGACCATATAACATTTGTCAGTTTGGCTGGAGAAGATTTAATTAGAAGATTTTTTGGTTAAGGAAAGCATTACCGAAGAATTTTAGACTTTATATAAAATATGGAATTCTTTTGAAAAACCAGATTCGTGGCCAGATAATAAAAAAGTTGACTTGGACATGAGAGACTTCCCAGGATCATTCGATAATCAGGTATTGAGACTGAACCTGGATTAGATCCATCTAAGAAGTAACCTTCAGGTGCATTAGAAATTAAAATAAATTTGGATGCTGAATTAAATCCAATTGAGAACCAACTTTCAAAGGCCAAAAAATTAATATGACACAAAATATTGTCATAAAACCTGGTAAAGACATTATCTATAGTTTGCTATCTACTAGTAAAAGTATAGATGACTACTTATTAGTTCCATAAAAATCAACAGGAAAGAATAAAAGAAATACCGAAAGAGTTTCCTTTGCTATAACATCAACAGAGTATCAAGAGAGTTTTGAAAAGAAAAGTGCCTTTAAGTTAGAATTAGAGAATGAAAAATTGGAGAGACAACGAAAAAGAGAAGAGAGTGCAACAGCAAGAGCTTTAAAAAATATTGCTCGAGATACTGAAAAAAATAGTTCATGTTTCTGTGCAAGGTTCGAACAATAAAAAATAATTACCTAACATGTAATAGTTGCAAGAAAATAATTCATCGACGATGTGTTCAGAAAAAATATAACGTACATGTTCCTGAAGAAGGTGATGAAGATTTATTCATGTGTCACATGTGTTATACTGAGGAAAGCGATGATGGCGTTATCTCAGAAATAGAAAGTGAAGAAGACGGCGAAATGTATAATGAAAAAGAACTTTAAAAAATTAAAAAATAGAAAGTGAAGAGGATATCGAAACAGATTATCAAACAGAATTCAACCTTAAAATATGTAAGGAGTCAAAAATAATATGAAGCAATAAAGATTACTCCGATCAAGAACCAAAAGAAACTGGCAATAAGAAAAATAATTAAATAAACGCTCAGAAAAAAAAATAACAGCAATTTGTGCGACGAACCGAGACAAGTAGAAAGTTGCGAAGGTAATGAAAACAACAACAAAGTTTATAAAAACCCGGGAGAAATAGAAAATGAAGAAGGAATCGAAACAGACCATCCAATAAAAACAGAGCAAAATGTGTAAGGAACCAAAAATGGTAAGCAAAGAAGATCTTGAAGACTATGGAACAAAAGTGGGCCCAGATGGCGGAAAATAATGCAAATGATGACATAAACGTCGAAAAACTATTTAATCTGTACCAAAATAAAATGAGGAGTTTAAATACCTGGGGGCGATAATCACAGCGGACAACCACATAGAAAAAGAGGTCTAAGCAAGGATAGCTGCGAGAAATAGAGCATTATACTCCCTTTCAACATTATTAAGATCGAAGCTGCTAAAAAAAAATCTAAGTTAACACTGTACAAGTCGATTATTAGCCCAATTATTACATATGGCAGTGAAACATGGACTCTCCACCAGCGGGAAATCAATAAGCTTCTAGTATTTGAAAGAAAGGTTGTCAGAATAATATTTGGCCCTCAAAGAGATGAATTCACAGGGGATTGGAGAAGACGCCGCAATGCTGAACTAGTGACTCTGTATGGAACTGAAAACATAGTTAGACATATCAAGGCAAACCGAATAAGATGGGCAGGTCACGTGGTACGATCCGAGGATGGCAGTGTTAAAAACAGTGTTTTTTGAAAGACCAGATGGTTAGAAGATCAGTAGGCCGACCGAGAAAAAAATGAAAGAAGGATGTTGAAGCCGATTTATCAAGAATTGGGGTACAACAATGCGGCGAAGACTCACCCAGAGTTATAAATGCAGTGAAGAAGAAGAAGAAGAAGAAGAAAATGAAATGAAAAAATATAAGTGATTTATAGTAGGTAGATTGAATAAATTTTTTGAACACTAATTTTAACTTTTAATTTTTTTTTAATCAATGCTTTGTCCAATAACTGAAAATTTTGAGTCTAATAGTTGAATTTTTTGTCCAATAACTTACTGTTTTGGAACCGTTCAGGTCCTTTTCAAATCGTCTAAAAAAACTGTTATATTAGAAATATGTAAACCTCGGTAACTTAAAATATTATATATGTATGTATACCATAATCTATCATATCACAATTATACCCGTTGAAAATTACACCACTGTCGGCGACTTGAAATCGAAAAAAAGCTTAACTGTCCAATAATTGTTATGCTTACCGTTTAAAAGGCAATATAAAATGTAAAAGAGGACCGAATTTTCGTGAACAATAAGTATAATGAAGTTATTTTACGGAGACCATAAGAAATATTTGTTTTCCGTCGACCATCCATTTATGATTAATTTTAACACCCTCAAAATCGTTGAATAATGACCCCTATTAATGAATGATTTTCTATTAATTAACGATTTTATTATAGGCAACACAACATACATTGCTTGTATAATAATTTAACCACATTTAACTCTCTGTGATTGGCAGTGACCTGTGGTGTAGGCAACCAAACATATAGGTACCTATTTATATTCCCACTAAAAAATTATTTAAAATGACATAGCCGCTGTAAGTACTGTCTGTCATTGTATGTCATTATTTATCGTTAAGTAAATAAAAATTTAAACTAAGATATTTTTATTTCTGAAAAGTTCGGTCGACGGAAAAGTTTTGTAACGAACTCGTGAATTAAAATGGCGATTAACAATCTCGAACATTAACGCACTCGCTTCGCTCGCGCGTAATATATCGCCCTTATTAATACACTTGTTGGTTAAATAACTATTAAAATGTAACCACATTTATTTTTTATGTAACCAAGCATTTAAGCCTCAAAATTAGGCTATAGCCACTTTAAAATGTTTAGTTCCTATTTTAGTGAAAATACCACATCCATTTTTAAGATTTAAGTTTCGATAATAATATGGATGTGGTTGGCTTTGCAAAACAGATAGATACAATTCAGATAAAAAGTGTTAGTGTTATCGTTAAACCACCAACTGGTTACTGAAAGATAATTAGAAATGGAAAATTACAAGACAATTTTGATAATAGGGCTTAGAAAAAATCTCTAATCAAGCGAATATATAATTTAAGTGAAATTTGTACTATATTAGACTATATTACAAAACAAAATTTACAATATTTATACGAAGGAGCAAAGGAAGCAAAATATGTTAATTATATTAGATGTATTTGACAAAAACAATAATAAAGTAATATTGCACAAAAAGGACGTCGAAAGCAGATATAAAATACTCTAAAAAAACAAATAATTTGGCGTACCGGAAGACAAAAACGGTACTGTTTGATTATCAAGCACAATTTTCAGCCGTCGCTGAAAATATCTTGATAATTATAAAAATTTAAATTCTCCAGGTCGACTTAGACTAAATAAAATGAGTTTCTCCTGAAACTAGATAGACAGTTGAAACTTAGTACTAGCGCTGTTATCTTTCTTCTACACCGTAGTGCCAAAAAATATTGGACGATCCTACTATACTCATTCTAAATTAGTGATTTAAAGAGATGACTATGATTATTGTACAAAAAACTTAAGAAGAAAAATCATAACTACAAGAACTACAAAAAAAATAAAGAAAGGTTAACCAAATGGATCATATTCCTGGGAAAGTGTGGAGAGCTTTAGGATAGACAGGAATAAGTCGGCTGACAGATACAATGTTTATTAAAACTCAATTCATCTAAAAGGCTTTAGTCAAGAAAGATCATTAGTCTAAATATATTAAGAAAAACCGCTCAAATGATTCTTGAGATAATAATATACTACCGTGTCCGTCCCAGCTTGTGTGGAGGCAAAGGTCTGAAGTAAGTAGTGCTCTTTTGTACTTCGCGGAAGACGTACGAGTGGGGGAGTCGTCAACCCCGACACGGCGCGTCCCACTGGCTGATAGCGAAATGTCTCACAGGTATGAAGGATAGGTGTAAATAAGATCTTACTAAATAAGTACATGTGGACCAACTGAGGTCATGGAATAGGGCAGCAGCTATGTCATTATTGAGTAAAGGCTACAGTGGAATGAGTTCTCCTGTTGGGTTGATAACAGTCAGTCACGGGCCAATGCCACATAATAATTCAACCGGCCATAACACTGCGATTAGGCAGGCAAAAGGAAACCACCTGATTATCTTCCCGAGAGTACAATCCAAATTAATGAATGGGGTAACACAAAAAATAGAGATGCCATGCAACCCGAGTTGCGATCGGCGCTGTTCTGATTCTGGGCCAGACAGTGTACTATGGGTTACCGAGCACGAGCGCGCGAGAGGCCGTTTTCAAGTTCAGAAATGTAACAAAACAAAAAATAAACGTACAAATGACAAACTAACTAAGTTAAGACATATTTATAGAAAATATATAATAGGTGTGTATTAAAATAAATAAATTACTACTGGACCAATTCCTAACTAGGAATTGGTTATTTTAAGTCTTATCGTAAGTTTTTGTTTCGTGAAAGACTCTTACGATTCTTTTTTTGTTTCTTTTGGAAACATCAGTCTTAGACTGAACTGTTTGTGTAGCGATTGTGGCTTGTATGCCATATACCCATTTTTCTTTCTTCTTCTCCAAGATTGTGTATTAACGGTTTGGATTTATTTTCTTCTTTTGTCCTTCTGGAAGTTTTCTTGCTTGGAAATTTTCTTCTGTGATCAATCCCAGAGATATTCTTATGGAACTATTGGCCATCCTGTCTTTCTTCTTTTGCGTTAGTTTAATTTTCAACCAGTGGTTGGAAGTTCATTCATTGCTTGCCTGTCATAGTCAACTTTATTATTGTTTGATGCTATTTAGGTTGTCTACCTAGTGGATAACCATAGCGAAGTTTGCTAAAACTACTTAGTTGGCCACCCGCCTTTGTTGAGCTGGAAGCATCCCTCTTTTGGCTCCCAGAAACTTTAACACTGGTCTGTTCCACACTTTTGGTTAGGCTAGAGCCATGTTTATAGAAATCTGCCATTGGTCGTTGTGCCTAATAGCCAACGAACTGTACCTAATGTCGATTCATCAAATTGAGCATCCAGTTTAATTTTGCATGTAAATATGTCGTGATTTTTGTTTATTTTTTTTTTGTTTTATTCAGACCTAAAAGCTTATCCTTATCAACCTGTCAGTATTTCGTCGGATAATTCAGATTTGTCTGAAACCGAATAAATCGGTTTTCTTAAATTTTTAATACCTTTCTTCTAAAATGTTCAGTCCATTCTTAATTTTTAATTTTTTAGTTGATTCCCTTTACCTTCTCCAGCGACTATTCAATCCCTCCGTGGCCCGTGTACAGGAAGAGTTGCGCTAACGCGAACTTTATCCTGGAGAGGATTCGTTTCCTTTTCAAATTTTTTTGGCGTGGGGTCAGTACAGCACTGATACCCTAGTACTTAGTACATTGAATACCACTTTGCTTCGGCAAATCTGTCCCTTAGTGCTTCTTTCCCTTCAGGAAGTTGACACGTTTCAATTTTTTTTGAGCTGTCTCGACAACCCTTGTTTTATGTCGGTGGTGTTGACTATTAGTCAGGGAGCATCCTGCTATAGTCAAGTGGATTAGTGGACCTATCCCTATTCCAATTAATAATTTTGTGTATCTCAGATGTTGTCGCAAAGAGACGAGCCTCTGGAAGTAGTGTAGGAGACTCCGCACGTCGATCTCCAGAGCAACTCAGTTTGGCTCGCACCCCAGTTCGTTGAACTGTTTTACTTTTTATTATTATAATATTGATCATTTATTGTGTTCAATATGTCTATATATATATATATGTATATATGTCGTATTTCTTTTCGACATAAATTTTATTTTTATCTTATCTTATTCTACTTCGGTATTATTCTCTCTCTAGTTTGTATTGATCGAGATCTTAAGTTTATGCTTAAAGATTAATGTCTTTAATTCGGTGTAAAATAAAATAAAATTTTTTATGTACAGATTCTGCGTTACAGCTGACGCGGAAAGCTACTTATTGTTTTGCATCGTTTACGAACACGAACAACGCAAACTAAGGACATTACTTTGAGATATAATCTCAAAACACAGTCATAATACTAAAAACCTCTGTTCCTTAGACATACCACTTGTATCCAGCAATGTCAGAGACATCTACCCTATCATGTCCTCTGTGAGAATTTCTATCATGCAACGAAAGTCTAAACATCAAATGATTTATATAATTTTAAATATTCTTGGAACTGGTTATATTACACATTTCCATGTAAATTAATTAGCAAATGGAACAAACAACCAAGTACAGCTAATAATACGATGTAAACTAAAATTACACCTTCGGATCATCACTGCTTTAGCCTTGACAATGATGAAAAAAGTGAGTTTTCAAAAAGTAACAATGAACATTTAATTTTTGTGTATTTAAATACCAATATCGAGTTATTAATCATAATTTTATATTATAAATTATGCAGGTGAAGGTTAGAATCGACCTGCATGTCATTATTATTGGTACTCCCATCCATGTGGGATATCGTTTAACCTCGAAATCATTTCATAGTTCAAATATGGGCATTTTGTTTGTTTAAATTTATGCAACCGTTTTCAGATACTATAACAAAGAATATAAAATGATTATCCGGTTGTAAACAAAAAATATAAAGTAGATAATGTTAACCAAGTACCGGAATAAGGAATTGTTTATGAAGACAAAGTTATTACACGTAGCAAAGCACATAAGTAAACACATTATATTGCCCTGTTGTTGTTTGTTTATGAGTATTTTTAATCGATTATTAGCGATTTATCTTTGTAATATTTCTTGCCCAGCTCCATTTGCGCATCCTCCACATTGTAGGGAATTTATTTAATAAACATTCTAAGATTATGGAAAAACATCTGGGGATAGGAGTAGTAATGTGTAGATGTGCATAAATAAATGGAAATGGAATTAAAAGATACACAAGAGAATATTAAACACAAAATTTTTAATATGAGTAAGAAGTATGATAACGTATAGGACAGAGATATAAATTGCAAATAAGCGGGCTAGAGAAAAGATAAGAGCCGTGAAGATGGATTTCTGGCAAAAGTGTTGATGAATCATTATAATGGACAGAATAAGAAATACAAAGATAAGAAAATGAATAAAAGTAACCGCAGACATAATTTATTACATTGAATAAAAGGGCGCGAGAAGAGTATATCCGAGTGAATAAATACAGTAGGTGGTCAAATTGTTATGATCAGTCACAAAATTTTAAGTTTTTCACATTTGCTCGAAAATTTTATAGTAAAATAATATGTTGCTACACAACTAAGGTAGGCCAATCTGTTTTGTCACTAATAACTTTACTTTTTGACGTTGACAGCTCTAGAACTGTCATTTGTGTCAAATTATGTCACAACATAAACATTGTGGTTTGCGCTTGGAAACTAGAATTGAATTTGTCAGTTTTTATTTTGTTTTTGAAAGATTTATATTGTTTTATCCATGGCGTATGTTTTATTAATTTGTTAGAGGTAATTGTGAATGAAAAAAAAAACAGTTTTAATTTTAAAGACATTTTCAAGAAATATCGATTTTTGAGAATAAAATTACAATGGGTAAGGCTAAAGACATTCCTGAGCATCAAATAGGTCAACAGTGCCAAGTCTCATAAGCAAAAGTGATCAATATCAAGAAAAAAATTTATACCAAGAAACCCCTGACTCACCAATGTGTCCAAAAATGTGGTCGAAAGCGTGTCACGGGATATCTTCGTAAACAATAGAAAGAATTGACGAAAAATCCTCACGTTACTTATTCGTGAAGCTAGCATGCCAGTTTCTGACAGTCCGCAGTAGCCTTGATGAGGGAGGTTTCAAATCATGTCGCCCTGCCAATATTACAAGAATTGCATAGTAGAGCGAGTAAAGCTCCTCTCAAGATTATGGTATGGTCTGTGATCAGTAGCAAGCGCACAGAACGGCTGTACATTGTGAAGGAAATGATGACCCAACATCAATATATTGAAGTTCTGGAAAAAAGCTTATGCCACAAATTAAAGACTAGTTTGGCGAATCGGAAGATTTTACCTTTATGCACAATTTAGCATCGTGCCATAAGGCAAAAACAGTAACATTTACCTGGAACAAAATAAAATTAAAGTACTGATTTAAAAGGTAATTCCCCAGACCTCAACCTGATCGAATATGTATGAGAGCTCATGAAAAGGAGGATTGTCCAAAAAATGGTCACAAGTAATAAGCAGTTAATTGAGAGACTTATTGCCGCCTGGCACAAAGACGATAAAATATAAAAAGACTGTCTGAAAATTATTCAAAGCATGCCAAAAAGCATCAAAGCTGTCATCGAAGCTGAAGGAGGTCACACGAAATATTAAAAAACATGTTATTTAAGGCCAAAGAAAAAAATATTTCAGAACTTTGTAAAATACGTATTTCTGATCTATGTTTATACTCATACTCACATCATTAGATGCTTATATACAGTTGTATTCTTTATTAAACATCAATATTATTGTCATGAATTTGAGCCAATCGACTGGTTCATCCTTAACGTTGTTCACGGTAATGTGTCTCACTTCATTGTTTTCACGGGATTTTACCTGGGATTTATGCTTGGTTCCATATCTTAATATATCTTGCACTCCATATTGCACTCTTCTGACTTTGTTTCCTTTCCTTTTTAATTGTGACTACTATACTTAATATAATCATTCCACAACTTGTAGCATATTTTTGGTTATACTCGTAGTATTTTCCTTATCTATTCTATGCCATATGTTATAAACAGTAGTAAGTTTTTTTATTCTTTAGCAGGATTGTGTGGACTGGAAACACTTTAAAGAATCTGATGTGGAAATTTAGAAGAAACTAACAGAAATACCGAACTTGAAGTGGTTAAGTACTTCTATTTTATTCGATGTACTGTTTGAATTATCTAGTTTGTTTCAACTTGGATCTTCCTATATCTTTTGTTGCAGCCTACATGTTACTTTTCGATTAAATTTATGCAATTAAATCCCTCTGCACATTGCCCTGGAATTCCTCGATAATTACCGTGTAATCTACAAGGCAGACGATCTTTACCCGTTTGTTATCCATTGTGTATCTACTTCTCTAAGAGGTTTCGTCTTAGATTTCTATCGTCTATTTTTGAACATAGACTTCTCCCACCTACTTCCATTGATCTCTTTCCTGAGCAACATACTTCCAATTTGTTCCGGCTATTCTTTTTATGTCATCTACCCATCTCATTTGTGGTCATTCTTTTAGTCGTCTACCTTTGTAAGGTTTTCAATGTTGTATTGTGGCATTCCAACGTTGGTCATTTTATCTAGCAGTGTGACCTGCGAAGCTCCATTTGAGTTTGGCAATTTTTGTTGTAATATTCTCAACTTTTGTTTTTGATCTTACCCAGTCGTTTGCTTTCTGTTATTGCTAGTTTATTCATATTTGCCTTGGTTAGGGTCCAGGTTTGACATCTATATGTAATGATAGGAAGGATGCACTGGTTAAAGATTTTGCAAAGTATTGAGGTATTTTGCGGTTCTTAAGGGTCCAACTGAGTTTTCCAAATCCTGCGCATGCTAGTATTGCTCTTCTAGTAATTTCCACACTTTAATAAGCTTTGTCAAAGTTGATAATTTGGCCCAGGTAGATATATTCCTGGGCTTGTTCTATCTCACTGCCATTTATAGTTACACGTCTTGGGTCGTCTGTGTATGTCATTGTTTAAGTTTTTGTTATATTTAATTGGCTTGTATTGTATTGCCATTAGGTATCGTGTTTATTTCAATACAGAGACTTATTTTCTTATTTCAATACTCAGTTTATTTTCTGGTTCCATGTTTTCCATTTTTCTCTGTATTTCCAAATAATGTATGCGTTCCTTGGGTAATTTTGAAAATGATCTCGCTTTTATCTGTCTTTTGTCTGTTATCTGCTGATATGTTGGAATCATGATACTGTATTATTTTAATCCTGAGTTCATTGTCTGTCAAATTGTATAAATTATCTAGTCAAATTGTTTGGTTTTATAAATTCCTATCATAAATATAAATCTGAATAAAGTTAACGCAATCAAATGAACAGATCTGGAAAAACATTATTTTGACTTGGTGTAGAGAGTTATTATGAGGGTGTGAAAGAAGGTTTAGTGAAGTGTTATATGTAAGATACATACCCGTAACATTTAATCCAGCAAATGATTGAAACTCCTCTATGGCTTTTGTATACGTTCGTTCATCTAATAATTGACTAGAATTTCCCCTGGTTGGTGAGAGGTAACCAAACTGGGAGAGATATAACTGTAAGAAAAAAAATTGTTATTAGTAAACTATAACACTATATTTTCAATTTTATTTACATTTTTGACTAGGCATTTTTATATTTATGGTCAAAATATTTTGACCTACTTTTATATATTTCAGTGTGGTCCAACCACAGGCACGCGGGCCGCATGAGGCCCGAGGCTTGTTAAACTGCGGCCCCCGCAAACACATTTCAAAAATATTGCCATTGATAACTTTCACCTGTTCCAACCCTGTCTAACTTTCCGTAATCTTAAGAAAGTATTTAACCTTGAACACCCACTCCCGATGAGCGGGCAGTTAGCTTCAGTCAGCTGCACATGTCGTGTTGAATTAACAGTGGCGAATAATTTGAATGTGAGTAGTGCCAAAAAACGCAAAATTTTCGAAGAGAATCGTACGTTCCAAGGAAAATGGGAAAATCAATATTTCTTCATCGAATTAAAAGGCAAACCTCAGTGCATTATTTGTTGTCAAGTACTCGCGGTGTCAAAAGAATACAATATTAGTAGGCATTATAAAACCCAGCACAAAACAAAACACGACAATAATATCAAGGTGAAGCTCGCAATACTCTTGTAAAAGAACTTAAAGCTAAAAGCAAAAATCTCTGCTTACAAAACCGACAGCTGTTCAATCATCAATCTTAGCAGCATTATATGAAGTATGTTTAGAGCTTGTCAAAAGTAAAAAAGCATTTAGAGATGGAGAAATGATCAAGCGGTGCGCCGTTAATGGCGCGATGCTTTGGAGATCAAAAGATGATCAAAAATTTTGAATGTGTTTCAGTTTCTTATCAAACTGTATCTAGAAGAGTTGATGAGCTGAATACTCATGTATTTAAAAAGATGGTCGACACAGTTCGTTTTTGTTTGTATAATACTACTTCTTAGCCCTGGAAGAATCTGTTGATATTAGTGACAAAAATTAATAGCTGATTTAAATAGCTGACAAAAATCAGCTATTAATTTTTGTTAGATGCATCAGTGAAGATTTTTGTGTAACTGAGGAAAAACTGCACCACATGGAAGACGGGACCAAAGGTATAAATATATTTGACGCAGTTTTAGTGGCGCTGTGAAAAATATAGGCGGTTTTCAAAAGTGCTCTTGCTCTTGCGTTTGCAACGACAGAGCAAAAGTAATGACGAGACACATAACGGGATTGGCTGGACTCTTGCGGGAAAATGGTGTTAACTGTGTTATGTTTCATTGCATTATTCATCAAGAGGCTCTCTGCGGAAAGATAATTAAAATCAACGATACTATGAAAACTTTAGTGCAGATAGTAAACAACTTAAGATGAGGAAACAGAGTTTAGCGACACCGAAAATTCATCTCTTTCTTGGAGCAATTAAATACTGAATATAAGGACGTCCCCCTACATTCAGAGATACGCTGGTTGAGTGCAGGTAAATGCCTTAGAAATTTTTTTCTTTAAGAAAAGAGATCTTACTGTTTTTTGAAACGAAAATTGTTATTAACACGGACGTATTTATAGCAAAGGTTAAGAAGCAAACATTTCTTCATGAACTGGCATTTCTAACAGACATTACCTCTCACTTGAATATATTAAACCTACAACTCCAGGGGAAAAATAAGACAGTATCACAGTTGGTTGGTCAAATTAAGACATTTCGCAAAAAACTTTATCTTTTCAAGAACTGCATGAAAATAAACGACCTCACACATTTTTCTGCGTGTTTCGAGATACATCAAGAAGAAACCATGGTCGATTTCTAGAGGTTTGCAAAAGTTCTTACAGAAATAAAAAGAGAATTTGATGAAAGGTTTTCGGAATTTGATGAACTAAAACTCGATCTTGATCTTTTTAACAATCCAATGGAAGTCAACATCCAGAACCAATCAGCAGATTACCAATTAGATCTGTGCGAACTACAGTCCGATTCGTTTTTTCAAGCAAAGAAAAATGAAGACATTGGAAGTTAGTTTTCAAGGATCGTTCTCCTAAACTTCGTAACTTTGCGTTGAAACTATATTCAATGTTTGACAGTATGTATATATGTAGAAGTACATTTTCTGCTTTGAAGCATATTACATCTAAAACACGTTATCGCATGGAAAACGATTCTCTGGAAGTGTGTATTAGACTCACTACGACTAGCATAGATAAAGATGTGCAGAAGTTAGTAGAGGATAAACTCTTGCCTCAAATAATATCCCATTGATTTTTTATTTTATGTAAAATTTTAAACATAACATGTAAATTGTAAACCATAATAAAATACTTGTAAATAATATTTCGTTTGTATATTATTTTTAAAATAAACTTTTTTTGATCGAGTCGAGTTCTCTGACCCTTCATAAGAAGTTCAAATTTAATACGGCCCGCAACGTCTAAAAGGTTGGACCACACTGATATATTTTAAATTATCTGCTGCCTTGAAATATTATCCAAATATTCATCTTAATCTTAAATAATCTTGTCATATTTGTGTGAACGAATTCTGGATAAAGCAGTTGACTGGTTTGCCCAATATAAACACCTTCACATAAAGTTATTAATCGCTAATAATATAATAAGCTTTACTATTTTCCTAAAATAAAGTCAAAATTACTAGGTGGTGATATAGTAGTACGACTATAAGTATCGTATAAATTGTACAATTTTAACAATTTTTTAAATATTTTTTTGTAGTATTTTGTAGTTTTGAAATATTTTTTTTAATATCTTAATGGCACAACTCTATTTTCACGTAAACAATAAGAACTACAACTTCCTTTTTAAAACGATGTTGGGTAAGTATCTCTTGCGTCAAATGGTACAATATATAAATAATACAGCGAAAAAACGTCAACAATGTGTAAACTGCAAACACAATTATTATTGACATTATACACAGATAGTTTCTTATCATTAATACGTTTGATAAATTGTAGGTCGATGGTAAACATATTAATTATCTATTTTTCTGCGGATTCGTGTTACAGAAATGCGTTGTATATGTTAAAGATTAGGAATCTAAAATCAGGAATAAAAAATTATATAATATATATCTTCTTCTACGGCATTACAGCCCAAAATGAGCCTTGGCCTCCTTTATTTTTTGCCTCCACCCTTGTCTGTCTGTGGCTGCTCTTCTCCATACACGGACTCCTAAAAGTGCTTGTGCGTCGCTGCTTACTGTGTCTTCCCAGCGCTTTCTTGGCTTTCCAACTGGTCTCTTTCCCTGCATTCTGGCGTTCAGTGCTCGTTTTGGTAGCCTATCCTCTCCCATTCGTATCACATGTCCGGCCCATTGCAATCTTTGTATTCTAATGAAGTCTGACAGGGGTGTTTCCTTATATAATATATAAGGAAATCCTATATAATATATATATATATATATATATATATATATATATATATATATAGTATTTTTCATATAAAAATGCGTGCGAGTCATTTAAGATTTACGACGTCAGAACCCCACAGCGTTGCCAAAACATCTGAATAGTTAGTAAGTGAGGAATTTTTAAAATGTCAACTATTTGTCAAACTGCAACACAGTAAAATACATAAGAAAACATTTTAATACAAAATTATATATTCTAAATTTTAAACTTACCTCTTTTAGAGCAATAATAGTAAAAACGTCTCGCCATTATTTCTTGTTCAAAATAATCTATCTTATATGAAAGCTTATCAGCTTTCTACAGACTATTTAGTGGTTTTGGCATAGCACAATGACAATACACAACAATAATTAGTTTTTAAAGCTATTAATCTAAACTTAATATGTATTTATAAATACAATTTGTTAATATATATATATATATATATATATATATATATATATATGTGTGTGTGTGTGTGTGTGTGTGTGTGTGTGTGTGTGTGTGTGTATGTGTGTGTGTTTGTGTGTGTATGTATGTGTGTGTGTTTATACAGGTACGGTATAAATTTATGGTTAGTATTACCGTTGATTGGTATACCATAATAGTAAAATAAACCATAATTTCAGTTGATGCTATGATCACCCCCTTTAAGATAAAATCTCGAGTACCTCGTGAACCACATAAAGATGTTTGAATGAGAACAAACATTTCTCGGACGCGAAAGATCAACATCTTACCGTGAAGTAATCAAAATAACTAATGGAAAAATTGGAATAGGAACTTTTTTATTTATTAGTGGAATTGGTTTTACCAAAATTTGTGGAAATAAATAAAGTCTTTCAAAGCTATAAAATAATTGTCACAAATTTGAACACCGAAATGATCACAATGTATCTATAATGTAAATAGATACCTATAATGTATCTATTTCTCACAAAATTTGTCAACATTAACAACATATATCTATGGATTGTTATGACGCAAAATAATCATGATGAATTGCAACAGGATTTTGACGAAATTAGGAAATTCGTACTCCTGAAGACCTACAAACGATACAAAACATCGATGACGAATGAAAGAAACTTCAACAACACCATGACATTCCAATATAATTCTAAAATTTGCATGAACTCTATTTTCAAGTGGACCAAATGAAACATTATGGCGGTTATCCTCTATTTGCTATTTTTAGTAACTCTCCATCGTCTGTCTTAACATTACCGCATTCAAATGCAAGTTATGAAAGACAATTTTTAAAAGTAATTTTAATAAAGATCAAGTGCCGAAACCACTTAGTAACAGACAGTTTATATGGTCTTATTAATTCATCTCAATCAGTTTATCTTCAAAAGGGTTGCGGCAATTTTACACCATCAGAAATAATAGTTATAACTATGAATAAAACCAATTTATACAATAAATAATATAGTAAACTGCAAGAAGTTGAGTTTCCATTAACTGAATAGTGAATATTTTTTACTTTAAATTGTTTTCTTTTTTAATAATTTCGTTGTCTATTATATTCGTCTTCGTTTTTTCTTCTACAAAAAATTAAATATACTATTTTTTCTACTTTGTTAACTTCTTGTTCAATAGAATATAAATAGGTAAGTATAATAATCCGTACTATAAAATACGATAATTTCAACAACTACATACGATTTGTGACTTCAATGACCTGGCAACGCTGCTTACAGAAATATACGAGTTGGTTTGGTGCCTTCGCCCACTAGTAATGCTATATCGTTTTAAATATCGTTTCATTCGTTTCCTACATTGGAAAGTCCATACCCATACCCATCATCATCATCAGCCCATAGTCGTCCACTGCAGAACATAGGCCTCCTGGAAAAACCTCCATTCAGATCTATCTTGCGCTGCTGCAATCCAGTTGGTACAAATCCTCTTTATGTCGTCAGTCCATCTTGTGGGTGGTCTTCCGGGTTTCGTCTATCCGCTCTCGGTCTGCACTCCAAGATTTTTTTTTTTGGTCCACCTATTATCCTTCATTCTAGCGACGTGTCCTGCCCACCTCCATTTAATTTTGGCTATGTGTTTTATAATGTCTTCTACACCACGGATTTCTTCGTTTCTTACCCTATATCGCAACGTTAGGTGCGCATACGTACCATACCTATCAGGTGCGCATACGTTACGTACATATTATTTAACTGCTGTTTTAAGTGAGGATATTATGGTCAAAAAAGAAGTTAGATAGTGGATAAAATATGTACAACTAGACAAAAGAATATGTAGTTGAGCTTAATACTAGTGGACTTAAGAGTTGGTGGACCGCGTGAAGACGATGGATTCTGGATCTGGAAAGCGTAAAACATTGGTGAAAAGGGGTGAATGTACAACGATGGAAAACACTCTCATGTGATTTATGCAAAAACGTTCTAAATACATTTCTATATCGGAAGAAATTGTAAAGGCAAAAGCTTTTATAGAAAAAATTGCATAACCGTCATTTTCCTTCTGCAATTTAGATATGATCTGCTTATCTTTTGGTTTGTTTTAGCTTCCACTGTTACTCAATGGCCTCAAGCTCCTAGTTATATTTGTATTTTATTTGTTTTAATAGATTTTTTAGTCTCAGCATGGGCTTTATAATTGCTCATATATTTACAATGTGTCAAAAGCCATCTAAAAGCCAATCTACCAGCAAAAGTTGATCCTTAAAAACGAAAGTAATAAAGAATCGCGTGGCAATAATATTGAAATCCCTATAAAAGGAAGAAACATTTAAGAATATTTTTGAAAAAAAGCAATAATAAATTAAGTCTAGAATGTACAATATACTCGTACATACTTTATATATAAATTAATATTTTTTTGAGTTTAATTGAGTGAAAAGTTAAATAATCTTAAACTGCATTAATTATTTTATAAATAGTTGACTTTATTATATCATTTTAATCAGAATCTGAAGTGTTACCCAAATCTATTATTGATCGATTTTCAACAAAAAGTTTAATTTTATGGTTAGCAAGTTTATGAGAAAGCCTTTCTAAATTCAAACTGATATCGACTTTATATAATTTGGTTATAAGCGGAACAAATAGCGAAATTAAATTGAAATTGTTGTTTGTTAACTAACAACCTATGTTATTTATCTAACATGTCAGCTTTTTCTCTACTCACAATTGATGTAGGCGAATAATGGCCATTCAATTTGTTTCAAGGAATTTACTTATGTGTGTAAATTTACTTCTACATGTATAACTGCCCTTCGGATAGGTATTATCAGAAGGTCGTCCTAATGATTACTAACGTTGTAATAAAGGGATCAATAAAGAAGTTAAAAATTTTAAACTTTATGGGCTAACAACTACTAAAACTAATGGCGGTAACTGATATATAAGGGCAGGTCATAAAAAATTACCTCATTATGACAAATAAGTGAAGAAATGATCTCCATTAAATGCTATACTTACTTATTAGAGAGATTGAAGATCTGCAGACTTTTTTAATTTATATCTAACAATAATAAATACAAATAATCTCATCATTATTTGTACTTCTTGTGTGTACTATGAAGACCACATGACAAATGGAGGTACCCGATTGTATTGGGGCAGCCAAATCTTCAGGATGGTCCACGGCAAAGATTTTTCTTATACTAAACCTACCCAGAAAGGCCCCTACTGATTATTATGGATAATCATGATACGCTTATTTCAATAGACCTAATTGATAAACCCAAAAATTTCGGTGTAGTTTTATTAACAATTCATCCGCATACAACGTATAAAATGCAGAACTTATACCGAGGGATTTTTGGTCCGTATAAATTTTTTTACTACAAAACTGCAAGGTTGGATGTTAAGTAATCTTGGTAAATCAATAAGTACTTATGACGTTGCAAGAATTGCAGAGAAAGCTTATCTACAAGCATTCACACTAAAAACTATTGTAAAAAGTTTTGAGATTGCAGGTTTCTGGCCAGTTAACACCAATATTTATACAGAAGAGGAATATTTGCAATTCTATGTCACAGATCGACTGAAAATAACAATGGCTGGTAAATCTTCTTCATCTAAAGCTCCTGGTGACCCAATTTCCAATTGTTTGACTTTAATCCCAGCTGAACATTTATCTACGCCGTCTACTTCCATTTCAATTCACTACAGAGTGAATATTCGTCATCTGTAACCGATATGCCTCTCAATATATCTGTAGAGTATATAGCTCCGTTTCCAAAAGCACCAGCCAGAAAAGATTTACAAGACAGAACAATGCGTAAGAAAGGAAAAACTAGAATTTTAACCAGTACATCAGAGAAGAAGAAGAAGATTGTGTTTACGATCAAACGCATAAAATTGCAATATCTGGGACACGTTATGAGAAATCAGCACCGTTACTCCCTGCTGCAGTCTATATTGCAAGGTAAAGTCAAAGGTAAGCGAGGACCCGGTAGGAGGTGAATATCATGGCTGCGGAATTTAAGAACATGGTTTAAGAAAACCTCAACGGAGCTGTTTCGAGCCGCAGCGAGCAAGGTCATGATTGCCAATATGATTTCCAACATCCGAAACGGATAGGAACCAGAAGAAGACATCAGAGAAACTTGCTATTATGTCGGAGCTGTTAAACAGAAATAAAAAATCAAAGCCAAGAGAAAAAGAAGCTAAGGAAAGAGTAAAAAAACTGATTAAACTTCCTTCTAGTTCTTCATTTGATAGTAAACACGACGATCAAATATCCTTCTGTGACAAGTCTGATGAAATTGATTCTATTAATATGGTTGAAGAGCGTTTATTTTGTTTAAACTCTGATCTAAACAGTTAGTTAAACATTGTAGCTAAAGTGCTGGAAACCTTTGATGAGAATACTAGGTATATTGTAAAATTTTATAAGAAAATGCAACAAAACTTTCCTTTCATAGAGGGTAACGAAGATCCATATGCAGTCGATTTTCAAAATATAGTGCTAAAATTGCCACTGCCTCAAAACGTGGGAAAATCAAAAAGATTTATCTCTTATATTAAATTGAACATATCTTTTCATAATTACAATATGTTTTAATATACTCATTAAACAATATTTTATTATTATTGTTATTAATATTGGTAATAAATAATATTTTAGTTGACTTTATCCATTCTAATGATTATTAAAAAGTATATAGCACATATTTATAATTAATTTTTTATACGTCTAAAGGTATAAACTTTGTCAAAAGCTACCTACAAGTACAAGGTACTACTTACTAGTCCAAATGTAGACGTAGCTTCTGTCCATTTTCACAATATGACAGTATTTTAATAAATGCATGTTGATTTTAAAATTGTGCAACTTAATAACAAAATAATTCAAAACAGTCTGATAAATAGGTTGCACAAAAAGAGTTTTTCTTACCGTTATAATAATTTATCTAATAAAAAATTCCAAAAGTAATATTTTGAGAAATGTCCACGTTCTTACCCTAAATTATTATCAGTAAATTTTTCAGTATTTACTGTGATAAATTTCTTTATTTTTGCTTATGTCCGGTAGTTTACACATTATTTTGATAAATAAAGTTTTTAATTATCATATTTAATGAGAAACGATCAAGATATAAGACAAGTAGGCGCTTTAGTACCGTTAGCCTTGACCGATGCACAGTATCTATTAACATTGAAAATAGCATTAGTAGTACTAATTGCCAGGTGAGTCAACTAGGTAATCTGGAGTTACTCATATTATTCTGCGAAATTCACTTCTTTATGTAACAAAACAGTGGGCCGTTCATTCATAAATTTTTGAATCATAGTAGAAGAAATTGTATTGGAAATTAACAGATACACCCAAAGGTCAATCACTGCGGGAGGAATATATAATGTGTGAATCATTGGAGTTGAGGTTGAAATGGTATATATCTAATAAGGAAAGCAGGAAATGATTCAATTTGGAGAAATTTCCGAAAGTCGATAAGAGCTTGGATTATCGTATTTAGTAGGAATTAGATTACTTTTAAGAAAAAAATGGAGAAATTTAGTAGTTTTGACACTCAAATATACAGATAATCAAAAAGGTTAAGACAACCGCAAACTTTTTAAAACTGTTACTAAAACCAAGTAGAATTTAGCGAATATAATATTTATTTTTTTATATAAACTTACGTTAAATTTAATGGATTTATTGACTGATTTAGTTTTATCCAAAATAATGCTGTATTTATGACTTTTGAATTGCTATTGGCTTTGTTGTATATATCAGTTATATGCAAAAAAGGATCAAAAATTGTTAGTGTTCTATACTACAACATGAATACGAAACACATAACAACTAATTAAAATCCTGTGACAAGAAAGAGTAGACATTGTTCGAGAAAAAAAAGATAAGTTTCATTTACTGATTTAAGTTCGATTATTTATAATATATTCTTACATTTCTGGGCTTCTTATTCAATGGAAAAAAATTTACCTATTTATTTAGCAGTTTTGCTTATAAGATCATGAAATTTAAATAGCACGATATTCAAAGAATACGCACTGAACTTGGACCTTCCTGGCTTCTAAACTTAAGAGTTTTTGTGTTTATATCCAAAGATTCGACAAGAATATCATATGTCACATATGACAGTTCTTCTTGAGTATTCAGTCCAACGATCCTACAGATCTATTGTCATGATATTGTTCATGTGTACTGAGCATAACCGATTTTTTTGGCGCTTTTAAATGTTTCCAATATTTTTTCAAATATTCACGTTTAAATATTCGAGTAAGGTGCGTCAAGATTTTTACGACCTATCTCTTTTGTCTAGTGAATTTAATTGTTATTTAAATAATGGTCCAGATGAGCCAGTTTTTAATATATTTGTCAATTTTTTCCGTTTTTTGTTGTTTGGGCAATTTATAGGAAATTGTAACTGCTCCGTCTCACAACTTCAGATCACAAAAGTATCATATTTATTTCCTGTTTATGTTTGGGTTTACTATGACATCTAATAAAATGTGTTTATGTGTATGTGCTAGTTTTTTGCTTGGATACAATTCAAACTGCCACAGATGTTTTTTAATTATAAAAATTTATAAATTTGTATGGCTACTTTTATGAAACTGTACTAGTAGGTACAGTGTGTTTATAACCGCAGCACAGGCGCTATTATCTGTGTTGATGCGTATCATGGAGGGTTCATGTCACTGTGGAGTCTAGACAGAACTCTGTCTTACCGACCACCCTCGTCGAATTTTTGCTTAAGCTAAAAACGTGAATGTAGCAATCAAGAAAACAGTCTATAGAACATCAGGCTACATGAAAATGATACCCATTGAAGAGGTCTACCTCATAGTTTCTCATAGAAATCACTCCATTACTGATCAGAAGACGTCAGGTCACGTCAGAGGTAGAACGAAAGAAGCAAGAGACGGACCAAAGACACCCCTTGTAAGACCGCTAAACTCAGATAGCAGACTAACGTCTCGAAAGACAAGAACTCTAATTAAAAACCATAGAGGATACCGGTCCATCAATATTACGAGAAGAAGTCATATATGCCATAAAAAACAGAAAAGATAGCAAAGCTGCGAAACCAGCTGAACTGCCCATTAAATTATTAAAACTCTAATATCTCAAACTGTCAGAATCCCCAGACAATGGCTCCAATTGACCTTTGTAGCAATTCCCAAAAAGACAAGTGAAAAAACTTACTGAAATCTTGAAAACACAGCTTTAATGAGTCACAAACTTTTTTGAAAATGATATACAGCACAATTGTTAAAACTCTTGAATATGAAAAAATAAAACAATTTGCATTTATGAGTGCTATGGCCATAAGAGTTACGTTTCAGAGATGCATGGACATGAATTAGGATAGGCACTTATATTTTGCATACTCTCAGAAGCATTTGATAAGGTTCAATATAAAAAGATTGTAGATATATGTATTAAAAAGCAAAAATTATGGCAGTCATGATATGAAAATTATATCTACTCTATATTGAAATCAAACTGCTAAGGTAAGTGATAACCGAGGTATCAAAATACGTTGAGGAATCCGCCAGGGTTGCGTGGTGTTTCCACTACTTTTTAATGTCTACAGTAAAGCGGTATTTAAAGAAGCTCTCTCAGATTCATTAGCGTCCTCGCAAAGCATCCTCATCACCGGAACCCTAGGCGGACTGCGGCCTCCGTTACTCAACACGGGGCCTGTGGTCGGACGGAAAAAATCTAGGTTATTCGACGGAGCAACACACATTCACACTGGGCAAAATGCGACAAATTGACTTTCGAAAGGTGAGGGCCTCCATTTTCGAGCACGCTCGACCATAAAATTACAGTGCAATACACTGGTTTTGGGGTCGAGTACAAGCTCGAAAATGACACAGGAACAATAGTCACTAGAGGCCCGACTCTGTCGCATCTAGTTTAAAAAACACACTCATTCACTCTGGAAAGAACATCATAATCCAGACCAGCCTTTCACCACTGATTCAAATAGTGACTCCATCTCGACAGCCTCCAAGACGCTCCACCAAAAGACGAACGCTAACGCCCCAGTGGTTTCTAGGACTGTTTGCTTTTGTTCTGCTATTCTTAATACATTCAAACTAGAGCCTGAAGAGGATCGAATAATCCTAAACGGGTACAAATATGTTGTAACATTCAAAACACTTCTTTTGAAATAAAGATATCCTTACCCTATCCCGCAAAATGAACATTGGATGATGATTCATTAGACGGTATATCTATTAATGACAAATTTTGAATAACTTACATTTTGCTGACAGTACAGTAATAATGTCAGATATAAACAATAATTTGAAGAACGTTATGCAACGCTTTAAATAATGCTCTCTTAAATCGGAATGAAGATGAATTTGAAGAAAACTAAATGCATGATTATGACTAAATCAGAGGATGCAAACAGCCAATTGATTATTGAAGATACTGTAATTGAGAGTCTGGCTAGCTACAAATACTTCGGAACATGATTAACATCAAATGTAGCAAAAACCAAGAAATTAAGACACGTATCGAAATAGCAAGTGCATCATTTATTAAAATTAAAAAGCTTCTTTGTTGTTGGGATATAAGGTTGAAGCTACGCCTCAGAATTCTTCGGTGTTACATGTTCTATACTCTTCCTTATGGCTTAGAAGCATGGATACTAAAAGAAATGTATATAAGTTGGCCGCCTTTACATTTTGGTGTTATAGACGAATCCTACGAATATCATCGTTTCAGAGTTTCAAAGTTTCAAACGTGCATATAACTAGAAAAATAGTAAATGAAGCGGAAATAATATTAACTATCAAAAGACAAAAGCTTGAGTACTTAGAACATGTGATAAGAAGATGGAACTTAAAGAAGAAGAAGCATCAGCTATGAGTGCTAAACAGACTAAGAACTGACGTCCCAAGGTATGCTAGTCACTTGAGAAGATGGAAAAAATTCTTATTATTACGTATTTTCGTTAAAAAACGAAATTTTCCTAATAATTGTCGCAATTAAATCTACAGTCTGAATCTGGTATTATACCTAATTCAGATGAGTGAGCAGAAAATTTACCATAAGTTGCTTTAATACTTCTTCTTCTTCCTTCTTGTATGTAGGCTTTAAAGCCTGTTTCTTCTTCAGTATTAGCCTCCTAAATTGTTTAAATTGTCGCAACATCTTTTTTTGGTCTGCCAATACTTATTCGTCCATTTAGTGACTTATCTTGTGCTATTCGTACTATCCTTTCTTCTGCAATTCTACTAATTTGTTCGTTCCACTCCTGTTTCCGTTTTTTTACCCATCCATTTATGTCTTCTACTTTGCATGCTCTTCTTATATTTTCGCTTCTCTCCCTATCCAACAGACTTTTCCCTGATATTTGTCGGAGTATTTTCATCTCTGTTGTTTCTAGTAGTCTTCTCGGTTTAGATGTGTCAGGTCTTGTCTCCGCCGTGTATGTTAATATAGGTCTAATTGCTGCTTTATAGATTCTTGTTTTTGTGTCTTATCTTTGTGTTTGTTCTTCCAGATTACTATAATACGGTATAAAAAGTCTAATACATTATTTGCAAAATAATATTTAAATAAATTATTATTCGCGTATTTGTAAAACAAATACGCAAAATCAAAGGTTATCAAATATTTTAAAAAATAAGTACTTTATTACTTAACACTACTCGTAATAATTATAATGCGGATAAAAATAAATATTTGAGGAAAGAATTGGAAAAATTTTGTATACTCATTATTCATAAATAACTATTAATTTTCACACTTTTTCGTTGATTATTTTTTTTCCTAGTTTTGCATAGCTTTTTTAATTATTAATTGTGTATTTAACTTGCCTTTTTGTCTTTGTACTTTTCAGAGATTTATTCACCAACATTTTTTCTACTAACATAATTATAACAACGTAATAATGACCATAATTTTACACTTTATTATTCAACATCTATTGTAAACTTGCTAATAGGTCAACAAAATTGATATAAATATACGAGATTTGATAAAAATCATTTCAAAATAACTTTATATTTTAAACCATAGCTATTCAGTAATTGTACCTGTAAATGTAAGTGAAGGTCGCACAAATTTTTAATAGTGTTAACTTTAGGAACGGCTAATAATACTACTGCAGAGGCCCATCCTACTTTTATTTAACGGCAGGTTAATAACGCTGTTAGCAATGAATTCAAACGCGTATTCAAAACCATTGCATAAAACTATAATAGCTAAAACTATATTATAGTATCGAGATAGTATGCATATATTAGAAGGATTATGTATATTAGTACATCCCAGAAAACTAAAGGATCGAAAATTGTTTAAATCTTTATTTCGATCCAATGAATGAAATGCAAATACCCTAAGAATGCCTGGTGACACTCTAAATATTCTTAGGTTACTGCCTTTACCAGAGTCTTTACTTGGTCTGCTCATTTTTTATAGAAATCTTTCTCTTGGACTTCTTCCTTTTACTTTTCCTTTTTCTGACAACAGTTTCATAGTTCCCGTTCTTCTGGCTATGTGGCTAAAGTAATTTAGGTATGCTCGTTTTTTCACTTTTTTTAATAGCCTATCTTTTATATTAAGCTCTTCCAAAATTGACAGGTTGGTTCAGTGTTGTGTCCAGGATACGTGTAGAATTCTTGTGTAGAAACACATTTCGAAAGCTTTAATCTTAATTCTATCGATTTTTTTAGATTCCATGGATCAGCCGCATATTATGTAGCAATGGGGAAATAAGGGCATTGACCAGCCTGATTTAGTCTGTCTTTTTATTGTTTGGTCTTTTCATATTTTAATTAGCTAATCTGATTTGGACGACTGCTAGTCTACGCTTAATTTCTGAGGAGAGATCGTCATTGTTGGTTATCATGCAGCCCAAGTATATAAATCGGTCTACTATCTACCGTTATTAAAACAAAAGATAAATAAAGAAATGGACATTTCAATACAATCAAAACAAGAAAATTGAAATACCTTGCCTTGGACACATTAAACATAGAGAGAGATACACCTGGCTCCAAGTGATTATGCAGGAAAAAATTCAAGGAAAGGGATGCGTAGGAAGACGTAGAATATCATGGCTGCGCAACCTGAGAGAGTGGTGCGAATATGGACCTTCATCGCGGAGATGGCCCTTGAAGCAGAAAAAGAAATTTGTAAAAATTAAAAGTAAAAAATAATATTTAAAATATCTAGAAAAATATGTTTGGACCGAACTCTTACATAGGTTGATTCAAAGTTATTTATATCAAGCAAATATAAACTCTAACACTCCAACAGAAGTCGATGATAGACTATATAATAATGGGACAGACATCAAAATTTAAGTGCCAAGACTGCAGAGTAAAAAGAGGATCTAACTACTTTCTTTTAGCTAATCTTTTGTGTCTCTTTAAACAATACTACAAACAGAACACCGAAAGTAAGAGAAACAATCCTACACAGTAAAAAACAGGGAGATATAAATTGCACCTTTTATTCCAACCAAGTATTAAACATCCTTTTCAATCTAGATTAGAAAAGGAACTAGAGACGGAAAGAAATATGGATGTAGAACAAGAATACAACAACCTCAATGCGATAATTAAAAAAATGCTTATGGTGTATTAATTAGGAACAGAGAACAACGACAAAAAACACCACGAACCACCATGGATGGCAGAAAACGTAAAAGAAATGATACAAGAAAAAAACAAAATATATAACAAATGGCTAACAAATAAAACATCTAGTAATAGAATAACATATCAAAGGAACAATCGAGAAATACGCAATCAAATAAAAGAAGCAAAAAACAATTTCTGGGAACAAAAATGTGTCCAAGTTGAAAATTTAATTGGTGGTTCTCAGACTACGGAAGCATGGAGAACTATCACTAATCTAAAGAAAAACACCCATAACTCCTTAAGCAACTTAATTCCTATAGAAAAGTGGGAAAATCGCTAAAAAAATTACTCCAAGAGTCCAGATTGGAATATCTGGGAGAATACGGTATGGAGAGACAAACAAATAGTAGCAATTAAAATGAAAAACGGGCGATCTCCAGGACCTGGCAATATAGCTGTAGAGTTAGTTAAAGCAGAAGGTCCACTCCTCATAGAACGAATAACTTTTCTAATGAATCAATGCTGCCAACAAATTAAAGTACCATCTGAATGGAAAAGCGCTCACCAGTTGTCCATCTTTAAAAAGAGTAATCGAAAAGATCGTAACTGTTACAGAGGATTGTATGTAAGACATACGGAAGATTATTCGGAAAGATAATAAATGAAAAAATACAAGATGATGTAGGACATCTAATTAACGAAGACGAAAGTGGATTTACCCTGGTAGATCTTGAAGTAGTAGAATGAACTACTGAATCATGAACTGATAACTTGTTTATACTCCAACAATTATTAGAAAAAAGAATAGCGGTTGGTACCGAAGTACATCTAGTCTTCATCGACCTACAAAAGGCGTATGATACAGTTCCAAGACTTAAATTGTGGCAAGCTTTACAACAACTCGGCATTAGTCCATACCTTTTAGGAATAATCACAGAAGTATACAGGGATAACACTACTTACCTAAAAATCGGGAAAAGGAATACCAACCAAAATCGGATATAGACTATAAGAGTCAATAAAAGTAACTAAAGGACTAAGACAAGGATGCAGTGTGTCACTCTTACTGTTTAATTTATATATTGAGGCAGCCCTCGAAGATTGGAAAAACCACTGCCAGGGAAGGGGAATCGCCAAAGGAAATGACGAACTGTTCTCCCTGAAGTTTGCGGATAACCAAGTCGTTCTAGCTTAAGATTCTCTTATGATCTAGAATTTATGATAAAGCGTCTATAGAAAGAATATTATGTAAAATGGGGGGTTACAAGTCAGCATGAAGAAAACTGAATATTAAGTTATCAATTTAGATACAAGGTTTGAAGTGATGATAGACGAGGACGTGGAAATCAAACAAGTAAAAAAATTTAAATATTTAGGTGCACTCATTGATAAGAACGGCTTGGGACAAAATTATACACCGAATTAATCAGGGACGTAAAATTGTAGGATATCTGAACTTCTTCTGGTGGGGCGCAACATTTCCAAAAGGAACAAAAAAAGAATAAGACAAACAATGGTTAAATCAGTTCTTTGTTATGGCTCTGAAGTAAGGACAATTAATGCAGACCTAAAGAGAGGATTGTTGGCAGTTGAAATTGATTATTTGAGAAGATTAAAACATCAAGGCTGAAAAGGAAGACCAACGAATCTATAAGAAGTAACATGAATGCTACAGAAACGGTCATTGACAAAATAGAAAGATGAGGTTTAAAATGGTTTGGACACCTATAGAGAATGCGTGACGAAAATTGGCTCCAAAAACTTTACAGATGAAAGCCCCCTAAAAGAAGAAAAAGAGGTAGACCTCGACGCTCATGGAATGAAGGAATAAGAAGAGCGATGGAACATCGAGAGGTTTGGAGAAGGAGCATGCCTTGGACCGGGAGTAGTGGCGGAAGAGAACGGGAATACGGCGATAGCCGTCTCCAAAATGTATTGTATTTATAAGTTGGATCCTGTAATATATATAAAAATAAGCTCTATTTTCGCTAAAGTCAATTCTTATTTAAAATAAATCTTATTAAAAATTCACATATTTTGAACTCTTATAGTGTATTTAACCTTAAAAAGATTTTATATTCTTAGGATCATTAAATGACTGTATTAAGAGGGTGAATGCCCGCGCAAAAATAGACTATATAAGTAAGTATTCAATGTCAAGTTCTACAAAACGAGAATACACAATTCTGTCAGTTTGAAACATAAATCTCTTGTAGAAGTTTACGTTATTGCTTTTCACAGAAAATCTCACGCCGCTTTGAAGTACAAGACAATGTCTTTGCCGTTTAGATATCCACAAAGGACAATTACCTTTGGGATGCAGATTATTAATGATAATAATATTTTATATACAAAACCCTATAGATAATCTAGTTTTACATATAAAACGATTAATATTTTGCTGTCTAACTAAATAAATGACAGGAAGATAATTTAATCCAATTAGATATGTCGTTTTAGTACGTTTCGACTGACAGGTGTTAAAACAAATGGTTTCTTTCTCAGGATTGTGAAATCGTGCACAAAGTTTTGAATTCCTTGAAAAATAATTATTAAGGACAATGAACTGTTAAAAAAGAAAGAAGCAAAATAAAAAAAATGGACCGATGCTATCGAAGGATCTAAGTGTTCACATTGTTGCGGTAATTGACAGCATGTTAAAAAATGGATCTATTATTTAAATATTTATCAAATTGTTGAAAAAAATTTAATGTATTTTCTTTATGGAGTTTAATGAATTTATATCTAATTTCTAGTTGACCGGTCAACTGGAGTGTCTAAGGGGGTTGAAACAACACAATCAGTAATGATGTGGATTCTGAAATTTCAGTAAATGTTTTTATAAGTGTGGGTTAACACTAGACGAAGTTGACTCAAATCTCAAGACGCATATGAATTAATGGTCCTATCATTAGACTACCAATAGTCGTCGGAAAAACTTCTACAATATCTCAAGCAAAACTACTACTAATAGATTTTTGTACTTAAGAGTGCCTGAAAAATTGAAAAAAACGACTCAAGTAGGGCAAGATATTTATTGACTCTGACAGTCAAGTTGCACTTAATATTCTGAAGCCCGCAACTAGTGAGTCCGTAACAGCTTGGAATTGTGTAAAGTAGCTCACTCATGCAACTGGAAAACAGAACCTAAAACGATTTTATGGTAACGAGATTGATAGACTTGCTAAAGAACGGTGTACTTCTATTTTCAGATCACAAACAATTTTCGATTTTCGAAAAGTAGCTCTGGACAAATATGCTAGAGGAAGGACAAGCATGGATGTTAATATAACCTTTTGATAGTTAATACTTTTTCCTTAAACATACAATATGTCTTCTATTGTTACCCAGTATACAATATCAGTTTTACGTTGATAGACTTTGTTTTCAAACTATCATATATTGTGTTCAAATCTGACTAATCTCATAAACTCAAGATATGTTATAAAAGCAGCAATGAAAAAATATGAAGTTGATACATCGCTCTGTTTATCTTTTTTTTTATTCTATCTCTTTTTGGACCGAGCTCTCGTTTTTTCCATTAATATATCCAGTAGTGTTGTATTATATCTTATTAGAGCCAGGATTCTTAAAATGATAAATCTATCTCTTCTTTGGTTCTCGTCTTCCCCTATAATTGCTCATGTAATAAGCTGCTTATTTTATTTGTTCTAGTTTTTCGAATGAAATAGCTTGACGATAAGTTTTACCACCTGTTTTGTGACATTTCTTACTTTGATCACTTCTTCATATATTAGTTTTTTGATTTTTAAGTTCTGTATGAAAAGTTTGCCATTCCATGGATATGTTCCATTTCATTGTTTAAATTATTTGACCAATATTTTACTTTTTAAATACATATACATAAGCCATAACTTGGGCCATAAAAAGATTGAAGCCTTTGAACTTTGGATATACCGGATAATGTTGAGAATCCCATGGACTGCCAGGGTCACCAATGAGGAAGTGCTGAGAAGGATGGGTCGAGACAAAAAATTGTTGAGAACGATAAAAGTACGCAAGACTGCATACCTTGGACACATACTAAGAAATAATAAATATAGTCTTCTGCAGGTCATCATGCAGGGTAGAGTCGATGGCAAAAAGGGAATAGGTAGAAAGAGGAAGTCATGGCTGCGAAATATTCGAGACTGGACAAACATGACTGTAGACGAATTATTCCACGTTGCAAAAGACACAGAAGCTTTTAAAAATGTGGTCGCCAACCTCCGTTAATGGGGACGGCATAGGAGGAAGAAGAAGAAGCCATAACTTAAAATAGGAAATGTAATAGCTCTTATAAATAGCAATACTGTTATACAAATAAAGATACTAAATGAATCTTGAGAATACGTATTAAAAAGATTAGTAGTGTCTTTCTTGCTTAAGAATCTAAAAGACAATTATGCACAGACTAGTGATTTTGCCCGTCACCGTATGACGGGGGATCCAATCAATTGCATCTACAATCACTCCACTTAATTATTTGTTTTCCTCCTATTTAAGACTAGGATGACAATATAATATTTTAATCTGTTGTACAACTTTTATAACAAATAAGTCAAATAAGTCACTTTTGGAGAGTTGCTGAACTTTTTGCGTAAAGTTGTCTAGTTTGGCAACTTTTTTGGTTGGAAAGCTCGAGTTTTGTATTACATTTTTTATCGATCACCAAATTCGCAAAAATTTTTTTAGGGTCAACAAAATTTTCAAAAGAATTAAAAATTTAATTTTTAAAATAATAAACATCTGACGGCATGAAAGGGCCGGACAGACTTTAACTTTAATAATTTAAATATTATAAAACATCACTCTTTCATTCAACAAACAATAACATATAGGTACCTTACTCCTATATCATCTTATCAGCCATCATATCACCTTATCAGAAGATCACCCATTATCAGCAATACAGAATAGTTTAAACTATGTATCACCAATCATTATATAAAAACTCTTGTACCGAAATGTAAGTAGTATTTTGTTTATTTATAATTTATTAAAATTTAACAAATTATCTCTTACTAATTTGTGGGTTGTTACTTTGTCTGCTAAAGCAATTTTATGCATATTAATAAACACAGACATGTAATATTGGCATAATTACTATTTTTTAACTTTTTTGATCTATATCTTTATAAGACAGCACCCTAATATGGGCTTTTTATAATTTCAGCATTTAATTTACTTTGTACCACTGACCTGATGATGCTTTGCAAATTTTAGAAAGCGAAACCAGTCGTTTTGGGTAGTAAAATTAAACTGATTGTGAGTAAGTCTAATTTATTTTTTTTAGCTCTTTTTTTAAAAACTTTTTTAAATTTACTGAATTTATAGTGTACCAACGAATGTAGTCTCTAAAGATATACCTCAAAAGAAGATATGTTCTAAATGATGGGATGAACGAAGTACTGTGAGTGACGCTACTCAAACGGCAAAAGATGGTGTTTTAAATAACACAGGACGGAATTGAAGTTAAACAGGGTGTATTTGATCTGAAGAGAATAGTTTAGTACTCTACAGTACAGGCAAATATAAGTTATCGCTAGGTCTGTAATAGTATCAAATAATTCATATTAATGAGCAGAAGCAATTAAAAAAAGGCAAATGACTTACCGGCCTGATGCAGCTGTAAAACAGTATTTCTCATCTGACGGTTAACACAAAAATGAAATGATTTCGTGCTTATTCGTAGTAGTTAAAGCTTTCTTCTAAGGGGCTGTTAATTTTAAGCCGCAAGCGAGATTTAGCCAAAAGCCAAAATAGAGGGTAAGCACAGAGAAACGTTTTGAATCAACTCGGTGACGTCTCAGTCACCGGATAGCGCCTCACATCCGACCCTTAGCGTGTTGCCAAAAAATGTCCTGATGAAATATTTGTTTATTTTGTCTTTTTTAACTCTTTTGAAGTTAAATTGAACATGCCTTAACTATACAGCAACAGTGGAAAACTTATAAAGCCGGAATTTTTTACCCCCAATTCCGAAGAAACAAAAAAAATACATTTACTTTTAAACTATGATGATACACAGATTTTGTGAATTATATCGCAATATCTACTTATCATTCTTGGTAAATATACATCTATAGATATTGATCTAGGTTGGAAAATTGAAATTCTGTTCGGAGCGTCAACTTTATTTTTATATAAAATTAATTGGTAATTAATGTGTACGAACATTTAGGAAATAATTTAAAAGTCTATCAAAACTGTACGATTTGTCTATAAATTCAACACGATTTAGCTGTGTCATAAAATGGGAAGTGCTTCGAATATTTACCAAGATAATAACTTTGTTGTGTTTTATAATACCTTCAATTGTAAGCAACAACGACAGATGACAGAACAAACTCCTCACCATGCAAGTCGTCTTAATTAAAAAATAGCACACCATTTACCATAATTTATACGTAATAAAACAGATGTGTAGAGCACAAAGTCTTCGAATTGAAATGATTCATGCAATAAAAAAACTATTTGCGAAGCAGATGTAAAAAATGACATCGTTTTTTTATAAATTTCTCAGCTTCAGCACGATTTGTGGTATTAATTCATAATAAAAATTACAAGATTTGTTTTAAAAAAACGTGATGGTATTATTTTGCCAATGGAAATTCATATTTTCTCATCGATATTGCTGCAGGGGTTTATTAATATAATGATACGAAATAAATAAAATATGAAAATACTTAAGTGGTTGTTTAATAAATATTATTAACTACTATTTTAAATGCAATGTTTCTGTTATTACTAGTGAACATTAATCAGTATGTTATTATTATTAATGACAAATAATTTTATGATAAACTATAATACAGTCATCATCATGCTAGATATCTTTATTTCTGTTCGGTGGATATTTATATTTTATTCCTTTTATTTGAGACCCTTCCTTTTAGATTTTGTCAATATTTTAGGCAAATATTTCGTATAGAAATTTAAAAGTGAATAAAGTGTTTATTATGATCAATTGGTGTTATTTCCAACGAATAAAGACTATGGAAAATATATTTACATAATATTTCCAAGGGAAGATTAACGTAGAACTTACTTAAGCGATACTAGACAAGTACGGGACAAAGATCTATGATAGACTATATTCTGTCGAATAGAGAGAGTTAAAGCCCTCTCAAATCTTGGATGTAAGAGCACTAACATCAGCAGAAATAGAAAACGATTATAAATTCGTATTGTGCAAAATCCAAATGAAAACACATATTATGTGATAACAAAACACCAGAATACACCACAAAGATTAAGTCTCATATCTTAGCTTCGACCAAGAAAGTTCTTGGTGAAAGAAATATAAATAAAAATAAATCGTTCCTAAGGCGAAGAACTCCATCGTTTTGTACATAAGTGAAGGAAAAATGTTAAGACATGATAATCAAGACAATTACAAACTAAACATATGCACTTGTATGTTTACTAAAAAATGATCACTGGGAACGCCTTTCGAAAGAAATAGAACATGATTTTTACCGTCTGAAAACCGAACGAAAAATAAGAGGTCAGAGAACGGAGGTCAAATAGAACTAAAACACATAGAAAAAGATACGTGGATTGACTACCTAAAAAAGCTTTATGCAGAGGAAGAACAAACGACGCTAGAACCAAAAACACCAGTATTACCACAAATGAAGAACTGTACAATATAAATGTACAGGAAGTTCGGAAAATACCTACTTGAAAAGCAGCAGATAAGACGGGATACCAAATTACTAAAATACTGTGGAGCAGCAATGACAGAACAATTAACAAAATTAATTAATAAAATTATAAAACACAATAAAATACCGAAAGGATGGAGAACGAGCGAACTAATTCTACTATTCAAAATAGGAGATAAAAAACAGCCAGAAAATTACAGAGGTATAAACTTGTTCCCTAAAACTTTTTTTTTCCGGTTTTTTATAGCGTTTTCCGCCTTCCGGTTCCCAGTTTCCAGCTACGTCGGTCATTCCATTCGCCAGGGTGAAGGTTTCTTTCCGACATTGCCTTCTGAATGCCGCCCAGCCAGGATTGTTTTGGCCTTCCTCTCTTCCTTCTTTCCCTTGGCGTCCATTTTAAAATTTGGTTTGGCAGCCTGTCGTCGTCCATTCTTTTCACATGACCATACCAGATCCGTTGTCTCCTTTGACTTTCGTCAATGATGGTTGACTTGACTCCCATTATATAACTGATATGGTCATTTTGTATTCTATCAAGCCTTGATTATCTAGCTGATCTTCTCCAGAAATCCATTTCCAATGCAAGTAGGCGTCGCTCAAGGGATTTAGTAAGTTGCCATGTTTCGCATCCATAGAGAACTATACTTTTAAAGATGGAGTTAAAGAGGAGATGCTTTCTTTGATTTGATAGTTCTTTTGACCATAGCATCGGGTTTAGGCATCCTATCACCCTATTTCCTTTCACGATTCTTTGTTCTATCTCTTTTTCGGTGCGCCCACTCTTGTTGATTGTTGTTCCCAAATATATATATTCCTCACAGTTCTTGATTGTTTCATGTTCCCTAAAACTTACAACTAAAATATTACAAGTACTAATAAATCATAGGATAAGTTTAGCAGATGAACAACAGGGTTTTCGTAGTGAAAGGTCGTGTACAGATGCAATATTCGTTATAAAGCAAATTACTGAGAAAACACTAGAGTATAATAGACCAGTATTTCTGTATCTGATTGACCTAAAGAAAGCGTTTGACAGAGTAAGACTCAAAGATTTAATCCATCTTCTGTATAATACAGAAGTTCCCCTAAATATTATAAAAACTATCGAAAACATGTACAAAAACAACAAAATAGAAGCCAGAATACATTGACAACTTACAGGACCTATAGAAATAGGCAGCGGAATAAGACAAGGGCTCCATGCTCTTCAATTTGATCATGGATAAAATCATCAAAAGCGTTAACAAAAAGGAAGAGGATACACAATGGAAAACAAAGAAATAAAAATACTCTGTTACGCAGACGACGCAATATTAATAGGCCAACATGAAGATAGTCTGCAAAGACTGATCCACAGATTTAACATAAGATCAAAATTGATGGCATCAGTATTAAACAAGTAATGGAAATAAAATACCTGGGAATTACACTGTCTAGCTATCTGACCTTAACAAAAAAGTAAAAGATAAAGTACAAAAAGCAAATAGACCGGCAGGATGTCTTAATAACACTATATGGCGAAACAGACACATTAACACTGAGATGAAATCAAGAATTTATAAAGCCCTTATAAGACCAATAATGACATAAGCCTCAGAAACTAGACCCTATACAGCCACAACGCAAAGGCTACTGGAAACTGCAGAGATGAGAGTACTGACAAGAATTACAGAAATACGCTGAGAGATCGAAAGAGAAGTGAAGACATTAGAAGAAAATGGCACGTACAGTGTATAAATGAATGGACACAAAATAGAAAAAAAGAATGGAATAACCACACAAGCAGAATGGAGGAGACCTGTGTCGTCAAAATAGCAAGAGATAAGTCACCAATCGGCAGAAGTATCGGACGACCGCGCAAAAGATGGGGTGACAAACTTCCATAGAGGTATTATTTTGCCAATGAAAACGCAGAATTGCTTATAAAGAGGAAGAAGAAGAAGAAGAAGAAGTAACCCAAGATATACTGGTTAAATATTAAATATAACATGGTTAAAAAAACTTAATAAAGCTATATGCAGTTTTGAAATCAAATTAAAAAAAAAACACTTTTTAATAACAAAGAAATATGTATTTTTTACCGTTATTTTATTATGAGCTCTCATCCTTCATTAAATCTATGAATGATATTATTTGCATCATGAATACCAGTAAAATAAAACTGTTGATGACACAATTTTGTCACTGATAACGTGAACTATAAATCATGTGAAAAAATAATAGACTTTATTTACCGTTTTAATTCAAATTCAAAACCGTTTCATATAATTTTTTTGTCAACTCAAATAAGTATAATGAGATAAAGATCACTATCTGACGAATTCCCAAATTAAAATGGGCGTATCTTCGTCCATTCCAATGAATAGTAAGTCTTCGAAAAATATTATTCAGCAATTCAAAGTAAATTCATTACAAAACCTTCATCTCCCACAGTAAACAAAGGCATTTGAAATTATTCCACCCAGATGATGTCCCGTGACTAAAATGACAAATGGCATAACCAAAATGCGAGTAAAAGATTTGTACTTTATAAACAAGGCGTGTTAAAGAGTGTTTTGACCAGATTGCAGACGTTCAATGCCTTCTGAAACACTATACACTGAAAGTAAGATGTAACAATATTCCGTTCGTTGATAAGGTAAACATTAGACAATGTTGATTAATTCTTGCTAAATTTGTGTCAAAAAGATATTTATTTTGTTTTAAGTAAGTCATAAAAATTATTAAAAAGATAAGATAAACTTGTATTGACTCACTCAACGTTATAGTTAATAGAGTTAATAATAGCACACAATTACTAATTTGCTCACACTCATTGATACAAAAATGTGTTTAGGTATAAATTAATTACAGACGTAGATGTAAAAGAGATTTTTATTATAGCAATTAAATAAAAGATTATACAGTAAAAATAATTAACTGAACAAAAAAAAACAAAAGAGCAAAAAAGAAGAACTTCAAAGAATTTCAGAACTACCAAAAACCATCTGATTTTAACTTTAAAGAAGTAAAGGATAGTAAAACATTTTTGCCACGATCCCGGTTTACACCAGTCTCCAGAGACGAAAATGCCACTCGTCCTCTAAAAATCATACGAACAAGCTAAATTTTGCGAAGATTTTTAATTTCGGGACCCCAAAAAAGATGCAAAAAATTCATCACTTTTACCCCCGGGGTTCCCTCTAAAACCACCCTCGTAGAGGGGTAAAAACGCAAAAAAATCGATTTACCAAGAATGTGTAGCTCGTAGAATAAAATGTTTCAAATAAAAAATGTAGCTGAGATAATTCTAAACCAAAATGTTTATTAGCACTTTTTGTGTAGAATGAACCGTTGTCTCAGTAACAACGCTTGAAGGGACCGTCGATTTTTAATATGTCACGTGCGCGAAATCAATGTTCAATGAAATTTGTATCAGCTCGACGGTAAAAATTCGATATCTTTTGATCCAAGTGTCATATTTACAAAAGTGAAGTTGCGTTTTAAAGGTAAAGAGTAAAGCTTTCGTATGTAGTTTTTATATTACGCCGCGAATAAACTCAGCTTTTATATAGGTGTTAAATAAATAAACGTGGCGCTATTTTGCCATTTATTATTATTCTCATGAGATCAATACAATTTGTCCATTTTATTGACTGGCCACTATAACGCCATTTTGATTAATAGAGCCTAATTTTTAAAACCCATAGCATGAAATTTTAGTTTTGAGTTTTAGCAACAAATGTGAGGCAATTGAAATATGTTTAAAAAACGTTGGATATAAAATTTCACATAACAAACAATCGTTTAAAACGTTTAAAATACTTTTTTTTTTATTAAACTAGTCCGTTTTTTAAAAGAACCAAACTTCTGCTATAAACTACATCTAAAACCGTCTTCCTGAAGCTTCATCTTTGTTGCCACAACTAAAAATTGGAATTTCATGTGAAACGTTTTAAAGATTGATCTTTTAAAATAGAAATTTTGCTACGACTGGTCAATGAAAGTAATCAATTTCATTGATCCCACAAGAATTGTAAAAAATGGTAAAAATCGCGCTACGTTTATTTATTTAACACCTTTATAAAAACTGAGTTTATTCGTAACAAAATACAAAACTGTATATGAAAGCTACACTCCTTACCTTCAAAACGCATCTTGATTTTTGTTGATGGGATACTGGGATCAAAAGATATCGAATTTTTATTGTCGAGCTGATATAAATTTTATTGAACATTGATTTCGCGAACGTGACAGATTGAAAATCGACAGTCGCTTCGAGCATTGTTTCTGAGAGAACTGTTCATTCTACACAAAAAGTGTTAATAAACATTTTTGTTTAAAATTATCTCAGCTATATTTTTTATTAAAAACATTTTTTTTCTACGGCATACAGATTATTGGTAAATGGATTTTTTTGCGTTTTTACCGCCCTACTAGGGGGTTTTAGGGGAAAGACCGGGGGTAAAAGTAGTAAACTTTTTTGCAACTTTTTTGGGGTCCCAAACTTAATATTCTCGGCAAAATACAGCTAGTTGGTATGATTTTTAGAGGTTTTTTTTTAACAAAATACTTCGTTCTGTATTAATTTATTTTACACTAAATTTTAAAAGAAAAGAAAAGATGTCATTTGAAAACATAGCGTTTGTATTTAGTAGCGTCTTAGAGTATTAGCTTAAACTTTATGTAAATAACATTATTATTCTCCTGTTATCTTCGACGGTAACATATTTTCACGCTTTTCATTTCGCTGAAAACAACATCTATTGTATAAAAATTAATAGTATTTCTTTTGTTTGAAAAGCGCGTGCCGGGATGTTTAAAAATCAAGGTTTACCATCATCCGAATTGGTTAAATAATGTGATTCACCACATAATTTTTGTTTAGAGGAAGTTGACCAAATTTTACGCAGTTTCAACCAAAGTGCTTATTTAAAATTATAATTTCAATATTATGTTTGTCATATATTTCCAGTTGAATATGTGTATAAAGAGACGGATATTTAGGACTAAACTAAAGGTTTTCATATTTCTTTCTAATCTTTCATATTTTATGCATATAACCGTGTTACAAGGTAGATGATAAATTAAACGTAAGTTGCAAGAAAAGTGTTCTCTAAACGTAAGAAGGCTAATAGGTTTCCGCTGTTAGTACTATTAAAACCTACAGCTAAGATTATTACTATTACAGGAATTAATCTTAAACTTAACAGTCTTTCCGATTGAACTGCATCGATTATCATTATAACGAGCTTTCCACATCCTCTTTGATGTCTCCTTCAGGGCTTCCGAAGTCTTAGTCTCCCGAGCCGCCAGACATTACTAAACTGATCACTAACCAATGCATTACTGGTACTGGGAACAGAGGACTGTTTATTTATACCGTCGATGGTGACGTAGTTTGGGTGGAGGTTGGCATGGGGGTTAGCGTGGGGATTGTCGCGGGGATTGGAGCGGGAGTTGGTGCGAACATTTCTGAAGTAGAATTTTCGATCGATTCGGATCAATAGGAGCATCCACAAATGTATATATATATATATATATATATATATATATATATATATATATATATATATACAGTGGTACTTAAGTATATTCTGCATTTAAAAATATTTCGATTTAAGCTAACTTTTACAACTAAGGTGTAAAATATTAAGAGTGAAAATGCTCACGGTGTAGGATTTTTAAAACTGAATTTTTGCTGATTTCTAACACTAAAGATAAACGTCGTGTACTTACTTGAAAATCATCGGCAAAGCGAACCATTACTTCCTCTTCTTGATCAGGCGTAATGATTTTCAGTTGGGCAAAGTTGTCACGTTTAGAATGAAACAAACTACTGTCAATCAAAAGTAATCATATCTCTTATATCGATATTATAAAAATTATTATCCCTCATTTTCAGCTTTTCTTTATTAAGCCAAGATAAAAAAAAATATTACAAAAGTCACTGATTAGAAGAAACCAGACTTATTTTGAGTTGTCAAAAGCATTCGTTACATCACCCTAGCATGTTGAGATAAGATTGAGGCTGTCTAATGATGTCGTCAAAACTGGCTTCAAATAAAACATTTAGCAGTGGTTACAAAGCATTTGTGATGTTACATAACAATCTTCAAGCTGCTTTTATAAGAATAAACTATTAATTATGCTTATCCAAAGGTATTCAGTGCTTTAAAGCACAAATATCACAACTAATCATTTTTTATGCAGCTAATTTGTAAAATGCCATTATCTCAAAAACTGTTGAGTTTTAAAGATATTAATAAGTATATATTTTTTTTTGTTGAAGTAAAGTATCTTCAATATTTTTTCGCTAACTTAAAGAGCAAAAAAGTTGAGCGCAAATTTATACCACGTATGTGACATATGTGGCATCTTCTATTAGTTCAGCAAAGTATGCTTCAAATTATAATTCCTCATACTCAAAACCCCTTAGTTATGATTTTGCATACAAGCTTCCTTACTACACAGACGCCAGTCAAGAAAGGCCTGCATAAAATAGGACTGTTTTACGGATACTTAGGCTGCACGCTCTGCAGAAGAGGGCCTAAAATAGTCAACGATGGTTTGCATGATTACGAGACATTAGACAAGGTGCAAGGACCACAGACTGATTAGCTTGATGAGTCATTTACTTAAAATATTTCTTCCATTACTCCACACAAGAATGTTCAGAAAACTAGAAGAGCTGAGCGGCGAGACACAATTTGGTTTCAAGAAGGGACTCGGGACGCGCGAAGCATCATTCTGCTTGAATACCCTGGTACAAAACTGTATGGACCAACGAAAAGATATAGTCATCACATTCCTCGACTACGAAAAAGCTTTTGACACCGTAAAACACGATGAAATAATAGAAATGCTACACAATGCTGATATTGATGAGAAAGATATAAGAGTTATCCAGAATCTCTATTGGAATCAAAAGGCACGTGTGAGGCTGAACAAATCAATAAACACAGAGGAATTCGAAATTTTACGAGGGGTGCGACAGGGGTGTATTTTGTCTCCTATGCTGTTTAACCTCTATGTGGAGAATGTTTTTGCAGAGGCACTTGAAGGCACTGATTGTGGTATAAAGGTCAACGGGTACCCGATAAATAACATTCGTTACGCTGACGACACCGCAATAATCACAGATAACGAACATGATATGCAGTTGATACTAAATAAAATAAACACTACAGGAAAAACATATGGCCTGAAGATAAATGCTGGAAAAACAAAATGCATGACAATAAGAAAGGGCGCATTTTTCAGAGTACAACTGCACGTAGATAATGCTCCAATCGAGCAAGTGAAAACATTCAAATACTTGGGAATGATGGTGAATGACTAATGGGATCCTCAACAAGAAATAAAATGCCGTACCGAAAAAGCAAGACAAGCTTTTCTTAAATTTAAACCGCTACTTTGTAACCGCAATCTTTCCTTCAATCTCCGTTACAGAATGGTTAAGTGCTATGTATGGTCCATATTGTTATTCGGCATGGAGACATGGACGTTGAAAATATCTTCCATTAACAAGTTGGAAGCCTTCAAAATGTGGACTTTGCGAAGAATGTTCCGCATACCATGGACAGATAGGGTGAGAAACGAGGAAGTCCTAAGAAGAGCAAATACTGAGAGAGAATTGCTCAGCTTGATCAAGGCACGAAAGATTGGATACCTGGGCCACATCCTGAGAGGGGAAAAATACGCAATCCCTCAACTAATTATCCAAGGAAATATTGAGGGCAAGAGATGAGTTGGTCGCAAACAAATGTCGTGGCTGCGAAATATAAAGAACTGGACAGGCGTAACTAACACTGGCGAACTTTTGCATGCCGCAAAAGACAGACGTCTGACCTTAAGATAATTCGCCAACGCACTATAGGTGCACGGCACCATAAGAAGAAGAAGACTGCAAGCAAACACTATTTTGCCGCCAGCAACTACTTAGTGACTGAGGAAACATATATGGAATCCATCCAATAGACCTGAGCTGATAGAGAGTTTCAGAGTTCCAGAATAAAGTTTCCATATTCGTTCTCATATCGTATCAGACATATATTATCTAGGGAGGTATCTTTTAATTTCCATAAATATGCATTATGAATATTAGTATAATATATTTTGAATAAAAAAATAAATTTATTCGGATCTACTCTGTATGAGTACAAGAAACAAATTCGTTAAGGATTTCTGCTTAGTTGAGGAGACGTGTCGTGGAGTGCAAATATTAGATTCCCCATGTCTCTATTAACATCTTTATCAACGTCTGGCTATGCCTTGCAATTTTTAGAAGGCTCCAGATTAAAGCAGAAATCTGAATTTGTTTCGAAACTATTTTACCGATTTTTTATAATATATTTACTTACTATTACCTATAATACAAAAATAAACACATCAGTGCTCGTACTTATATAGAATATTTTCGTTTATATTATGAAAATATATTAATTTAAATACCTAAGAAGATATTCCGGTTCGTTAATGACAAAAAACATGCAACCCCGTTTATAATATTGATTTTTTATGTTTTGTCATGGTCACCCAAACAAAGGTTACTACCGAAGAATCATAAAATATTTGTTGCAGGTCTTTGGTGTAGGTGTGGTCTACAAAAAGGTATTATTTATTTTATTTTCTTTTTTGTTAATTATTTCCTATATAATGGTATTAAATTTAAAAAATTGTTTTTATTATAACACAATAAATCTAAAACGAAAACTATGATGGTAGACAGGCGGATCAATACATAAGGAACAAGTAATGTCAGTGAAGAAGCCACAAGTAGTGTTTCAGCTCCACTAAGTCAATATCTGAATGGATTATTAATGGCAATATACTTTTCCTTGTACCATTTCATTTTACTCATTTTATTCATTTTAGTATGCTCCTTGTGTTTGTGAAAATAGTAACATTTTATCATCCACATCTTTCTTGGCACGGGTTTGTAATTTTCTACAGAAGTGACCTAATTAAAAGTATCGATTGCATGTCTGTCACTTAAATTCTACCTACTTAGGTCTAGGCGGTAAGTTCAAGAACACAAACTGTAACTAATATTGTAACCCAGAGAAATCGAAAGTGTAACAGCGTAAGATAGAAATTGTATAATCTTTGCAGTTTTTGCGCCGAAATTGACGAAATTTGTCAGGCAATCGTGCAGAAAGTTATTACGATTGCGTTGTAGATAAAAACAAAAGGCGAAGTTCACGAGACCGAAAAATTTATGTAGAAATAGTTGATTTTTAGAAGTTTTTCTGTTTAGATAAAGAGTAGTATCGTTAGAAGTCAAATTTCATCCAACCAACATAAAAAAATAACTAATATATAATATATATATATATATATATATATATATATATATATATATATATATATATATATATATATATATATATACGAGGCGTGTTTTTTAAGTAAGTACCGTTTTGGAATTAAAAAAAGACGTGCAAAGATATGGCAATAATTTTATTTTTACATGAAAGCCGGTACCTTAATCTACTTTTCTACATAATTTCCGTGAATATTAAGGCACTTGTCATAACGTGGCACCAGTTTTTGAATACCCTCCTGATAAAATTCTGCCGCCTGACTTGTTAACCACTGCATCACAAATGTTTTGACTTCGTTATTGTCTTGAAGACGCTGACCGCCCGGGTGTTTCTTCAAGTGCTGGAATAAATGGTAGTCGCTGGGCGCCAGATCAGGGCTGTATGGAGGATGATCTAGAGTTTCCCATTTAAATGATTTGATGAGATCTTTGGTCTGATTAGCCACATGTGGACGGGCATTGTCATGCAGCAAAACGATACCCTTACTCAACTTGCCACGTCTTTTGTTCTGGATTGCACGACGCAGATTTTTCAATGTCTCACAATAAGACGCTGCATTGATTGTCTAATTACGTGGCAGAAACTCCATTAGCAATACTCCTTTTCTGTCCCAAAAAACTGTGCACATGATTTTCCGGGCAGAAATTGTTTGCTTAAACTTCACTCTTTTGGGTGATGATGAATGTCGCCATTCCATGGATTGTTGTTTCGATTCTGGTATGACGTAGGCCACCCACGTTTCGTCACCAGTAACAATTTGGTCTAAAAAATCTTCACCTTTACTGTGGTACCGCTCAAGGAAAGTCAATGCACTGCCTAAACGTTGGGTTTTGTGCAAATCCGTCAACATTTTTGGAACCCAACCTGAACACAATTTCCGGTAATTCAAGTTCTCGGTAACAATGCCATACAAAACACTACAAGAATACTGAGGAAAGCAGTCGGACAATGATGAAATTGTAAAGCGTCTGTTTTCTCTCACCTTTTCGTCCACTTTCTGCACCAAATTTTCATTAATGACCGAAGGACGCCCACTCCGTTCTTCATCATGCACATTTGTGCGGCCATCTTTAAATGCTCTCACCCATTTCCTTACCATTTCATCACTCATAATGTTTTGTCCGTAAACTTCAACGATCTCACGATGAATATCGATCGGTTTTACGCCTTTAGCACTAAGAAATCGTATAACAGCCCGTACTTCACAATCAGCGTGACTCACGATTGTTGGAGGCATCTTAAACACTGGAGTAAACAAGTATACAATGAAGAATCAGACTTTAATGGCGTCAGTGCGTAGACAAGAGATTCTGCGGCGGCGGAATCGCAAAACGGTCCTTACTTAAAAAACATGCCGTATATTGCAAAAAATACGAACGTTGATTAAATTTAAAATACATATATTCAATAGTTGAATAGCAGAGATTTGATCGATCAATAATTGGCAAATGAAAGTCGTCAACTACTTCATTGATTTACTTGACTACGCTTGGCTTTTATTTTTAAAAGCATCATCAGTTCACTACAAATAACAGAAAAGATCTTAGAGTATAAGTAAACAACGAACAGGGTTCATACTTACAAAAACAATTTGTAGGTTTTCTTAGATGTTATAAAAATTCTACGATAACTTAACATTAAAACTTACTAACTAAATGAGAAAAAGAAAATAAAAAACACAAGAAAAACTGTCAAAGAGCACTATTGTTCATTTAATTTTGACCGATGGATTCATTTAAATGTTGGTTTAAGCTCTTTCAGCTTTGGTTTGACCCTTGAACAAAATTTTTCCATATTGAATGGCCAGTGAGGTCGCCAAACCTCAATCCTTTGGATTATTTTATGTGGGGTCATTTAAAGAATGTTGTTTATAAAACGGAACCTGCAAATATTGAAGACTTAAAAACAAGAATGTGTAAAGAAATAAACAATATTTCTCAAGAAAGCATAAACAAGGTTCTACAAGAGTTTGTACAACGTTTGGGATACTGTCAAATATAACAAGGGCTACAATTCGAACGTTTAAGATTAAGTCATGTATTAAAAACTGGATTACTTTCAAGTTATTTATTACAAATTTATTTATATTTTATTAATATTATAAATTAATAAAAATTAATTTTCTAAGTGTATATCATTCAAATTATATCCGTTGGACCCCCAGTATTATACTTTTTTGGAATAAGCTCATTTTTATCGATCTAAAAATGTCCTTAAATACAGGGTGTTACAGTTAAAAAATAGCCAATGACGTCATCACTGTAATGTGTATCACCTTGTATAATGAAATTTTATTGTAAAATGTTGAACATTAAATTTAAAAATCGACGTGTTTTAGGTTTTTTTAAAAAGTTTTTTCATTTAGGAACTATCGAATTTATTCCTTACTTTACGGACACAATATACATATATATATATATATATATATATATATATATATATATATATATATATATATATATATATATATATATATATATATATATATATATATATATATATATATATATATATATATATATATATATATATGTGTGTGTGTGTGTGTGTGTGTGTGTGTGTGTGTGTGTGTGTGTGTGAAAAAGTGAAAAACAATGTAATGGGCTGGAATCACTTTCACACTGTAACTCTTAGAGATCTCAGAAGATGTGGTGGAAGAACTCTGTTCATAGTTGAAGGCTGTTTGAGAATGTGACACATCTCAAGGAAAGTTTTTTTGAAATAATTATTTTCAGATTATATTTATTTATAATTATTCTCAAAATCATCTTAGTGGTTTGTTGACAAAACGTGTGTGGATAGGGTACACGTGTGTTTAGAAGAATTAATACCTCTTCGATGAGAAATAAGGCGTCCTTTTAAGGAACGACCAGTTTGTCCAATATAGAACAATTCACAATCCCTACAAGCAAACCTATAGACTACATTAGGTTTATCTTGTTTACATAAGGGAGTTTTAGTGTTGAAGAATAACTTTCCTATGACCCTGACATTCTTTTGAATGATTCTTTCCTACCACCATTTTTTACAAAAGGTATAAAGCAATAAATGTTAGATGTAGTGGAAGAACTCTGAGAGATAGCTCCTGGTGGACCATTGGAATATAATAATAAAGCATCTGATTCTTCAGCATCAGCCAACTGTGGTGAATGTCTCTAATATGAAACAGCAAATAAATACTTATTAATGAGACGTAGAGGATATGAGTTTTTTAACATAATATTGTTTGGCATTAAGAGGAAATATATTCTGTGAAGAGCATTTGTCAGTCTGTTAACTTTAAAACTAAGACATTGGTGAACACGCATGTCCAGCAAAGGAATATTATTTTATTCAAGTTTATATGTGAACTGTAGGTGGGGAAAAAACCAGAAAACAGTAAATCAAAACCAGTTTACTATATCGGAAAGCTAGTTTCTTGTGTGACAGATGCAAATGAGGTGGATGCCACTTTTATGAGGAAAAGTGATAAGACTGATTTTAAATTTCACTTTCCCACAACTTCAGATATTGCCACAATTTCAAAAAAAGACATTTTTTAAGATGATATTGCCAAGGCCAGTTTGTTATGGGCATATTAAACATATGACCATTTGACCATATGACATTTTTCTCATTCGAGATAAATTTCAATTTAATAAATGTACGTTAATTCTGATCACCACTTTTTTAATAAATAAGTACTTTGTAACTTGGTTTTATTTTCCATATAAATAAATATTTTGTAACTTAAATTTTTTTTTATATTTTTTTTCATATAAATATTATACTGTCTCACTGTTGCCCATGCATGGGTAATACTGAGACAAATGACAACTTGACCTTATATGTCAAATACAAACTAAACAAACCGAGCAATTTTCAAATTTGACTTTTTCGTTTATTATGAACGCATGTGAGAGTACAACCCTGAAGAAATTTTGTTTATATATGTCATAGTAGTGGACTTATAGTGAAATGAAAAAAAAGTGTCTCACTGTTACCCAGTTTCCCCTATACATAACATAAATAATGAATTCTCTTGAATTAAACTAAAAGTAGGAGATTGCAATAATTACTATCCAAACTAATAAAAACTAATGAAAAATTACCTTAAAATAAATAATGATTTCCATTTTTTAGTCTAGGTATATCATATTTGTTAATTGTGTATAGATTATTTACATCGCAGATATAGATCAAAACTTATTGAAATACAATTGTTGTAGTCAAATGTGAATTTATTGTCTCCCAATTATTACGCCTTGATCAAGTTTAAGTTCCTTAAGTAACTTAAAGCTAAGTTCATACTAACAATAACCTGTACTTATACATAACAGTACTAAAGTTGATATATTGAAACAAATTTATGATAACTAAGCATAAAATTGTATTAGTATTAGTCTTCGAATTGGTTTTTAAACTAGTCGACCTCCTGCAGATCAAAGAAAGAAAAAGTGCCGCTTGAAATGCTAATTTTGCCAAACTTTTTCTCCGTACCGAGTTACAGTTTTCGATTTATGTCGTGAATGTCCATCTTACTCACCATTTCCCGTTACATTATTAATTTTTTATGCATATCATTTTTCCTAACATGAAAGATGGTAATCTATTGACTCAGTGGTAAATGATTTGGAAGAACTGTCTCGCCTACACTCACACCTGTTTGTTTTATCAGGATATTGATCTTTTGCTGGCAACATTGGCGCGCTAATACATAAAGACTTTTTAATTTTCAATTTCATTATAAAAGAAAGGGGTGATGGGTATCGAGATACGGTAAGGCTATATGAATAATGATAATGTTTTAAGAAATATTCCCAGATTTAATATTTGGATTTGGAAAAGCCATGATTTTTGAATGTTTATGTAGGTAGGTATAAAATACAAATCTGATAACTATAGAATCGATGATCTGCTATCTTAATGTGTTACCAATAGAAGTATCTACTCATTACGATTAAAACTCATTTTCCATTTTCACAATACACATTACGAAAACATGTTTTGAGCGTAAAAACACATAGATTCTATTGATTTTAAATATTCAATTACGTTCTCCCTGAACTTTAATTTATTTGCTCCAATAATCTCCTAATTTATGGATTTCATCTCTAAGTGAGAATCATGGAGACTATACAAACCCGCTTCCACGTCTATTATTACTTTTTATATCGATAAAAATCGTTTGACATGTATATATTTTTTTTAATATGTAGTTAATATGTAGTGGATGTCTGTCTACTCGATGTATGTGGATTTTCCTGAAATTCAAGCGATACATCTAATTTGAGTTCATCACTCAGTGCATTGGCAGCTGCTTTTTTTATCTGTCTTACATGACCAAACTCGCGAAACTGCTTCTCTATTTTACTTAATGTTCCTTGTGATATAGGCGGTAAATTAGGAAATTTCTCATGAAATAGGCGAGTTACCTCCTGTTGTGTTCGGGTGTTATCTCCGTAACCAATCATTTGTAAAACTGTTATTTTATGCATTTCCGTTAATCTAACTATTTTTCAGAATTGAATTGAACGAACTTTTTACTTAAATTAAAATACTGACAACTTAAATAAAACAATTTACTAATGCGTGTTAAAATACCGTTGCCACGGAAATTCTTTAAAGTTTTTTAATGGTTACCATCTAAAAACCACATTGCTATGGTTTTTGTTTACGTTCTCATTATCAAGACCTAAACGGGAAATAAGTTTTGAGTATATTTTAACATTTTTGAATTGAGAATGAAAAAACCTTTCAAACAATATATCACAAGCCTATACTTTCTATTTTAAAAATTGGGGGTTGTACCTGTCACTCTAAGGGGGTTGAAGGTAGGGGTTGCATTTTCACGTTAAAGAATGTCAAGTTATAATTTAAATTTGACTTATTTCGGGATTTTTATATATAAATATGTACAGTAACCTAAATAATGAATTTATTCCATTTGGCTTTTACACACTGTATACATAAAACTTCACAGTTCCATCAAACATTACTATCATCTTTATAAAAAAATCAATAAATCTAATAGTTACATTTCCTACCAAAAATGACAGAAAACATTTACTTATAAAGGTCGTTGCATATTATCATGCACGTTGCATTTCCAGCACGTAGTGTTTAGTTTCCGAAAAATATAATTTAAATGGTTTTAAATATGAACAATTCACACTGTCAGGAACATAGCGTTTCAGACACTTAACGTTTCCGTTCAGTATTTTCGAAAACAATATTTTACTGATGCTGACGGCTACGTAACGAGTCGTAACCGGTTGATACGGATAATGTGAATTAGATGTCCGTCGTTTCCCCCCCGTTGTTTATTTAGGTATTTGTTTGATTTTGATACAGAGTATTTGAAAAAATAATACAAGTTTTTATTGCTTTGTGACAATTAAACACGAAAGTGATAAACAATTAGGACTTTTTAACGGAAGTGATACCTCTTCTTTTTTAAAAATACTCTTTGGTTTGATATGCATGGCTTCGTTAAATGTAATATTTTGTTTTTTAACTAAAGGTGTAATTAAATTTAAAATATATTCAAACTGAATCCTACTATTCATTCTAAAATGTCCATAATATTTTTCATTGTCACCAATTAATTCTTTATATAAAGTGCAGTATTCACCTTCCTTTTTCCTTTCTCTTAGCATTGGATGTACTTCAAACCTTCTTTTTACTACAGTTTTTCTTTCTTCATCGTTAAGTAGAACAGCAATTGCACATAATTTTTGTCGAGAAAAGCGGGATCATATCTTCACCGAACCAAACTGAAACGTCCTATGTATGAAAATGTGAAGGTGCAGTCCGATTGCTTGACTCGAAACGCTATGTGCCGGAAACTATACGTGCACGATAATATGCAGCGATCTTAATTGAAATATTGTAATACACACTACATACATTTGAAAATACTATTTATGCTACTACTAAATATTCCGGAAATATCCGAACGACACGATACTATAACGACACGAGATGAAAAGCACCTAAGCTATAGAAGGGCCCGGAATGAGTTCCCCAGAGGTATGTATACTATTTTTCTTGCAATTACTTTGTCTACCTACAATTTTCTTGCATTACCGAATAATGAAGTTTCTAATAATAATAACAGTTTCTTAAATGTCGACACAATTACAATAAATAAGATTTAATTGTCATTTTGGACCCCTTTGACCCAACTTATGATTCGACACATTACTTAACTATTTTTCGCATTTCCTTTTTAGTTTGTGGTACGTCGCTGTAAATAAAATAAAATTTAAACCTTTATAACTGTGCTCAGTGTCGTTGACAGAAAAATTGTTTAACATTATTATTCAGACTTTGTTTTCGCTAAAATACTTTGTTCCTGCGCTCGTCCTTGGAACTCATCACACCGAGAATAAGAATTTGAAAAACGAGGAATAATGCACATGGAACTGCTTGTATTTGTTTATATATAGATATCTAATAGCTGTGTAATCGATTGTTATTGTTTGAACTATTACGTACAAACGTGCTTGGTATACAAGGTATACTGGAAAATTACTATATATTTGTGTAAAATTAATATAATTTTTTTACCTGTAATTATTTTTTATTATATCCTTTGAAAAAAGTATTGTATAAAGTTATGTAATGTGCCTCATTTGCAATACTATAGCAATAGATGAAGAAATGATAGCTAGTCTAGGGTTTAACAATACTCTGGACATAATACATACGTATATATATATATATATATATATATATATATATATATATATATATATATATATATATATATATATAATTAGTATTTGGTTTAGGTTTAATAAGTAATATTAAATTTGGAACTAGATTTTATGGTGAAATTAAAATCAACATTTCGGTAGGTAACCCTTGCCTTTGTTAAGGTTCTAAAATGTACAAGATTGAGAACAAAAAATTATAAAAAAAACCTTACCAAAACGTAAAACGTTTCAGGATGTTCTTTTTGGGTAAAGTTTACGTTTTAATCGAATGCTGTTATCTTAATGTTAAAAACAAACTGTGTTTTCGAAAAATGATAAATAATTCGTCTGGATCTCTCAGACACAACGCGTCCATTTGTGTAAATTTTTTTCACGCATCTTTTGCACGGTTAAATGAAGTGTTACTTGTGATAGATGAAAGTGTCTACAAAAAACTAGACGATAGAATAACTGGAAACCAGAAATACAACACATGATTTTCGATGATGTAAGAAAAATATTAATGAAGAAAAAGCTTTCGGGAAAGCACCTAGATACGATTACCTAGAATGTTAGCTAAATAAACAATGCACTGAGATGACCAGGAGCGCTTTCAATAAGATGAAAGCTGTATTATGCAATAGAAAACTGTGAATATAAATTAGAACTAACTTATTGAGATAAGATGTATTCACTCCCTTGTAACACAATACGTAACAAATGCGGAAACCTTAAGAAAGATAAAAAAGGAAAAAAATACCCCACACTAAGAAGGAAAAAAAATGTGTTGCTTTGGTCACATATTAAGAAATGAAAAATATGAGATAATGCGATTGGTTATACAAGAAAAGGTGGAAGAATAAAGAGGACCAGGAGGGCGACAGACTTCCTGGTTTTAAAAATTTACAGCAGTGAAGCAGAAAAACATGAGTAGAACTCTTCAAAACTGCTGCAGACAGAGTAGGGTGGGCCGTGATGATCGCCAATGTTCTTAATGAATAAGGAACACTACGAAGAGAAAAATTGGTTGGAGTTAATTTATAAAGACAGCCAAATTACTAACAAAAATACCAAATTCAATTTAAAATTTATTTTGCTATTTATTTCTCTTGTTTACAGAAATACTTTTCTAAGAAAAGTATTAAATATAATTTGATTTACGTCAATAGTAAAAGTATGGTTTTATGGTTTTTATCACTGTGATTCATTCTTAGCAAAGGCTAAGCTTAAATTATCAATGTGACTCATATAAAAGTTAAAAAACATTTAACCCTTATCCTTAAAGAAGATCAAAGATCAAAACATTTGTTGATCTTGTTTATATGAGTAACACTATTAAATATCTCGTAGCAAATACAAAATATTGACCCAACAATGAGTCATCGCGAATCTTCTACTTCAATTTTTAAATGACAAAATCTTTGTCAGTTAATTAATTAAAAGTAGAATTGGTAGGCATGAATGTTATTAGAACTGCTTAAATTTTTATATGGCCATAAATGTCAAGGTCTGTTTTATATTATATTAAAGATCAATTTAGGCATCTCGAATTTTTCCAAAGATAGATTTCAAAATTAATAATTAGGTCACTAATAAAAAAAATTCAAAAAATGCGTAACCTATACATTTAGATCCATTTACAATAGACTTGTCAAAAACGCAATAGAAATTTTTTTCAAAATAGAAACAGTTAAAATGATATGTTTTAATTGGTGATGGTTTGATCGTCGCGATGTAGATCTTTCTCAAAATCTTTTGCCAACTATACTGTAATAATCTTAATAATTCGTTACCCACTCACCACCAAAATTCGAAGATACGCCTGAATTGATCATCTAATTTATGGCTTTTATTTGACATACGAATTGACCTTGGGTGACAAAACGTTTTATTTTATTATAAGTATTATTTTGTGATTATCCTATCTTCCACGGTTTTAGCTAGTTTTTATTGGAATAGTCTGAATGACAAATTCAAGTATAAAGCAGTGGCCAGAAGAGGTTCGCGCTTTATTGTTCACATAGTCTCATATCTTATTTAAAGGTTTCGTGAATTTGTAGTTTTTACGGTAACGGATTAACGGCCCAATGCCCAACCCCGCAACCTGGAGTACCAGAATTTTTTGTCAGGGTTTATTCCCTTGTTCTTCTGTTTTTAGGCGCCATAAACAAATATTCAACAGACAAAAAAAGCTAACACAGGCAAGAGCTAGGGAAAACAGACGCACAACTGAATTCGAGGACGATATTGAAACTGTAGAAAGTTTCACATATATTTAGAGTTGCATTAAACACGGATGGAACATAAGAATCAAAAATTCAAAGAAGAATAGTAAAGGAAAACATAGCTTATTTTTCGCTCACCTATGTATTCCGCTCCAAAAACACACTGGAGATCCAAAATCGGGGTCTACAAAATTATTATCAGACCAATAGTATGTTATGGATGCCAGACATGGGTGATGACAGAAAACACAAAAAGAAAGCTATAAGTATTTGAAAGTAAAGCTCTAAGGAAGATATTTGGACCTATTATCGAAAACGGATAGTAAAGATCCAGTTACAACTATGAACATTACCAACTATTCAAAGAGACTCCGATATCAGAATTCGTTAAATTTTAGAGACTTCGATGGGCTGATCATGTAGTGAGAATATAAACCGAAGGATTACAGAAAAACGTCCTAGATAGTAAAATGCTGAGCACAAGAAAAAACTTATGCTTCGAAAATCCTGAAGATACCTGAAGAAGATCAGCACGGGACCGGCAAGGTTAGAGGTATAGTATGGAAGAGGCCGAGGATCGACTTGGGCAGTAGCGCCATTAAAGAAAGAGAGAGAGAGTTTCATCTCTCAATTAACCTTATGGTACATTAGTTATGTAGGTACTTTTCAATCCAGATGTATATTTTTCCTTGTTTGTATTTTTGCTATTACAAACAGCAACAGACAGAAAGAAGTAACATTTCGATAAATGATTCCAATAAAAGTCCACCAATTCTAAAAGTCGAGGGGGAATATGGCAATAAACAGTTAAAAACTAACAAGGGACCTGGACCTGACGAAGTTTACCCTGAAATATTAAAATTTATAGAAAACCACAGGTTAATAGATTTAAGTACCTTGGGATGTTGGATCGATAGCAGCCTAAATCCTGATCTAGAAATAAGATCGAGAATAGAACAGGCCAGAAAATCTTTCGAAAAAATAAAAAAACTGCTTTGTGATTCTCGAATAAAACTCGAAATTCGACTATGTTTATCAGAATGCTACGTCTGGTCGACTCTTCTATATGCAGTTGAAACGTGGACCCTTAAAACATCAACCGTAAATAAATTGGAGGCCCTTGAAATGTTGATCTACCGGAGAATACTCAAAATTTCATGGACATCGCATACCTCAAACGAAGAAGTGCTGCATAGAATAGGCAAGGAAAGAGAACTTTTTAACACAGTAAAAGTTAGAAAAACATCATACCTAGGCCACATACTGAGAAATAATAAGTACCCATATGCCCAACTTATAGTGAAAGGAAAAATCGAGGGAAAGAGAGGCCTAGGAAGGAAAAGACTATCGTGGCTCAGAAACATCTGACAATGGACAGGGCTAAATTTTGAACAGTTAATAAGAACAGCTGAAGATAGAGAAAAGTTTAAAATTGTAGTAGCCAACCTCCATTGAGGAGAGGGCACTTTAAGAAGAAGAAAACCATAATCTTAATCTGTTATTAATTTTGTATAATATAATTTACGATACTTGTGAAAAACTAGAAGAATAATTAGATTCTATCTTCATTCCCTTACCAAAACAAGCTAACTTCAGGCGATTCATTCAACTTATATACGAGGCAAAGTACTAAGATCAGGATCGGCAATCAAACATTTAGTAAATAAATAAGGTAGGGTTGTGTATTGACTCCTATGCTGTTTAATCTTGACTTGGAACTGTTATTTAAGAAAGGCTTGAAAAACCTCTCTACATGAATAAAAATTAATGGAACACAAATTTCTAATATAAGATATACCGATGATACTGTTCTACCAACTAATACAGACACGAACTTACAGAGAGGCTTACAGAAGTTAAATTAGAAAAAAGACAAGATAATGGTAATCTAAAAGACACAGAATGTTCCTTTACCAATAATGATATATGGGAAAATATTAGAACAAGTAAATCATTACAAATAATTAGGCTCCAGTATTAACTACAAGCCTGTAGCTTGACGAAAGGCAAGATTATCCCCTGCCCAAAATCACAAACCAGGGATCAGAATTAATACCAGAAATAACTCCATACGAAATCAAAACGGCACTTTTAGAAATAAAAAATAACAAATCCCCTGGCGATAACAGAGTAGTGATCGAAGCGATCAAACTAGGTGGAAATAAAATTATCCAGGCTTTGGCCAAGCTTTTCACCAAATGCATCTACCAAGGAAAAACTCCTTCTCAATGGAATAATGCAGTCATTACTTTATTACACAAGCAAGAAGATATAACAGATTTAAAAAACTACCGTCCTATCAGTTTGCTTTCACACATTTATAAACTTTTTACAAAAATTATCAAAAAAACACTGGACGCTAAATTAGACTTCTATCAGCTCAGAGAACAAGCATACCATAAGACATCAGAAAATGTTAAAAGCATTGACAAAATGCCAAATAGACCATCGCTGTACTAACATAATCAAATATATCCACCAAATCAAGTTTGTATACAGCGAGGAGACACAGTCTCTCCAAAGCTATTCACGACGCCTTTAGAACATACTTGTAAGAAGGCACATATGAACGAGCATGGTATCAACATAAATGGAGAGAAGCTCAGTCATTTGAGATTTGCAGATGACATCGTCGTTATAGACGATCGTATGGATGATGCAATAATAATGTTTGAAAAATTATATCACGCTTCCTTGGAGATCACGGACTAAAGATTAATATGAACAAGACGCAAATAATGACTAATCTGGTGCTAAATCGAAATATTGCTGTCGGTTGGACAGAGACAACTAGACATGTAAGCTCCCACATCGCATAGGATTAACCTGGGCAGCGTTTGGTAAATTAAACTATTGTATTTAAATCGGATCTACCCGTATGCGTCTTTGACCCATGTGTGTTACCTGTACTTAGTTATGGATCGGTAACATTAACACTCACAAAAAAGGTAGTTAATAAGATTCGCGTGACTCAAATGGCTATGGAGCGCCAGGTGTTGGGTGTCTCTCTGAGAGACCGAATCCCAAATGAAAAAATACGTCTTAAACAAAAACAACAGACGCTGTCGAAAAAATCGCCTCGTTAAAATTGAATTGGGCAGAACACGTCGCCAGATTATGAGACAACCGAAGGACAAAACGTATTTTGGAGTGGAGACCAAGGCAAGAAGCAATACGGAGCAGAGGACACCCACCAACTAGATGAATTGACGGCCTGAAGCTTGTTAGCAATAACTAAATGCAAGGCGCACAAAAGAGAGACAGATGGGAAGAGCTGAGAGAGACCCATGTTCAGCAGTGGACGCATACATACCCACTAACCTCCAATGATATAGCACATGAAGAAGAATTTTTTGTAAATTTTGAAATTTTTTGTTGTGTGTATTATATTTAGTAATTGTTTGGGAAAGTATGTGGTATTTATTTTCATATTTTACATTCAATATTTTTCTTTCACTGTACTATAATATGATCTAATTCAATGGCATATTCTAACCTATTTGCTTTAAAATATATTGTTTTCGGTTATTTCATCAAATTTCATAAAAAATTGTTATACTGGCTATCTCATTTATTATGTTTTAAGTACGGAGAATTTTACTTCTTTTGTTATTTTGTGTCGCCAATATACACAAAACATGTGAAGTATCATATTACTGTTACCGTTGAACTGTTACCATTGGATGAATATTCAGAAGCGCCCTACAATAGGGTTGATTTATGAGATGCACTCTTTCTGGCCATCTCAATCTCAAGTCTCAAGACGAGACACACACTTCTACTTCATCATCAAAACAGCGAATAGTAACCACACGGGAGGTCCCTTCTTTTGTGCCTCGAATGGCGTCGCGACGGTCAACGCTACACATGCGCTACGAATACATCGATATACCAAAAGGTAAGTCTACATTCTTTGTACAGACAACAATAATGAGTAAGGCAAGTTAATTTCCTAATTTATTCACAGTTGTATTTGCTATTCGCTAATTTATTTACAGTCAAATTATTGGATTTTTCTCCATTATTATTTCTAAATTCATTTAACCAGCGACCTCTAAGCTTTATACAAAACAGTGATAATTCCAATACAGTAATATATTGATATGTTCAACAATTCATTATATTTGTCATCTAGTCCACGACGCATATGAAAATATTTATTTACCAAAATAAAATTCAAATTTAAACTTAATAAACTAAAGAAAATTTTAAAACGATCTAATAATAATAATAATGAGAAGCAATCATTTTTAATAATATTTATACTTATCTTACACATTACTAAACAATATAATATAGTCAGTTAGTTATAACGCCTTGAACTTCTGAAGGAAAACTTTAGCTGTTACGGTTATCATCTTCCTATTGTTGCATAATATATTTGTTTCGTACCACAAGATGAGAGTATAATTTTACAATTTACAGTTATTTATGTCCCTTGATAATAATTAAATTATTTTTTTATACTATAATGAGTAATTATAAAACAAACCACAGTTATTTGCGTAACTTTATATCCACGATAATAATGCATAAGCTAGTAACATAAATAAACCCAAGTTCGCCTAGAAATAATATTTAGACTGATGATAGTTTTATGAGGAGGTTTGCTTCGGAAGATAGAAGTATTTTTAAATACGAGCAATATTATTCCCAGCAATTGCTTTATTTCTGGCCAAAAATACAGTTAATTTGTTTTGCTTTAATAATTGCTTAATAGGTTGTAGACTTTGGCTGTCTTCAGTAAAGCTTGGTTCTCAGGGATTATAAATGTTTTGATCACATTGAATTAAAAAAAAAAAACAAAAATAATAAGCATCATATATCATCAAGAAAGGATTACTTAGAAAAATGGAACAAAATCATACAGGCAATCAAATATATGTGCAAAGATGAACTAAAGGCGTTATAGAAAAAAAACTGGATAACCAAAGAGATCATAAGAATAGATTCGGAAAAATACTGCCAATAGAAATAGAAGAATTAAAACATGGCATGAAATCATAAACATGGCAAAGGAGAGATAGCTGTGAGAAAGATACAGGGAAACAGAAGAGCTTGAGGAAAATATGACTACCACAACATGCATAAGAAAATTAGAAAAATTTAAGCATTTTTAAAGTATCTTCCAATTATTTCCTTTTTAATTTTTTTTTCTTCGTCCTCATCTTCCAAGAACGGATTCAATGATTTCTTTGCCTTTTGTTAATTTAGGAGTCACACATTTGCTAAACCCATTCACATATTGCTATGCTTTCTCTAGCCCAAATATCGAGTTTTTCAAAAAAGAAAGCGCTGTTGACTTGAAATGGTTCCCTGTGCGTACCCATAACTAGGGCTTATCTAGTATGATCATCGAAATTCCCCTTCTTAGATGAACATTTAAGCCCTAATAGAATACCTCAAATATTACTTCACTTGTATACCAGTTCCTGAACGAGTCATTTGTACTTAGCCGTTAAGTTCATTTACTTATATTACCCATATATCTTATAACTGTACTTTTAATTTAAATATTCTTTTTATTATTTTAGACTTTGATGTCAATTATGTTTGTCTCGTTGTGTTGCTATTGTTTCTGCTACCACAAAGTCATTACCGAGACTTTATCTACTTACAGCCGCCACGTGCCCTCTGTATTTTGTAAGAACTTCTTTAGAGTTGTCATTTCGAGTATTACAACTCGAAAAAGTAGGCAACCACTGCAATTAGTGGATAACGGGAGTGTCATAACAGATACCTCGCATCTACTGAAAATCAGGAAATCATATATAAAACACTTTTTCATGACGAGCGTCCAGAAACACAGAAATGTTATAAACAATGACGAAGAAATATTAGTCCTGCCTATTACAAAAGATGAGAATAAAAAGGCTATATTATCTTTAAATAATAATAAGGTACCTGGCTCTGAGTGTATTCGCGGAGAAATTCTTAAATTTATGTACAAAACAGGCTATCAATGCATTGATATGGTACTACTATTAGTTAACAACATATACGATCGTGGTAAATTCCCTCAGGATTGAACCAAAGCAATATTTCTGTTTATTCCCAAGAAACCGCATGCAAAGAGTTGTGACCAATACCGACTAATCAGTCTAATAAATACAGTACTGTTAACTAAAGCTGGCAGAAACCCAGTTTGACGTAAAAGAAGGTTTTGATACCCGAGAGGCAATTTTCTTTCTTCAAGTACTCATACAAAGGTGCAAAATGAATCAGGATGTATTTGTATGTTTAATATAAACTTTTTTATGTTTTGACTTTTAGATCGTGAGCTGGAATTTCTAACAAACCGTTTATTTGATTATTTGGTTTATTTCCAAAAACACACTTAATAAAATTGTAAGGAAATAATAAATTCTATAATTTAAAAATGATGACACTTAAATATATCATTAAAGTAAACAATTTCATTCAAAAAATACTCTTTTAAGATACTTTTCAAGGTAGACTTTAAAAACATATTATACAGAAGTGTTTTAAGATGTTCCTTGAAGCACTTATTTTTTATTACTGTTGGTGTTGTTAAAATATATTAGAAAGAAGGTAAAATCGATTATTTCTAAGATATTAAAGCTAATGGGCAAGTTATTTGAAATGTAAAAAATACGTTTTCTGTAACCATAAGGACAGAACAAAGAGATGAAAAATGACCATCAAAAATAATTTTAAATGTATAATGCCTTGTCATAACGGTAAGACTGAATGTAACTGTATAATTCTTCTTTCTTCTTTTGCAGTTCTCTATTCATATCTTAAACAGTCTTTAACTCTCCACGATAGCTGCAACACCCTAACACCAACCTTAATTAGTACCTCATACAGTAAAACCCACATTTTCCAAACTTCTGCAAACAGTTCAAATTTAACCCAATTTTACAGGACCGCAACTTTTTTAGATCCAACTAAGATTGCCTTAAAGTCAATCCGTACGATAAATATGCTTAACTGCTCATCAAAAATCTATTAAACACTCGAGCTCCATAAAAATACCTCAGATCCTAAACCGAGGACAACAATCTCTGAGCTCCAGCTCCGAAAACAGCTCAGAAATCAACCCAAACCTGACCATCCCCTATAATAAGCCAGCCCTTCCTTAAATCCACTCATAAATTCCATATCACACGACCAATTCATCACTCATAGACAATCATTATTCAAAAACACATAACTCTCAATCGCCGCCATCCTTAATTCCTAGCACACCACATATCTAAACCAACTCTAAAATCGAACAAAATCCATACAAATACAGGGTAGAAAACATCCCTCCCAGCATTTGCCCAACATTAATCTAAACTTCGCAATACCATCGGCTACAACTTAGTCACCATAAGGCCAAGATTCTCACGTAAAGCCATCTACAATTCAAACCCTATATCCAGAAAGCTTAAAACAAACTTCTATCTAGTAATGACCAGCGTAAACAAAGACATATGCAAAAAAAGACATCTTTTTCGTCTTACGATCATTACATCTTACATTAACTTTCCAAACACAAAAGTTGTCCGTATAATTACCAGCCCCAGTTGCATCCCAATTAATTTTGTACGATTTTTTACAGATTCGCTAAAGCCTCCTCAAGTGTTATTCAGAATATTGGGGAAAATGCATTTTGAGATCTTTAAGTAGAACAGTGTTATATCTTTGCATCCGAAATATTACTTAAGATGTTGCCAAAGCAGGCATCTTAACACCAAATGTCCCCTAAAAAACAACTATCGTTCATATGTCCTAAAGCAAATGCTCCTACCTGTACAAGAAAAGCTCCACCAATTAGTCCATTTCAAAGCAAACTCGCAACTATTCCCAAAGTAAATCCAGTGTATGAACTCACCTCACAAGTCTTTAGTTCACTTCATGTATAAGATCCTTTTCAACGTTTTCTCTACAAAAGAAACGTACTTACCCTGTAACGATGTTTTACAGAATATGTACGGTCAGATTCATCGATGTCGATGTACAATCAAACCATAAATCAATGATTCATCCAAACTCGATACTTATTCTCACGGTCACATCCATCCTCTAAGCAATCAGCTCCCAAATGACACTCACTTAAAAACAACCACCCACAATCCTAAAACACACATACCCCGAACCCACACGTTGAAAAGTCGAGTTAATACATAAAGAACAGGTGGAATTGGTAGTCTGTGGTTTTCCAATCTCATTTCACAACGATACCTGACCTAGGAGAGGATCTATCCATAGCTTATCTTCACCTGGTTACTAAAGAAACCTTTCCCTTCAAACACTTATGGAAGAAATTGTTTCTATCTACTACACGTCAAGAGGAAGCCCACCACCAAAAGTTGGTGCAACTTGGTGAACAACAACCTTCCCTTCGGCCTTTGCCATGGATTCCTTCCTCCAAAACAGGATTCGATTCCTTAGAGATGCTGTTTAAAAGCCTATAGCAAGGATCTCTGGAAGGGATAGACTCCTCTCTAGACTAAATCAACTTAGACGTCATTATCTTCCACTAATAAGGTGAATGTATTTATAATTCTTTGAAGATTTACAATTTTAATCATTTATGTTTGAAAAAAAGACTTTCCAAAAACTAAAATGATCAACAAGTTTCTTAAATTCTAACAGAATCGTAACTGCCAAGTCTTAAGCAGTACAAATTTATCCACAAGACCAATTGGTGAACCTTTTTCGTCTTAGAGATGCTACTCTAGATAATTAAATCACAAGTAGGAAACTAATTCACTACTCTAACGAAAAGCATAAAAAAGAAAAAACAGTATTATTTTAGCTATCGAACGACGTTATGAAAAGTATCGTAAATTCAGTTATTATAGAGTTTATTACTATTTAATATAGTGCTGTTACATCTACATTCATCTCGCTCGGATCTGTAAATTTTTTACCACAAAACGATATCGTTTCCTTAAAATTTTTAGTTGTGGATTTGGAACTTCCTAATTTTACCTAATTGACTTCTTTATCAGCTGATTTGAAGATTCACGAACATTTTATTAAGTCATAGGAAGTTGGTAATCAAGACGTTTCCGTTAGGAAATTCATAATCAATGAAACTTTAATTGCAACATTAATTAGGTAGTTCCGAATAAAATACCTAGAAAAATTTAGGTGATAATAAAAAGTAAGATTAATTAAAAAATATTTTTTGTATGAAAATCAAGAAAGGACACTTCTTTTACTGCCATTACATTAATAAGCCCTTCAGATACTCTACAAGGAAATTTAAAATAGCCTGTGAGATATGCACACCACTTAAAAAATGACATATAGGTGTTACAATTCATTGGGGTGAGCGATTTTGATCCTAGTAGATCAAAACCCACTCGACCCCCGCCCCAATGCTCCAGACCATCCTCCATCCCCCGATAAGATGATGATGCGCTGTAGGGAGGCTACAAATCGGCAAGATGCTTGTCACATATAAGTCTGGGATACAAGGAATCCCATTTGAAATATTTCTCCTAGTTAGGCTGGAGAGCGTGAGGCGCTATAGTTATGTTTTTTAATATTCCCGCAGCTAAATACCTTTTTAAGTAACCATACCAATAGAAAATACCAAGTAATTATTACTTATTAAAGACAGCTTGAGAGTTGGCCATGCTCTTTCAATACACAGATTTTGAATTTAAAGATTCACGATTAACATCATTAACTGCTCCATATTACTAACGGTAATACATATTGCTTGACTACTTATTCTTCGGGGAAGAAAAATGAACACATGGATACGCAGCTGACCCAAAAACCATGCTGACGGGAAATATAATAATAAAATAAAGGCATACTTTTGGAGGAGGCCGATTATTGGCTTTAACGCCATTGGAGATAGAGCAATAATGAACAATATTTTACCTAAATGTAGTTTTGATGAAATTTGCACTAAATGGATTTTTTTGCATAAACGCGAATGAAGATAACGAAACAATTAGCAGTTATCAACTCAAAAATGTTTAGAAAAACATGGATTAGTTTTTGAAAAAGTTTGAAAAAGTATTTTGTTGTAGGTTCACGGTTTTTAATTTTATTGTATTTTTGAACTAATTTGTCAATAATGATCAATAAAGAGTTAATTTCACACACTAAAAATCTGACAGCTTCTTGTTGACGTGAATTTGCTATACGGTTTGTGTCAACTACATATACTGGTACAAATAGTCCCTAAAAATAATCAATTCCTTCGCCAAAATTAATTCAAATACCTATTTTAACTCTAAGTAGTGTTTTAAATAGCTTACCTTTTGCAACGTATCTAAGCAACAAGGGTTATTTCTGGAAGGAATCAAATATTGTAATTTTAACCTATTTGCTGCAGTTGATTGTCATTCGTAAAGACGGGCAACAAAACATTTCCTTTATCTTGGTGTACTTATTAAAATGCTTGACTTGACACAGAATGGCGTGCTGTACGTTTATTATCATGGTGACCTTTCGATGGACTCCTTGATTTACAATAGAGACATTACAAACGACGTTTCTAAAAATGCTTATGTATTTGTCGTACTATTTTGGAATAGTTTCACAGAAAATATAAAGAAGTGGTATTAGTGGCTTTTCTAAAAATATTTGTGTATTTGGTGTACTATTGTGTAATAACTTCAAAGAATACTCAAGTAAGAGTTATGGTGTAAAATGATAAACACGATCATATTATAATAGTATGTGATTTATTAGTATTTTTATCAATGCTAAAATTAACACAAACTGTAAAAGATGAAACTGATTTAAAGTGTTTGTTCTACTTGCTTTTTATTAGTTACTTTTACTTTATTTCAAGGACTTTAGCCGTTCATAAATATCTTCAATTTATCTTGTTATAAATATCTTGCAACAACAATATAGAATATCTAAAAGCTGCATTTAAAGATTCTACTACAAAAAAAATGATTTCAAGACGCTTAAAATGGAAGAATGCGAGTGGTGTATTTTGTGACAGAGAAATTATAATTAAAGAGCAAAGAAAACGATAAATGAAATAAAATAAAAAAGTAATAACTAATTTAAAAAAGACTGCATATTGCAGAAATGAGGATGATATTTTAAATAAATGTAGTGACAAACTTTTTGCAATTAAAAACAAGAGACACGGTGCTCTTCCATTCTGCTTATGTGGTTATTCTATTCTTTTTTTTTTTTTCTACTTTAGACCTTAGCCAAAAGGTTACACGAACTTTGCTTTTTCTATTATTCTATTGTATTACATTTTCTTCTGTCTCCATTTCTCTTTTGATCTCACAGCGTATTTCCTGTAACTCTTCTCAGTACTTTCATCTTTGCCGTTTCCAGTAGCCTTTGCGTTGTGGCTGTGTCGGGTCTTGTTTCTGAGGCATATGTCATTATGGGTGTAGACATGTGAGAAGCAGAAACTTAAGCCAAAAAACAAAAATAACCATATACAAAACCCTTATACAACCAGTGTTGACATATGGGTCGGAGACATGGACCATTTCCAAGGCAGAAGAAAATCTCCTGCTTATATTTGAACGAAGGATCCTGAGAAGAATATTTGGTGGCATCTGTGAAAATGGTGTTTGAAGGAGGTACAACTACGAGATGTATCACACATATAAACATGTATTACTAAGATGGGCAGGACATCTGGCAAGATCACAGCAGAACAACCCTCCTAGAAGAATCCTTATGTCACAACCTGTGGGAAGTAGAAGTAGGGGTAGACCAAAACTCAAATGGAGGGATGGTGTAGATGAGGATGGTAGACAAATAGGCGCAGCAAACTGGCAACACTTGGCAATGGATAGAACTGACTGGCGTAATAGACTTAGGAAGGTCAAGGCTCTTTTATAGGGCTGTAGCACCAATGATGATGATGATGTCATTATTGGTCTTACACGGACTTTATAAATTCTTGAATTTATCTCAGTGTTAACGTGTCTGTTTCGCCATACAGTGTTATTAAGGTATCCTGTCAGTCTATTTGCTTTTTGTACTTAATTTTCATTTCTTTGTCCAGGTCTCCATAGCTTGACAGTGTAATTCCCAGGTATTTTATTTTCATTTTTTGTTCAATACTGATGCCATTAATTTCTGATTTACATCATGCCATTAATTTACATCTGGTTGGTTCTTTGCTGACTACTATTGTTTTAGTTTTCTGAGATGAGATTTTCATATTAAATTCATTTGATCTTATGTTATGAACCAGTCTTTGCAGACTACCTTCATTTTGGGCTATCAATATTGCGTCGCCTGCATAACAGAGTATTTTTATTTCTTTGTTGATCATTCTGTATCCTCTTCCTTTGTTATCGCTTTTGGTGATTTCATCTGTGAATAAATTGAGGAGCATTTTGTTGTTTTGGTAGGTGTTCGATAGTTTGAATAATGTTTAGGGTAACTTCTCTATTATACATAATATGGATTACATCTTTGAGTCTTACTCTGTCAAATGCTTTCTTTAAGTCGATCAGACACGGGTCTGAATGAAATACGGGTCTATTATACTCTACTGATTTCTCAGTAATTTTCTTTATAACGAATATTGTATCTGTACACGATCTTCCACTACGAAAAGCCTGTTGTTCATCTGCTAAACTTATCCTCTGATTTATTAGCACTTGTAAAATTTCAGTTGTATATTATAGGGTAGTTTTTAACAATTTTATATGTGTTTATATCTTGAATTGAATGAAAAAGACAGCAAAGATTTGACTTCACGTTTAAAGCGTCTATGTATCTGTTGATACGTATTTCGACTTAATAAGTCTCATCAGAATAGTTATTCATAGCCGTTCTTAACGTGAAAAATAATCTTCTCTGTCTTTTAGGAAGCAACAATAAAATGGCTTCGTTATGGACGCAATAGCGACATCTGATAGAAAAATATCACATAATATCACAAAATAACATCTGTCGCAATAGCGACATCTGATAGAATTTGTTTCGAAACTATCTTACCGGTGTTTATATCTCTTCTTTACTTCTTAGGAGCACCAATTGAACTGTATATTAATTTCCTTAATTTGAATACTTTTGGGATATATTTTACGGACATCTTCCATCCATTTAGTTAATATAAAAGGCAACTATCCAAATCTTTAAACTTTCCCTAAAGAAGTTGCTAGCCTAGCTTTAATTTAAAATAAACAACTTGTTGATGGAGTTCAGCGGATAGATGATGATACAAAGATGTCACAACCAAGTGCAGCTGATATAAGAAGAGACGTTAAACATTAAATTAAGTTAAAATATTTATATAATTATTAAGTATTGTTAATATGTACTACTTAAGTGATCTAAAGGCTACTAGATAAAAGAGTCTTGATTTTTAATAAAACATAATAATTGGTAAAGTTTTTGTTGAATGTTCCAGATAATGATTTTTAATGAACTGCAGAAGTTTCAATATATTTATCCTGTAAATAAAATAAGTATTTAGTTAAATCGCTCTTTTTTAAATTGTATTGACTTTTAAAATTACCGGGGCGTGTCGCCGGTAGAATTATTGAATTTAAAATTAATCTCTTAAACACTAAAATGAATATCTCAAGGATTAATTTAACACAAGGTATTGTTCGAGATTATATAGTCTGCTATATATCTGGCATACGATGCTGAAAGAGCCAAGAATTTTGAAATATACAATATTAATCGGTAAACAGGTTTTATATTGATATTTTGCTTGTTCTCTCAGTGTATGGGAAAGTATTTAGTATTTATTTTTTTTATTAAGTAAACCGCGTCAACCATGAAAGTACATAAAATCAGATGTTTGCTTACAACAACTAATTACAACTGAGAACTTAAGTCTATTTTTATATTAGATTGTACAATTTAGTTAGTTTTAGAAACTTAGTCGCTTTATCACATTTACTATAGTTCAGAGCACTTTTCAGATCATTTGGTAAATCACTTTGAAGTCGTTCCAAATGAAAGAGTTGTTGTTCTTTCTTTATTAGATACTGGTGGGTTAACCTGGTACGTCATATTCTCAAGCGGTGTTGTATGACTTGATCTCGTCTTTTTTGTGGCATTATCCCTTATGATGACAAATTTGGGTTGATGCGTTGTAGTTTGTTGTCGTCAAGTTTTTTCCATCTTTCGAGCCATATTCTCATTAAAAATTCTTTGATGGTGTTTTGAATGTCGGAATGAGGAATTTCTAGGAGCTCTTTATCTGGTCTATTCGTATAGCAGGCTTCCTTATCTTCCCGATCAGCTTTTTCATTACCTATTATGCCTACATGAGATGGAATCCCAACAAATTCTACCCTTTTATTTTTACTGTAAAGTTTTTCTAGATCAATTTTAATTTGGCATAGTATTGAATGGTTTGGGTAAACCCTTAATATTCCTTGTACTGCGCTTAAAGAATCTGTGAAAATGACTGCTTCCAATTTGGACTGGTTTGATATATGTTGTAGGGCTTTAGATATGGCATACAATTCGGCGGAATATATGGAGTACTCCTTAGGTAGCTGGAACTGATGTTTAATTGTTTCGTCAACGAAAGCTGCGTCTACCGTTTCCATTTCAGAAGTTTTTGACGCATCTGTATATATTTGGTAATATCTTTTGTACTTGTTTTTAATCGCTTGAAACCGTTGTAGAATTTATGTCATGAAGTATCAGATTTAGGATACACTAGAAGTAGTATTTATTTACATATTTTACATTTAATATTTTTATTACTGTATTATAATATGATCTTGTTTAATTCTATATTCAAACTACTTATTTGTCCCGTGTCGTCAAAATAGCAGGATATAAGTCACCAATCCACCAATCAACAGAAGAAGAATCGGAAGACAGCACAAAAGATGGAGTGACAACCTCCAATAGAGGTATAAATCCGCCAATGAACAAGCAAAATTGCTTATAAAGAGGAAGAAGAAGAAAAAGAACTACTTATTTTCTTTAAAAGATTACACTGTATTATTTTCCTTCTATTCAGTAAATTCTTATTGTTAAACTGGCTAACACATGGTAATCTGTTTTTAAGTTCAAAGAAATTCACTTGTCTTTGTTATTTTGGCTAACTACGTCGCAAGCACAGAAGACGCTGTAAAATCTCATATTTCTGTGAACTATTTAGTTAAATTATCACCATTTAAAAGCGCAATACAATAAAGTTGATTTATGGGGATGCACTTGCCCTACCAACCTAGAAGGGTGGCCAGAGAGTTTTTGACTGTTTTATACCAACAAAAGGTCACTTTAAATCTAGGCTGCGTACGGAAAACATCTCGAGTTTACCGGTGACGTCCTTTTTCGTGGCTCGGCCTTAGCGTCGCGATACGCAGATACTACTATACTTCGCTTGCTACAAATAATACACCATATTTCAAAGTTAAGTGTTTTTTCTTTGTACAGATAACAGCAATGAGTTAAGCCAGGTTTATTTCGTAATATTTAACTTAATTGCTAATTTATTCACAATCAAAATATTGCATTTTGCTTCGTTATTATTCTAATTGAGTTAACCAACCTCACGTTTTACACAAAACACTCAGTAACAGCAAAATATCCAGTTTTTTTGATAAGTGTAACCTTAATTATAGAAGGTACTGCTAAGTAGTAAGCTACCAACATTAAAAATGAAAAATTATAATTATTGAGAGATATTAGTGAAGATTTCAGTTCTTTGGTACATTTTTCGATAACTTATGTAAAATTTTCCTACCTTTACCATAATAAGTTTCTTAAATAGTTATCCACTTACCTAAAACAAAGAAAAATCGTAATTAACAAAATTATTTATGGTAAATATAAAAATACATAGTTAATTATGTATAATAATGAATTATATAACAACTCTAATGAGTAGTTATTTACCAATAAACTCATATACCAGTACGTTCAGCTAATACTTTTATAATTGAAAGACTAGAGTCAAACAAGGCAAAGTTTTGAAACAAATACTGTATTTATTACATAGTTGTGACATTCCTGTTAAGGAACACGGTAAACTGCTTACATTTGCAGAAGATACTGCAATACAAATGCTTGTGGAGAGTCATTCGATGGACGACCAGATATCTCAAAAATCGTAAACGAAATAGATACTGGGAATAACAAATAAAGCATAACATTTAGGGAAATCAGACCGCATCGATTTTATTTATGAAAAAGTAAATAATCACCCAGTTATAGTAAATAATAAAGTTCTCTCTTACAAGAAAACAGTTAAATATCTAGAGCCACATCTGGATAGCAAACTAAAATGACAGAAACGATATTAAACGATTGAAGAACTGAACTTATACGTGTTTTTTTCTATACTTTTCAGAAACAGATAACCAACCTGTTCTTCTACTTTCCTTTCTTGATATCCTCCTACTAGATTTTTTTATATTTTCCCACATATTCGACTAATAAAACTGGTAACTGAGATTCTCTACAATTTACAATACACGTTTCAAATTATCTCCCTTTGTATAAAGTGGGCTCATATATTGATTCTTTCTAGTCTTCTGTATTTCGTACTTATTTATGCATTCCTTTAAGAGTTGTAATAGCAGTGAAATTTCGGTCCACACTTAATGATTTCTGGTGCTATGTTTCCTGGGTTGGATAATTTGTTATTCTATAACTGTTTGCAAATGGTTTTTATTTATTTCCTGTTTATTTATTCTGTTTCGTGATCATATCTTTATGGTGCTTTATTCAACGTTGAAGTACAGCTTGTATAGTATAAGTCTAAAGGTTTCTATGGTTTCTGTTTGTAGTTTTTTTCTTCCTATTTTTGTGGTATTATGTACTGGATAATGAAGACTGTATGACCATAAGCCTAATGAGCCATCTGCTGAAGCTGTTTTTAAAAGTCATCCAGAAAAGAATTTTCCGGAAATGCGAGAAACAAATTGCGCCCAATCAGTTTGGATTTGTAAACGTCGTTGGTACGAGGGAAGCTTTATTTAGTCTGCAGGTATTATTTTAGAAATATAGAGAGGTTAACTGTGATGTTTTTACAGGCCTGATTGACTACAAGAAGGCTTTTGATAGAGTCAGGCATGAACAAATGATGGAAGTGCTGAAGAGGGCAGAGATTGGCAAAAGAGACCTAAAAATAATAACTAACCTGTATTGAAATCAATCAGCGGTGCTAAGAATAGATGGAGAATATACAAATCAGGTCAAAATCTTGAAGGGAGTGTAATTTCACTACTGGTATTCAATCTGTACTCCGAGCACATTTTTGAAGAGCCTCTAAAAGATATTGATGAAGGCATCTCAATAAATGGAGGCTCAACACACCTGCGGTATTCAGATGATACAATAGTGTTTTCAAATACCATAAAAGAGCTAAAAAACTTAATAAACAGAATAACGGAAACAAGTAGAACATATGGGGTGGATATAAACACTAGCAAAACCAAGCTAATGATCATTAGCAAAAAAACATAACTGAAGCAAATCTGTATGTAAACTAAATGAAAATTGAATGTTTCTCTCACAGTGTAACTACTTGGGAAATATAATTGATGAGTCGTGGAACAATACCCAAGAGATTAAATGTCGCATCTGAAAGGCAAAAAGGCATTCTTGACTATGAGCTTTGTGTTCAAGAGCCATTTCTAACCATAGAAACAAAAATAAGGCTCCTTAAGTGTTACGTGTACGTAGTGCGTCTTTACTGAGTAGAAACGTGGACATTGAACCCGAAAATTTTATCAAAACTTCAGGCTATTGAGCTATGGTTATATAGAAGTATCCTGAAGACACCATGGACAGACAAGTCACCAATGAAAAAGTACTAGGGAGGATGAACGCAACCGCGGATTTGGTGAACATGAGCTATGAGCTACTCCAATGCATTTTGCATAGTGAAATTGAAGGAAAAAGTGCCCCAGGACGAAGAGTAATATCCTGGCTTGCTAACCTGAGAGCATGGTATAGAAAGACCTCAACACAGCTATTCCGTATAGCAACCAACAAAGTCATCAGAGCCACAATGATCGCTAACGTTTGGAACGGACAGGCACCCTAAGAAGAAGAATGTACTGGATAATGTTCCTAATTAATGTCGTCAGAAAATCGAGGATAACGGAGGTAAACAGAAAGTCCTTGTCGAAGCCTACGTTTGGCATAAATGTCTTCAGTGTTGTTAGGGCTTTTACGCATTTGCAAATATATCGGACATAAAAATCGTTGGTAAGGGACTAATTTATTCTCTTTTTACAAACTCCATATAACGTATGAAAAATTGGTCTTTCAATTTATATAATAAATAATAGGAAGTTCTTGTATGACTTTACTAACAGTGTACTATTTATAACATAAAAATCTTTTAAAAAAATGTGCTAATTCCAACTGCTAGTAAGAGTCTAGCAGTAATTTATCACTTTAGGGACAGTACAAAAAATATGCCAATAACCTTTGTTTGAAAAAAAAATCCGTTACAATAAGTCATCTACTGTATGTAACACCTGCTGTTAACAAAGAGCGGCAAATTTCATAGGCCATTTATGACCATACCTAACAAATTCATTTATGCTAATTCATCTGTCTTGTATATGACTTGTAATTTTTGCATTACAATTGTTTATTTTTTTCAATTCGTATATTTACAACCGAGGGACAGATAAAATCAGTTTTTGTTCTTTTTTTAATACATTCATCACTTCAATACTGTTAAAACTCAAAGACCTCCGCCAGATTTAGTTAAAAAAATGTAACAGATGTCCTGATTACAATAAACAACTATTTTAAGATAAAATCTGTTTAGTATTTTGAAAGATACTTGTCGTTCAACTACATGTGTAAATAGTCGAGATCACTTACCCATAATACTAAGAAATTTATTGTTATGGAAGAAAACCTAATGCAAATTAAATTTTACGAAGGTACAGGTGTAATACAAAAAATTAAAAATATGCATTTTTTTACACGTAAATGTAAAATGTGCCCTCCAAAAGAGTGGAATGTTCATAATACAGTGGCAGTAGAAGAGATGTGAACATTCCTGTTCGTATATTAGTTGCACACACACGTATATATATATACATATATATATATATATATATATATATATATATATATATATATATATATATATATATACATATATATATATATATATATATATATATTATATATATGTTTATATATATATATATATATATATATATATATATATATATAGATGTATATATTATATTACTCTTAATATTTTAGAAGTGCGACAATGCAGGAGATGATGAAACACGTCGAATTTTGTTTTAACTTATGGGGGACATTTTTAAGCGCTAATGCCATTAATGTCAGGTTGAAACCAAAATAAGGTGGATTTTAAATTTTTGCAAATGGCGTTAGTTAGCAAGTCACACTTCATTTAAAAGGTCTCCATTCAAACATATTGTTCAGTCTTTGATACCAACCTCCACCGTTAAAAATTGACTCTCTTAAAACTTTTCGTATACCCCTGTATTATATTATAACAGAAAAACTATTATAATAAAAGGATATTATAAAAAATTTTTAACAAGAAATAACTCATAAGGGAACTAAATTCCTGTAGTTGACTGTATACACTTTTAACAAGAATATTAATATATTGTACTGCTTATATAATCACGCCAAAAGGTGCAAAATGAAATTGTAAATAATTACTAACCATCTCTTTGTTAGTGGGCGACGAAAAAATTAAAAAAAAAAACAAAACAAAAAAAAACAACAAAAAAAAAACAACAAAAAAATAAACAAAACAAAAAGTTTTTTTTTGTTTTGTTTATTTTTTAAATTTATTATAGTTAGAGAAAAAAATCGTCTGGCTAATTGGTCTTTACCAAAGCCATCTAATTATAAAAAAAAATTAGACTGTGTACAATGTATCACATTTATAAAGATAAAATTTTTTAAATATTTTTTTTAAGAAATAACAGTTATTGATCAGGTTTTCTAAGTGACCACTATTAACATTTAGGTAATAATATTTCCTGTGGCACTTTTTAAAATATATCTCTGCCGACTTGAATAATACGCTGCATTAAATTATCAAGAGATATTGTTTGTGTTTTGTAGACCTTAGATTTTAAATAGCCCCACAAAAAAAAGTAGAGTGGTGTTAATGCGGGAGATCTAGCACTCTATAGCACCACTTGACTTGACCAATCTCTCACACGAAGGTCAAAAATATGGTGAAGCTTCCTCCCCTGTCTTGCTGAAAATATGTGATTTTCATCAATCTAAAAATTTCCTGCGTTCATTTAGTTGAATTTCCACACTATCAACAATTAAAGGTTCGATGACGATCAAATGTGTTTCACCAGTCAAATTTTCTTCTAGTTACAGAGATGTTGAAGAAGAAGTACGACAACAAAGTTTAAAAGCAAGTAAAGCAGCGGGATCTCTTAATGACACAATCTGGAAGAACAAGCACCTAAGACAAGACACACAAACAAGAATCTATAAAGCAGCAATTAGACCTATATTAACAGACACGGCAGAGATAAGACCTGACACATCTAAAACGAGACGACTACTAGAAACAACAGAGATGAAAATACTCCGACGAATATCAGGGAAAAGTCTGTTGGATAAGGAGAGAAGCGAAAACATAAGAAGAGCATGCAATATAGAAGACATAAATGCATGGGTGACAAAACGGGAACAGGAGTGGAATGAACACAGTAGAATGGCAGAGGATAGAATAATAGGCAGAGATGAGTCATTAAACGGTCGAAGAAGTATTGGCAGACCAAGAAAAAGATGGTGCGATAATTTAAACAATTTAGGAGGCTAATATTAAAGAACAAACAGGCTTTAAAGCCTTCATACAAGAAGAAAGAAAGAAGATGAAGATGAAATTCCCTTCAATGATTACTGGCCCTATAACAGCGTTTGCTATAATTCCAGCCCATGCATTTATTCATTTAATTTTATGGGTGTTTGAGAATGACCTTCACGTAACATATATGTGGATTTTTATCATCCCAATAGCGAAATTTACGCCAATTGACTAATATATTTAAAAAGAGGAAATTATAAATAATTTAAAATATTAAAATTATGAAAAAAAGCACGTTTAAAAAGTTCAAAATTTCGACAATGATAATTTAGACAAAAGTGAAATTTCAATGTAAGCATAATTTTATAAATAAGCAACATTGTTGAAAGACATAAAATAAAGTTTTTCTTTGACCCTGGTACACACCTTGTATTGTGGAGAGTTCATTGCAAACGTCGAGTAAAAACGACAATAAACAAAAGTTACACATAATCACGGAATGGCAGAACTAATGACTCACCGCAGACAACAAATAAATAAAGTTTTTGCCATAAATGTAACTACCACATTATACAATTAGCAAATGTGACACACACGGGTTCGTAATATATCAGTTGGCAAAAAATATAAATCTTTAATTCTTCCAGGAAACTGTGTTTAAGACTGTAAAGCAGATGTTTCATATGAAATATAAAAATAAAATTGGAGAAGAAAATTTATGTTTTTGTTAATTCGTTGTCGGCAATCGGCAAGTCATAATGTACAGAAAAACCACAACACATGTATTAAAATGTTAATGATGGGATTTCTAATCATAGTATGCTTTGTCTAAAGGCTATAAAAGAAAAATTTGAATTGAGTTGTCCTCCTAACCTAAAAAGAAAGGTATATCAAGGAAAGATAAACTTTAGGGAATGAGCATTTTAGTAAATCCACAAACCTCACTCACTTCCCCCCTTTCATTTACATTTTTAAAAGTGGTTATAATCAAGTTCATGTGTATATTTTATAATTATGTTGTAATAGTTTGAAAATTATTTGTTGTTATTTATTTTTATGAGATACGTCTATTTGGCTAAGGATCAACCTTAGTAAAAGACTTATATCAAAAATGTAAGACTATCTTCCTTAAATGTTTTCTTCAAAAATACATCTACTAATTAGAAATTAATCCAAAACTTTTTATTATTGTAGTTTTATAAAATAATGCTCCTAATTTATTAAAAATATTGTTTCTTACCTTTTCATTGACTAAAACAATATGGTAATAACAATTCTCAAGGTTTAAAATACATCAAACACATTTATTTAGATGCATAATGAAGTAATGAATTTATTCCTCTTTTGATTGAAATATAACTAAGTAACTAACTGTAACTATAAAAACAACTCTAACAATATAAAATATCAAATGCAACACACCTATTAAACTACTATTTAACCAAAAAATTTAAACTATACATTACAATCAATTATTATTTTATTTTAATTCTCTGGAATGTTTTGCCAAAACTTTAACCTATTCTTTTCCATTAACCCCCTAGATTTTTAATTAAATTCTTCTTTTTTTCCCCAGAAATTCCACAAATTTTTTTTTTCATTTTTGAACTTAAAAAATCGAGTTCAATAAATTCGTGGTCATCAAAATAATTTTTATATTTCATTGTCTTATGACCTCTCGTAAATATTACTTCTACCATATCGTGCAGATATGGTCTAGGCTTTGTGTTACTTAACTTGTAGGTTAAGGAATAATCTTGCCACTGATAAAAGTTTCTCATCTCCATTTGATATGCTTCAGTTTTTGATGACACGTTTTTCACAGAAGAGACAAAATCTTGGAAAATAATCGTAGAGTTTGTTTCCCATTTTCTGCATTGATTGTTCTACTCTAAAATGGAAAGAATTTGCTGCCATGAACGTATGTCCTGCTTTAAAATACCTAAGAACAATTTCAGAAGTAACAATTTCTTCTGAGTTAATTATGTGCAAAAAAAAAGGAAAACAAAGACCAATTTTTATTCTGCGCAGTGCAGTTATCAAGCCAGATAGTAACACGTTTAGTATCTCTTTTTGACAGCAACAATATTGATTAAAAGTGCTGATGAGCTCATCCTTGCTTCTTCCAAACATGTCTTCGTGCTACAAGGTAGCAAATGATTTACACTGCTTTTGTTTTTTGCCAATTGGAACAAAACTCTCATTGTACACAACAATTCTATAAGTAAATACCACAGCTTTGAACATGTTCAAAAATGACAACATTATACCTTTTTCCATTTCCGCGCAATATACTACATCATTTAAGTTTACGTCTTTATTTTTGTCATTGACATACTGTATACGGGATTTGTCAGCTCTATCTTTATGTTTTTTCCACTTTTTACACATTTCACATAATTCGTCTATGTTTTCTTTTGTGTGTGAGATGTCATGGAATGAAAATTCTTCACAAAACTCGCACTCTTCATGTCCCAACTTAACTATAGAAACATTCATTCTTTAGGCATCTTATGAACATATATCACCATACGTGAAATGTGAAATGGTAGAGGTTTGATAGAATTAATATGAGTTTTAATAAGCTCATCATCTATTTTATTATGAAGTTTCTTCAGACACCTTTTGTCTTTAGCAGCGGTCAAAACTGAGTTCTTAGCACATTTCTTAAAACCTTGTCATTATTCTTTTTATACCCAAGAGTGGTTAGAAAGAAGAACTTACAAACCGTTTGAGCCGTACCGTTGTTTACTGGGTATCTCAGAAACAAGTGGAGTATAAAAGATTGTCTCTCAGATTTATCAATTCTCCAAAATTGTTCATTCATAAAGGTTCTCCTATTATCCGATATTGCAATTGTACATTTCAAAGCACAAGATCCTTCACAATCAACTTTAACACCATGTTTTTGGGCTAAAGCATCCAATTTTATTTTCTTTCTTGCACTGACAGACAAGTCAAACCTTTTTTCCTAATTGAACCCTTTTTGTAAAATCAAAGTTATTTCCGTCATTTAAAACATAATCAGGTAATAGCTCTGGATTGTCTTCATATGGAATATCTACTTGAAGAACCGGAAGTTTAAACATTACTTTTTCTTCGTTGTTTTCATTTAAATGGATATTTTCACTGACCAGTATCTCTCCAGCGTCTGATGTACTTTCAACTAATTCTCAATTAAAGTCAGTTTCTATAAAAGTTTTAAATAAATCAAGGTTGATCGATTTTTGCAATTTTTTACGATTCTGAGATCATTAAAATTTATCACTTTTCCATTAATCGGTCACTGTGGAATTCCCATTGTTGAAGCCTAATCTTCAAAACCTGGCATCAAATTTTGGTTTTGATTTTGGGCAACAAATGGCATTTGAAATATAAATGAAAAGATTGATATGTTTTTGTACACATTTATAACAAATCAAAAGAAGGAAAAGGGAAGTATATTTGGAGAAAAATGCTGGTTCTATTTTTTATTTTTTCTTTATTTTCTTTAATCAATAAAAAAAATCTGCTGCTTTAACTCCAGTACAATGGTCCAGTACGGACACCCGTACCATTACCAAATTTTTAATATGTTTCTTTTGGAGTAAAGTATACAGTCCTTTGTGTTTTTTTTTCATTGGTTAAAGAAAGAAAAAAAATTAAAAGTAGAACCAGCTTTTTTCTAGTTATTATATGATCTCTCCTATAAGCAGGATATCCTTATGACAGGATACTTAAAATTTGACTATAGCTCCGAAGATGGCTGTGTAAGCCGGAAAAATTAAATTCTTTTACACGCTTCAAAAATACTTTTCCATCTTTTGCGTGGAAGTATTTTCCGTGACGAGCAATCGTTTGTAATGAAAAAGTTTAAGTCAAAAATCAAAACCATAAATTCATGCTATAGGTTTTAAAGATTTAGCTTTAATAATGAAAATTTATTGTAAAAAATGTCAAAAATCGCGCAACATTCATTTATTTAACACTTTTATAGAAACTGGCTTTAATTGTGGCACAATGTAAAAATTGCGTAAGAAATTCTGCACTCTTACCTTTAAAACGCTTTTTGATTTTTGTATATAGAACACTCTAGTCAAAAGATATCGAATTTTTACCGTCGAATTGATACAAACTTTATTTAAAACCGATGTCGCGCGCCTAGCAGCTTCGCTTCAAGCGGTATTTTCGAGAGAACGGATTATTTTTAACAAAAAGTGCTTAAAAACATTCTTGTTCCAAATTGTCTCAGCTATATTTGTTATTTAAAATATTTTTTCTACGACGCAAAGATTCTTGGTAAATCGATTTTTTTCGTTTTTTTTTTCGCTACAAGGGGTGGTGGTCTTAGGGGGAAACAGAGCAGTAGAAATAGTAAACCTCTTGCATATTTTTAGAGTCCCAAAATTGACATTCTAAGACAAATTCAGCTTGTTCGTATGATTTTTGTAGGATCAGTGGCATTTTCGTTTCTGACGACTGGAGTATAAATAAATTTATTTATAACAAAACTGAAGCATATCTGGCATTTAATATTGCGGTTTTAGATGGCTTTATTCGATTTACATCGGATTAAAAAAAAAACAGGAAAATTGCTTTATTGGAAGCCGAGAAAATACATTTTTTTTACGTATACCGATTTTGCTATTTGAAATTAAATTTTATTTAACCTAATTTTTTTTATATTCGTCACTCACAAAACCCATGATTTTTGTTTATTATAATATATATTATAAATCTGTAGGTCTTCTTCCACATCACCTACAGATTCTAGGGGTTAGAAGATGGAGGGAAGTTGCCAGGAATCGATAGGAATGGCGACTTCTTTGTGAGCAGGCCAAGATCCACAACGGATTGTCGAGCCACTTATGATGATATATTATAAATATCATGAAGATCTGAAAATTTGTATCGACAAAGAGTTCCGAAGTAAAAAGGTAATGATTTAAAGATTATCATCCTATTGTTTATAACTTCGTCTCAAATGCAGGTCAAATTTGACCGGTTGTATCTCAGGAACCACTACTTGTAATTAAACTTTTTTTCTTTTATAAGCAACGTTTTGCCGAGTCTTTTCTCATTGGCTCAAATTGGCTTATAGAACATTTAATTGTCGCTATTTTACTCCAAAATGAACTGTTTTAAAATTATAAGCAAGAAACGTAGAAAAATCGACGTTTTTGGTAATTTGGAAATATTTTAATTTTTTTATTAATGTTCCCGACCTGTTTGAGAGGGAAGATAAGTCAATTATTATTACTGAACTTATCATCTAATTATTTTTGCAAAGATCTCCCGTGGTCCAATAGAAGTAACACGCCAAAAGAGTTTTAAGATCCTACATAGTAATGTGAGCTTAAATCAATTTTTTATATAGTTATTTATAATCAATGTAAAAAATTAACTTGGTACTCCACAGTTATAAAACTGATAGCAGGTTGTAAACCGTAAACATAAAAAAAATATTATATATACTTTAATTTAATTTCATAAATTTACATCACAAATTGTCTAGTCAAAGTCAAGTGCTAAGTAGAATATCGATAAAATAGTGACGAAGCAGTGGGTAAACATCTACACCGTACCTGTCACAATGTTTGTGACGTATTGATGTATTTGTAGTAAATAGATAAAAAGTGTTAATCCAATGGAATTCAGGAGTAAAACTTAATATAGACGTAATAAAAATTTATGAAACGTATGACAATATTTTTATTAAGAAAACCTCAGGGTAATTTACATTCTATTCTATTTATACCAAGGAAATAAGGCAAAAAAATACCACTTTCGGGACACTGACCCAGCCAAGGTTTTTGGGTACTATATACCTAAAACATTATACAGTACTTTGCAAGAGAAATTGACAAATGGGCTTTTGAACTTAAGTGGATCAATATGCATAGGTAGCCAAGTAGACATAAACACTTAGGTGGACTCTAAGATCGTGAGGGAACTCCGAGATGAACTCCACATACTGGCGAAACTGTGTCACACTTGTATGAGTTCCAGGTGATCGAAGAATACAACACATTTACAAAAGGCAATATAACCCTCACTAGGAAAGTATACTCGGTCAAATACACGGCAAAACATATATTGGACGAACATGTTCTAATAGAGCTGAAGTAAAAACAAACAAGAAGCAAGTCAAAGTCATAACAGACTGGACATGTGTCAGTTTAAGAATATCTGCACACAACGGAGCTGCTCATGCAGGCTTAGTCTGCAGACTCTGTAGTAGCGAACCTGAAACAGCCAATTACATCTTGCAAAAGAAGCCGTGTGCAACAAACCAAATAGCTGCGCTACGACTGGTTTATAATAGACGGTTTCCGAGTAAAAAACTGTAAAAATGAGTACCAAATTATTTTAGACAATTTATGTATGGCCGATTATAAATGAATTTCTATTGGAATATGAGTAGGGAAGGAGGGGGCACTTTTGAACGTGGGGTGGATTTGAACAATTCAAATTTCCCTCTTATAAGCACCGCAATATTAATAATTTTTGTTATACAATGTTGGCTACATTTATACTACTAGTGTGAAGTTTCATGAGCGATTGTTGTTGTGTTTATAAACGTAACAGCGAAAGTAAGGTCTACGCTATTTAAACGCATTTGTGTGTACTTTTGGTTGTAAGGACAATACAAGCAAAATATTCGAAACTAGGTAATGTTGCTGCTAGCCTGCAATTTTCAGGGGGTTTTAAAGGTATCTGTTCGATATTTAACCTCGTAATTCTAACCGTAAATTTTTAACTTGCCCCCAGTATGCCCTAGTACTGCAAGCTCCATTAGGAAGAATTGAAAATAATGTTAAATGTGGATTTTTAGGAACTGAGATGGTACTTACATACAAAAGAAAACGTGCAGAAATGCCTCCAACTGAAGATGATATTCAAAATGCCATACAAGCAGTGGAGGGTGATATGAAATTTCGCACGGCTGCTGCAACGTATGGACTTAAACGTACGACACTATTTTATAGAATAAAAAGGAAACAGAAACAAGAAAGCAACTGAAGAAGACATATTATTAAGTTATATATTAAAATCTTCAAAAATATATTACGGTTTAACATACACTCAAATTTTGGATTATGATTATGCAAAAAGACTGAACAAACCTATATACACCAGAAGATGAGATGCCAATAAAATTGCTGGTATAGACACTGGGTGCGGTATTTTAAAAACAGGCACCAAAATTTGCCATTGAGGAAACCCAAAACACCAGCCTTAGCCGAACTTCCAGTTTTACAAAAGAAAATGTTGAGACATTTTTTGACAATTCTGAATGTGCTCTTTCAACCCACGATTTCACACCTGACAGGTACTATAACTTAGACGAAACTGGTATCAGCGCTGTCCTGCAAGCTCCAAACATTGTAACGCAAAAGGAAATCAAACGAGTTGGGCAGATAGTTTCAGCAGAGAGAAAAACCCTGATCAATATATGTGGGATAATTAATGCATTAGGAAATGCTGTGCCTCCGGTGTACATATTTCCAAGAGCCCGTTTTCATGATACAATGTTGAATGGAGCTCCCTTCGGAAGCCTGGGTTTGGCTAATTCGCCAAGTTCTGGATGAATGACCAAGAAACTGTTTACGGTAAACGTTATACTCAGTGTTATACTGATTTCCCAATTTTAATATTGAGGGTCAATCACGAAACTCATTGTTCTCTTGAATCCATAATGTTGCACGTGAAAATGGTATAGTATTAGTTACTTTTCCACTCTTCGCCTTCAACCGCTAGATGTAGCGGTTTATTCGTCGTTTAAATCAAAACTTGCCACTGCTATGACGAATGGATGATAATGCATCCTGCTCGAGCAATTTCCATACATGACTTAGCAGCTATTACAAAGACTGCATACACTTCTTCATTTATTATGAAAAATATAGTTAAAGGTTTTAAAAAAACGGGCACTTGGCCCCTAAATCGTCTTGTATTTTCGGATGACAATTTTGACTGTGCTTTTTTTACTGAGCGGCCACTAACAGGAAATAATGTAAACAACTCAACAGAAGCTGTCCTAACCACATCAACCCCAGTAGCATATGAAATTAAAGTTGTTCCATCCACATCAACCACAGTAGCACCTGAAATTGAAATTGTTCCATCTACATCAACCCCAATAACATCTAAAATTGTACGACTTTTCCCAAAGGCTGCACCGAAAAAAAATATTAGAGCACGAAAAAGGTTAAGTCTAAGATTTTTAACAGAGACACCATAAAAAAAACAAAATTGAAGAAGAAACTCTAGCAACAGAACAAAAACAACAGAAGTTGCAAGCAAATAAGATGAAAAGAAACATTTGGAAGACTACTCCTACTACTAAGAAGATTGCTTAGTTACCACAGAGTGAAACTTCGGAATCCGATGAAGACATCGTTTGTGCCAGTTCAGATGAATCGGAGGACGTCACAGAAACTGCCAAATATGAAAAGAATCACTATATTTTAGTGAAGTTTGTTACAAAAAGCTGTGTAATTATTATGTGGGACAGATCACTGAAATATTTACTGTTATTCAGAGATTGAAGTTAAATTTTTGAAAAGAATTAGGGGTAAAGGACAAGTTCAACTTTTCACTTTCCAGAAATGGAGTATATTTCGATAGTCCCCATTGAAGATGTAGTTTTAAAATTACATCCTATAAACAATACAAATTACAGCACTTGCAGAATGCAATCATTTATTTCTTTTTCAAATTTATCGATAATTACAATGTAAATTAAAAATTAATAGTTTCTTGTTTGAATGTCTATACCTTAGGCACTTAAGTACTTGGGTATTGTGTTTTTTTACGTTTGTATATTTTATTGTGTCCTTTCAATAATAAACTGTATTTTTTGGTTTTATTTCAAAGTATTTTCATTCTAATGCGTTCCTTCTTAGTTCAAAGCTACCCCTATTAGGAGCACTTTTGAACATTTTTCTTATGTAAAGTTAATTTTTTTGTACGTTTAGATAATTTCTTGGTAAGTTTGATAGATAATATTACATACACATACAAACATACAAACATACAAACAACAACACAAACATACTGGGATTATAAACTTACTTGTAATAATTTAATGTTATGATATCTGTTTGTGCTTATGTTAATCTTATTCAAACAGAAATACTATTCAAAGCTTTCTTGTATTCAAATAATTTGTTATTTATTATCCTACGTTTGAAAATATTGAAACTTTTGGACTTTTTGGACTTAATTTGTCATTTTCTGTGTATGTTTAGATTGATCATAAACATCTTCTACTTTTAGACTAATTTAGTATTTATTTACGTTTTTATTTGTTTTTTAGTTATATATTTATGCGTTTGTATTGCATGTTTAAATAAAATTATTATTTTGGTAAATTTGCTCTCGTATTTTGGTTAAATTTTTTATAAGTCAACTGATATTTATTTATTACAATCTAGTATCTATATGCACTGTACTAAAAAGTACAGAGCACTGTCCAGCTAGTTGTTGGAGTGCATTGCATGACAATCATCAAGGCTTTTGTGCAAATTATGTGTACGCGGAAATAGTTGGACTCACCTTGATTGGTCCAAATATACGAAGGAAGCGCTTCCTTAGTGACAAACTTTAACTAAGGATTTTATAACTCCTGGTGATAAATACATGGTCAAGGACAAACGATACTTGTTATCATTTTTATTTAAATTAATTATGAACGTTTTTACCTGGGTTAAACGGCAATGTGTTCATAGATAAGGTAACTGATAAGTATTAATAAACGATTACCATTCCTAACATTCCAATACAGTGAATAACAAAAAAATATGTAAATAATATAAAATGCGCTAATATTTTTACAGTAACTCCATGTAAAGCAAAGTAGGTGGGTGGCAGGATCCTTCAATAATTCTTATCAGATCGACAAAATTACATAATGACTGCAGACTTAACACAATTATTGTACTTGGATTCGCGTTTGCATTGCAAACTGTTGACTACACGGATTTTTAAATGATACCTATAAACTACTGAAGTAAATTTTTCATATTATTTCGAGTTTTGATGAGAGGTGTTTTCGTGGCTAATTCGCGTGTATTTGGGAATAATAATACAATTGCTTTTGAGTTTTCCTGTAACAGGACATTACATTAAATTAATAGAATAAATTGTTAAATTTCAACTAATACTACGGGCGAATTTTTTGGAAAATCAGCCAGTTTGTTTTTGAGATTCCTTACAAAGCGTCGCCGAAGAAAGAAAATCAGAAGAAATAATACTTTAAAATTTAAAAAGGCAATTTTCAGAGGTTGGCTATATACCATAGTCTAAAATAAAATACAAAGTAAAAATTTCTTTTAGTACAATGGTATAAAATTTTATTATAAAATTTTTTAAAAAAATATCCAAAATGGATTTTTATAAATGTTCAGAACGTTTTCGATCCTATCAGATCATTCTCAGTGAAAACTTCTATATAGTATTTGGAACTAGCCACATGATGAGATCAGATGACCCTTTAAGTTACATAATGTGAGTAATTAACATTATAATTAATTAAGACACTAGGTCGATAATAAACGATTACATTTTTAAGGGAACGTACAATTTCTTAGGTCGAAAAAGGGAACTTTATGCCCAGCGAGGTAACAATCAACTGGTTGTTATATCTCGGTCACATCATGAGAAACAACGAAAGATATTGGTTACTGAAATTAATTCTACACGGAAAAGTAGAAAGAAAACAAGGACCAGGAAGACGAAGGATTTTCTGGCTGAAAAATCTACGTACGTGATTCAATAAATCTTTTTATGTCATACTAGTTTATTATTGTGTTTTATTGCTTAGTTATCAACTACGTAATAGAGTACTTTATGCCCGCGCGGGCATAAAATGTATTTTATGGCCCATACGGGCGTAAAAATACAAATAAACAGATATCTTATTAGAAACATCTTTATTTAACAACATTTCACAACACTATTTAGAATTCACATAAAACTGGCTATTCTGAAAAGATCCGCTGATATTTAGATTACATTAGGATCTCAAAAATATCTTGCATTTTCACGGTTTTGGTTTGACATGTTTGACAGCATTTCCGTAGCGTAGCAACATAACACGGACGATAGAATGTCTACTAGTAAATATATTGTCAAAATGTAATCGAATTTTCGGATTTTTTAGAACATATTTATTTGTAGATGCAATAACGAACTAGTATGACATAAAAGTTTGTATATGCACCGCGGGTATTAATAGATGTATATGCCCTTGGGTGACTTACAAACATGTTTGTAACATCGTCGCCCTCTGGGCATAAACATCTATTTAATATCTTTGGTACATAAATAACTATTAGAGCTCTCTCTTTTGTCGTTTACCCATTACTGAGTGTTCCAATATTTCTAACAATTTTTCTCCATTATCTCTATCTTCAGTTGCTCTGAAAGCTTCGCATAATGAGTTTCCAGCTGAATTCCTAATTTGGTTGGACCATCTAGTTGGTGATCGTCCTCTTGATCTTCTCTCCAGAACGTTTCCAGAAACAATTAATCTCTCCAAACCGTCGTTACCTCTGCGAACCACGCGATCGAGAAATTGCAGATATGTATATTGTGGAGAGACTTTTTTTAATATCGAGCTGGTTTAGAAAGGAAACGTTTGTGCTATGAGATGTCCAAGGTGTGCTCAGTATTCTTCTTTAGTACCACATTTCAAAGGCACCAATTTTCTGACGTTCGCGTTCGCGAAGATTTAAAGTCTCTGTGCCGTATAGAAATATTAAGAATACAAGGACATTCACCAGTCTCATCTTTATATTCTGAGAGATAGATCTATCTTTCTAAACTTTAGTTAGGCAACTTATCGCATTGTTTTGCCTTACCAATACGTCTTGACTTCTGCTTTTTTTTCTGCTTGGTTTTTAAACTGTTTTTAATGATGTGCAACAAGATTTTACTAGCATGTGTTATTAGTGATAGTGTGTGGTCGTTTTCACATCTGGTTCTTCTTGATGTGCCTATCCGTTACGAATGTTGGCAATCATCATGGCAATCTTTGTCTTATCTGCAGCAGCGCGGAAAAGCTACACAGATGTTGTATTAAACCAGATTCTGAGGCTCTTTAACCAAGATGTTCTTCTTCTTCCTGGACCTCGTTTTCCAAATATTTTTCCTTGCAGGATGGCTTGAAGGAGAGCATCACACCTGGTAGTAGTTCCTTTCCTGTGTAGCGGAATATAAATTGAGCTACACCAATCAGATGGCCATTTTCCTAAATTCCAAACAGCGAGACAGATAGAATGTATGATATGTAATTCTTTGTTACCTGGTAACTGTAGTATTTCACCTGGCATTAAATCAATGCCTGAGGATATATTTCTCTTTAGCGATTTAATCGCATCTTTGACTTCAGCGAGTAAGACAGTAGGTTCTTTAGGGTAGTCAGAGGGCCATTGATTTTCTGCTGGTACCTCGTTGTTTTTATATAGCTCGCCACAGTAGTTTCGCCATGTTTCCAATATTTCATTAGTATCGGTCTTTAGATTACCTTCCTTATCTATTACAGACCACGTTTGAGGTTTAAATTCTCTGGTAAGGAGTATGATTTTCTGAAATAAATCCCTTGGTTCACTTCGACAACCATGTTCCTATATTTCTCTGTATATTTAAGAGATGTAATCAGCTTTGTTCTTGCAGCACTGTTTTCTGATTTCTTTGAAAAACGCTCTCTATTCATCGTATGTTCCGTATCTAGTTTTAAGTTCTTTTCTGCGTTGAATCACAATCCACGGATTATCGGATATCCATGGCTTACGGCACGTGAAAACCGCTGTCTCACTCACAGTCTTTTGCAGCGTTGATTACCTTATCTTTGAGATAGATCCAAGTGCTCTCAGGGTCGCTATCTACTTGGTCTAAAGAAAGAGCCTCTTCTAGATTTTCAGAGCAGCAGTGGAATAAAAAGACGATGAGAATACTCAGACGAACTAAAGACGAGTAACAGAAAATATTTGAGAGACAAAAAGAGGAGTGAAGACGTAAAAATAAAATCTAAGATACAAGGTAGAAACTAGAGTATACTAAACAGAAAAAAATGGAAGAATCATGAAAGTAGAATAAATAAAATCAGCTTTGTTAAAATAAAGAGATTAATCACCAAACGATAGAAGTACAGAACGATCTCGCAAAAGATGGAGTAATCGTCTTCGACGAAGGTATCGATCCACCTATTAACAAGGAGAATTGTAAAAAGAAAAAAGTGAATGAAGAAGAAGAAGAAAATTTCAAACATGCATTTCACAATTTTATTACAGAATGTGAACGGTTTCGTCTACAAGTAAACAAAGAACAATAATATAAAAACGATTAAGTGTATCTACTGACCCACAAAGTCAAACAATCTACTAATATTTTCACCTACATCATCATCATTATCATCCGGCCTCAAAAGTCCACTGCTGAGTATAGGCATATTCCTTGTGTTCCCAACCCCGAGTATATTGTGCCACTCTTATCAAGTTTTTATTTTTTTCTTCTCTTGTGTTCCCTTGATCTCCATTTAAATAACCTCTTTGTCCATTGCCAATCCGTCATTTTAGCTATTTGTCCTGCCCATCTTCAGTTTAGTCTGACTATCCTTTTGATGACGTCAGTTCCCTTGGTCTTCTTTAGGCATGTGGGTAGTAGTTCACCTTTAAAAGTTTCTCTCAGTTTTCCATATGCTGCCCACCCAAGTCCGATTGTTCTTTTAAGTTCACGGGTCTGAGTATACCTGCCAATCATAATTTCACGGCCTAGGTCTCACCTATATCACTGGCTGCGAAAAGGAAAGCAATCTAAAATCTAAAATCCTTCAGAAATGATTTTGATGCAAATAAAAATCTGCTTCTTGTGTCGTAATAAAAATTATTGGGAATATCATAATAAAAAATAAAAAATAGAAAACTCTGATATAAAGCTGATTAAAATAGAACATAATTTTAAAAGTATTTAAGTCTAAATACTTTTTGAGATATTCACATAATTTTTAGATAATTTAGACGAAAGTCATTGCGCAATGCGAAGTCTATTTACATATCAATTTGCTTACTACTTTTCGTGTTTTTACCATATTTGTTCTGCATTTGATAGGTTTTTGAGCAAATAGAATTTTTACAATTTTGAAAGGTTGTAGAGATATAAAAATGAATCACTATATCAACATATCAAAAATTTAATTGTCTTAGTAATCTTTTTTTAAAAGTAGATAATGGAGTTGTTATAAAACGTAATCTTTGCACATACAACATATTCGATTTTTGCTAAAACAAAAATGTCTAAATTATTATATTTTAATTGAATTGTATAAAAAATTCATAATAAATAAAATAAAGTATGTGATAAAGGAAATAGGTACAATGTTACTAATGTAGTAATTATACAGGGTGTCTCATAACTAATTGGACATTAGCTAATGGGTGATCGCTGACATCAAAATAAAGCGTTTAAGCTCAAATTACTTAGGCAAAATGTTGCTAGTTTTCGTTCTACATGGTGATTCAATAAATTTTTTTTTATATTATTTTTAAGGATATATTGAAAACTATTTAACCGATTTAAGTGAAATCTGGTATCTTGCTATTATTTAGTATACTTAATATGAAAATGATATTAGTTTTACTATTGACAATAGGTGGCGCCACCTACTATAATATTGGTTTATTAATGTGGCCATATTTTTTTTGTCCGCCCTCTATAAACATTTTAGGAAATAAACATGAAATAACATTTAATTCTACACAAAAAAGGTATTGATTCAAATCAAAAAAGTACACCGTTTTCGAAATAAACGTATTTTTTAGAGACGTGCATAAAATGAAAAAATTTTACAAAAACTTATGTAAATTCAAACATTATTCAAAAGATCTTAAATAGATACCAGTGAATATTAAATGTATTAGTAATAGATAATTTTTTCAAACAAAATGCATATAATTGAAACAATTATTCTTATTAAACCTTTTACACAGTAACAAATTTAAAAAAAAAATCAGAAATTAAATTAAATTAAACAATGAAGTGAATATAAAACAATTGACAAAGTGAATAATTCAAAACGAAACGAAAAAAATATTACAATAAGTGTTCAAAATGTACACCATTAGATAAACTACATAATCTAAATTTTGGTGTAAGTTTTGTCTTATTTTAAATAATGAGTTTCTTTGGGCCCTAATTAAGTTAACTGCGTCTACAATATTTTGCCGTAATTCTTGACAGTTATTAATTTTTTTTTATAAATAATTTATAGGTATACACTACCTCTACCAATAAATTTCATCTAGATAATGTCTAACTTCTAGGCTATAATGTTTGGTGCACCATCATGTATGTACCAAGAGTTACGTCTCAAATTTAGATGTATGTCCTCTAAAAGAGTTGGTAAATCTTCTCTCAAAAAATTCAGATACGTTACTCCGTCAAGCCTAGTTGGTAATTCGAATGGTCCTACAATACAATCCCCAAATATGCCACACCAGATATTTATGGAAAACTCATGTTGAAAATGATGTTCTTGAAATGCATGAGGATTTTCTGTCGCATAGGTATGGCTATTGCGCTAGTTAAACACACCTCTTCTAGTAAATGTGGCTTCATCGGTAAATAAAATTTTATTCGGTAAGATAGTTTCGAAACAAATCAGATTCTATCAGATGTCGCTATTGCGTCCATAACGAAGCCATTTTGTTGCTTCTTAAAAGACAGAAAATATTCATTTTTCACGTTGAGAACGCCTATGAATAACTGTTCTCATGAGACTTATTAAGTCGAAATACGTATCAACAGATACATAGACGCTTTGTAAGTGAAATCAAATCTTTGCTGTCTTTTTCATAAAATTTTATTATAAAACATTGGATTGTTTAAATGCAGCCCTGTATGTATGTACAGCGTTAACAGGCCTTTTAGGCTCATTGCTGGATGGATAATTTCCATCGTTTTCTGTTCTTAGCTATCAGCTTCCAATCTTTGATTCCCATCTCTCTGACATCATCCATCACTACATCTCTCCATTTCTTTCTTGGTCTTCCTCTCTTTTTTGCCCTCAGGTACTGTCCAAGCAATATTCTTGACTAGTCTATTACCTTGCATTCTTTCTAGATGACCAAGCCATTCTAGTCTACGTTTTTTTACCACTTTTGTTATTGTAGGGTTAGCATACAATTGGTGCACTTCTGCATTAGTTCATCTTCTCCATTCTTCCTGTACTACTTTTCCACCAAACATTCTGCGAAATATCTTTCTTTCCCATGCTTCCAATGTGTTTTGTATAGTTTTGTTTATAGTCCATGTCTCGGCAGCGTATAGAATTGTGGGTCTAATTATAGTTTTGTATACTCTTATTTTTGTATTACGAGATATATGTTTGGCTTTAATTATTTTGCTCATAGCTTCAGCAGACCTGTTGCTCTTGGTCAGTCTCAGGTTGATTTCAGTTTCTTCCTTACATGTCTGATCAATAAGAGTACTTAAGTACATATATTCATCCACCTTCTCGAATTCTACAACTGATCCATCATCCACCTCCAATTGAAAGGATCCCCTGGTGTTTATTCCTTTTTTCTCAAGATCTCCATTTACTACCATTTATTAATAATTTTTAATAACTTAATAACTTTTAGTCCCATTTTAGAGCTTTCCCGAATCAGTCTTTTTGCTATATTTGATAGATTTTTTCCATTTCTTGCAATGAGAACCACGTCATCAGTGTATACTAAGCATTAGTGCTCCTTATATAAAATAGTTCCTATTTATCCCACTAACCCTTACAATTTTTTCTAGAACTATATTGAATGGCAATATAGACAACGGGTCTCCTTGGCGAACACCTTTTTTTACTTCGAATTCTTCTGAGACTGTACCGTTGCATCTCGCTGCACAAATGGTTTATCTAATTGTCATTTTTACCAATCTTATTAATTTTTAAATCATAAACTGATTCAATCAGAGCCTGGCTGGAAAATCCTGTGGTAAAAGATTCTGTACTGGAGTAAAACGATACGGATACATATTTTCTGTCCGTATTATTCTTGACACCGTAGATTTGCTTATACCAGTGGCCGCAGAAACAACCCTTGTACTGATTTCTGGACCTTCTGTATCAATTACTCTCTGTCTTCCAGCATTCCTGTTTTTTGGTCGTTGAGCTGATTTACGAGAACAAAAATTTTTCTCGGCATACAAACAGACCATATCGCGCATTTCTACATTAGAAAATTCACTATGACGTGGCATTTACCTTTATCTTAAGTGGTTTATAAAAAACTTAATCGCACTTTGACAAATAATGACTCGCACTGCACTTTGACAACTAATAATACAGACTAATAATACAGAATAATACAGACATGCGTGTCATTAACCAAATACGTTTATTTCGAAAACGGTGTACTTTTTCGATTTGAAACAAGAATACATTTTTTGTGTAGAACTAAATGTTATTTCATATTTTTTTCCTAGAATGTTTATACAGAAGGAACAAAAAAATTATGGCCACATTAATGAACCAATATTAAGGTAGGTGGAGCCACCTAGTGTTAATGGTAAAACTAGTAACATTTTCATATTAAGCATACTAAATAATGGCAACATACCAAAATCGGTTAAATCGGTTGAATAGTCTTCAATATATCCCTAAAAATAATATAAAAAAAAATTATTGAATCACCATGTACAACGAAAACAAGCAACATTTTGCCTAAGCAATTTGAGCTCATACGCTTGATTTTGATGTCGGCTATCACCCATTAGCTAATGTCCAATTAATTATGGGGACAGCCTGTATAGTGAACGTAATCTAAAATAATCCTTAATTAAAATTTGGTTCTGTGCAACTTCCCTATTTAGAAAACTTTTCTGGCATGTTTTGAATAATTTCAATATTCTTACTAGGCTCTTTGCTTCTTGTACTGCTTCATATATTCATCTGTCATCATTTGCTCTATTTCTTCGGTTCCTTCAAATTTAATCTTTTTCACCTGTCTCGAATCCTATTTCTACATTTCTTCAGTACACGTTTGGTTGCCATATTTGTAAGAATTTAACCACATGCAATCATGACAGTAATATTGTTCTGTTAGTGATATCATAGTAAATCATGTGGAAAAAACCACATAATACTATCCCGATATGGTAAGTATTTGTCTTAAATTTAGTTTACTCTCAATATTGACAATAAACTCTGATTCTATATGTATGTTATTCTAAAACATAAATTATATATCATCAATATTTTATGGACTCAATAATAGTGGCATTTGCTTTCTATTAAATTCCTGTTTTAATGTGGATAACTAGATCCTACTGGATTCTGCCGAGGAATTTCCGACTTAATTCGCTTCCTTTAACATAATTAGAGCCGCTTCTCTGGTTTTTTTTTTGGTTTTACCATCTGTTTCTTTAAGAACTATACTTGAATCTTTTCATTTAACTCTATGTTTATTTTCCCACGCGTGTTTACATATTTACTATGGGCTCCGCATTCGCCATAGACAGCGCAATTCGCTTTCATGATTCTTTAGTAGTTCTGCAGTTATCCCGTCTGCGTCAGGCACTTTGTTATGCTTTAGCCGCCTTATGACATAATAGTTTTTTCTTCCATTGTCACTTTTACTTCTGCTCGCCTAGTTCTTGTTCAGAATGTAGGATATTCATCATCATCATTGGCTCCACAACCCATGGTGGGTCTTGGCCTGCCCAAGGATAAGTCTCCATTCTCTCCTATTCTTCGCCTTGGCTTTCCAGTTTTGTACTTCCAACATTCTCAAGTCTTCCTCCACCTGATCCTTAAATCGTGCTCTGGGTCTGCCTCTCCCTCTCACTCCATCTGTTCTTTGATTATAAATATGTTTTGGATATGTAGGATATCCTCCAAAACATGTAGGATATTACTTTAATCAAATATCTATACTACAATCAAACTGCGGTCGTACGGGTGGAAGATAATGAGACAAACCAAGTAGAAATTCAAAGAGGAGTCAAAGAGGGATGTGTGCTGTCGCTATAATTATTTAATGTGTATTTCCAACTACTTAATATTTCAGGAGCCACTATGGAAAAGAACTGAAGGTATAAGGCTTCGAGGGAGTATCAATAATGGCATAGGATTTGCAGACGATATCGCAATCATAGCAGAAAATATAGACTATTTACAAATTCTTGTAGAAATCTTTAACAGAGAAAGCAAAAAGATGGGACTAACAATGAATATAGATAAAACCAAATACATGGTGATCTCAAAAACCCCTGTTGGTAAACCGTTAGAGAGGGTCGACAAGTATAATTACCTCGTAAGCATAAACTCACAGTTAGATCAAGATGAGGAGATAAAGGTCAGAATTAAAATAGCTGGAAAAGGGTTTATAAAATACAAGTCCATGTTTACAAATACAAAATTGGGTATTGCTATCAAATTAAGGTTCGTCGAGTGATGTATGGTCGCAACTGATATACGAGGTAGACGCTTGAACTCTGAAGGCAAAATCTGTAAAAAAATTGAAGGCATTCGAAATATGGATATATCGGCGTATTCTTAAAATTTATTGGATTCCAAAAGTATCAACGAAGAAGTTTTAAGACGAATTGGACATATTGGAAATCTTATGAGCATAAATAAAATAAGAAAAACATCGTATCTGGGCTTCGAAACGATAAATACTCTTTGCTACATGCAAGGAAGAGTAGAGGGAAGAAAAGGATTGGGAAGAAAGAAGAAACCTTGGCTAAGGAATATCAGAGATTGGACTAACCTCAGTGTTGAACAGATATTTCACGTTGCAAAATATAGGGAAGCGGTTAAAGAAGTGATCGCAAACCTTCGTAAGAAAACGTGTCCCTTTTTGTATCAAGAAATTATAATTTATATGAAAAAGTTCATGTGTTGAATTTTAGAAGTTCTAAATACTGATCTTTTCCTGATAATATGGCTGTTAACCGAAGCATGCAAAATTAATCGAATTAGAATTTGAGAAAACAAAAAGCTCATGCTCAAAAAGCAAAATAAGTTATGAATAATGTAGGCATTTAATTCATAATTGATAACCACATTAACCTAGTAAATTAATTAACCTGCTGATATTTAAATTAAATGTTTGCGTATATTTATTGTCAATATACAAGTGGATATAGGTAAAACTGGATATTGCAGGGTCAACAACCAGTATCATAATTGTTATGAATAATCTTTACGATTAACAAATAAACCATTATTCACACGCTGAAAGTGACTCACAAAAGGTAATAAATATTTGTATAGATCCAATCATTTTTGAGTAATATTTCTAAAATACTAATTTTGCTGATCATATAGCAATAGTCATCAAAAGAAATGATAATTAGGTACATAAAACATTTTATTAATATATGAATCAAATCAATTTTCCCAGTAAAACACACCTTCGTTAGGGATTTTGCTGAATTAGAGAATCGTTTAAAATAATTCGGAATTTTGTGATGAATCAGAAAATTTACAATATATTCGGCGCAACAACGTAAAAAATAGATGGAACAATGGGGCATTTATCATTATGTCTAAATAAGGTGAAATGCCACCAGTGAAGTTTTAGTTTTTAGCATTACTGGGAAAATGTTGGCTAGTTTGATTAAAAGAACTTTATTTATTTATTTTTAACTTTGACTGATTAATAATAAAAGTGAAAGAATAAGGTGTAACAGATACAATCTTCGAATGATTACTATAAATGTATTAGGGCAAATACTAGTTCGCTCAGACGGTTAAATTTTATTACCCTACATAAAATGGTCACAGATGAATTCGCTCCGGCCATATTTTTTTTAGAAAGGAAAGTTTAAAAATACCTTTATTGAGTACACAATGATTAATAATGAATGAATAAAGCAGATACGGTGATAGATTTTATTAATACAAATTTTAATAAATATTTCTCAATCTTTGTAGTTACCTATGAATAAATCCTGTACATATCATCATCATTTAACCCGGATCTATCCACTGCTGGATATAGGTCTCCCTCAGTCTTTTCCATGTATTTCTGTTTTGTGCTGTTTGCATCCAATTTTTGTCGATCCGTTTTATGTCATCAGACCATCTTGTTGTTGGACGACCTCTACTTCGATTTGCTTCTTGTCTCGGTCTCCACTGTATTATTCGCTGTGTCCATCTGTTATCCGACATTCTAGCTATGTGCCCCGCCCACTTCCACTTAAGGGTCATAATTCTTTCTATGACATCTATCAGTCCTGTTCTCCGTCTTATTTCCTTGTTCGTGATCCGATCCCTACGAGAAATGCCTAACATCGATCGTTCCATGGCTCTTTGGGTAACACAAATTTTATTTCTTAGATTCTTGGTTAGTGTTAATGTCTCTGCACCATATGTAAGTACTGGCAACACGCACTAATTAAAGACTTTTCTTTTAAGACACATAGGCAGTTCTGATTTAAGAACATAGCTTAGCTTGCCGAATGCCACCCAAGTGAGTCCTATGCGGCGGCTTAGTTCGCAAGTTTGATTATCTCTTCCTATGCATATCTCATGTCCTAAGTACTTATATGAGGTGGTTTCTTTAATATGCATGCCATTTACTGAAATCTTTTCGCTTAACACAAGATTTGTCATGATTTGTGTTTTTGTATGGTTGATTTTTAATCCTACTTGTAGGGAGGCTATGTATAGTTTCTCCAGTTGCGATACTGCATCATCGATTCTGTCAGCAAAAAGGACAATATCGTCAGCAAACCTCAAATGACTAAGCATTTCTCCATTAACATTAACTCCTTTTTCACTCAGATTTGTGTTCTTAAACATATGCTCTAATAATGTTGTAAACAATTTTGGCGAAATTGTGTCTCCCTGTCGCACTCCCCGTTTTATTTTAAATACCTTGGTCTTTTTATCTGCCAGTTTCACACTTGCTGTCCCATTTTGATAGATGTATTTTATCATGTTTATATAGCGATGATCTATACGGCACTCTGTTAAGGCTTTTAACATCTTTTGATGACTTATTGTATCGAAAGCTTTTTCGTTGTCAACAAATATCATGGCTAATGGCTTGTTATATTCAACACTCTTTTCTATTAAGTTCTTAATTACTTGTAAATGATCATTCGTGCCATATCCTGCTCTAAAACCTGCTTGCTCTCTTGGCTGATAGAAATCCAACTTACTTCCTAGCCTGTTGGTAATAACTCTTGTAAATAGCTTATATACTTGTGACAACAAGCTAATGGGGCGGTAGTTTCTAAGGTCACTGATATCTCCCTTATTATGAAGTAAGATGATTTCCGCGTTGTTCCACTGCGTCGGTGTTATCGCTTTGCACAGACATTTATTGAACAGTTTAGCAAGTGTCAGTAAGAGCTTATTTCCTCCTAGTTTTAGGCTTTCGGTCATTACCCTGTCTTCACCTGGGGATTTATTGTTCTTCATCACCAGAAGTGCATTTTTAATTTCGTCAACAGTTATGTTCGGCATTAATTCTGAGCCTTGATTCTCTATCTTTGGTACGGGGCGTCTTTCATCGGATTCACTGGTTTCATAGAGTTATCTGTAGAAGTCTTCCACTGTTTTCACTATTTCTTCCTTATCAGTCACAATGTCGTCTTGTTTATTTCTTAACTTATGTATGTTCTTTTTTCCTGTGGACACGTTGTGTCTTAGAACTTTCAGACTTCTATTCTAGTCACTTATTTTTTTTTAAGTTCTATCTTCTATCGAAGGTTGGATATTATAATGGGTATGCAGACCCTGTTGACTTCTGTTCTAAATACTTCTGCACTACTGCATTCAAACCATTCCCTCAAGTTCTTAAGCAACGATATTCTTCGTCTTCCCACATTTCGCTTTCGTCGAATTTTGTCTTGCATAATAAGCTGCAATAATGAGTATTTTTTGCCTCTCATAACGTGGCCTAAGTACTCAAGTTTTTTTTCTTTTTGATAGTCAATATTATTTCGGCTGATCGGCCAACTTATTGAGATGCACTTGTTTTAATGTCCATGCTTCCAAGCCATAAAGAAGAATAGTGAATACGTAACAGCTAAGCATTCTTAGGTTGAGTCTTGAGTCACTGTAGATGTACAATTTGATTTCGTTGTCACTGATTTCTGCCAACAATGGAGGAGAAGATAATTCATGGTCCATACAGTTACTTATTTTATAGTATTTTTATGCATTAAAGTTCATATTTGGTGGCGTAAATGTTCGTACTCTTTTCCTTCTTGCATCTATCTCTCTTTCCTTCAGAATTCTTCGCAGTCCGAGCTCTCTTATGTGTTTCTTGTCATCTTAAGTCATGGCTAATAGCACGTGTTTCAGGTGGCGAAAAAACCATTCCATTCTATCACAGTACCTATTGATAACATCAAGCAAATGTTTTGCCAAATACCTGGTGGATTCTATTGATTGGTAAAAAAGTTTAGGGCTGTCTGTAAAGTGTTGACTTGTTTTGACACTAAACCACATTGGCATGTATGATTTTAGTATAAAAAATAAAATAAAAATATACCTCAAAGACTGCGAACCAAAGTATTTAATTCCTGTATCCTACCTGTACTTACATATGGAGCTCAAACCTGGACATTCACTAAAATAAACATGGAGAAGATCAGAAAAAGTCAGAGAGCTATGGAACGACAGATGCTGGGTATCTCACTCAAAGACCATAAAACCAATAAAAACATTCGTAATAGAACGAAACTGAAATGGAAGTGGGCTGGACATAACGAACGTTTTACGGATGGCGGGAATTGGCGGCCATATGTAGCCAAAAGACCACGAGGAAGACCGCAAATGCGATGGAGCGACGATATTAAAAGAACTGCAGGGCCAATGTGGAAACGTCTTACAAACAACAGAGATGAATGGTGAGAATTAGGAGAGGCCTATATTCGGCAATCCGAATAGAGAAAAGAGCTTAAGAAAAAAAAAAAAAAAAAAAAAAAAAAAAAAAAAAAAAAAAAATATATATATATATATATATATATATATATATATATATATATATATATATATATATATATATATATATATGTATATATGTATAAACAAGTCTCTCCCTCAATTTCCATCAGTTGCTCAAAAATGTTATTATTAATTTTATAGTTGAAATATGATCACTAAAAATTTATTGAATGAAACAGCTTTTTCTTCTAATTTCCATCATATTATTTAATGAGTCATAAAATTCGATAAAACATACTGTCTACTTAGCACATAGTTACCTTGTATCGTATTTTCATGAAAAGCCGATCAATTTTTGTTTAATCCTTTATAATATTTAATATTTTCCAATAAAATCCTTTATAAAAAGGTATATAAAAAACCCCGTCGGTTTATGTTAAAAAGACAAAAGTTTTCGGAGTAAGTATTCCATCATCAGTGTCAATATATTACATGAATGTAGTCAATAAATATGAGGGTAAAAACCCTTTAAAAATTAATATATGAAGTTTAGTTTACATTATGTCGTGTTTACAAATAGGATGGTAAAGTTACCGTTGGATTGGTAACATGGCGACATATGACTCTACATTAAGTTGCAAGTCCTGAGACGGTATGTCTACGAGGACTTTATTAAAGCAACTGCTTTAACATACCTGCTATACTTATGCGTCGAAAAAAAGAACAAAACCATTTATTCAACAAATAAAATGGCTTTCGAACTGAAGATAATAAATATATGCACAAAGAGTCAAGCGGTATACTAAAGGTAGACCCTAAGACTGCGAACCAAAGTATTTAATTCCTTTATCCTACCTGTACTTACATATGGAGCTCAAACCTGGACATTCACTAAAATAAACATGGAGAAGATCAGAAAAAGTCAGAGAGCTATGGAACGACAGATGCTGGGTATCTCACTCAAAGACCATAAAACCAATAAAAACATTCGTAATAGAACGAAACTGAAATGGAAGTGGGCTGGACATAACGAACGTTTTACGGATGGCCGATGGAATAAAGAAATCGGGAATTGGCGGCCATATGTAGCCAAAAGACCACGAGGAAGACCGCAAATGCGATGGAGCGACGATATTAAAAGAACTGCAGGGCCAATGTGGAAACGTCTTACAAACAACAGAGATGAATGGTGAGAATTAGGAGAGGCCTATATTCGGCAATCCGAATAGAGAAAAGAGCTTAAGAAAAAAAAAAAAAAAAAAAAAAAAAAAAAAAAAAAAAAAAAAAAAAAAAAAAAAAAAAAAAAATATATATATATATATATATATATATATATATATATATATATATATATATATATATATGTATATATGTATAAACAAGTCTCTCCCTCAATTTCCATCAGTTGCTCAAAAATGTTATTATTAATTTTATAGTTGAAATATGATCACTAAAAATTTATTGAATGAAACAGCTTTTTCTTCTAATTTCCATCATATTATTTAATGAGTCATAAAATTCGATAAAACATACTGTCTACTTAGCACATAGTTACCTTGTATCGTATTTTCATGAAAAGCCGATCAATTTTTGTTTAATCCTTTATAATATTTAATATTTTCCAATAAAATCCTTTATAAAAAGGTATATAAAAAACCCCGTCGGTTTATGTTAAAAAGACAAAAGTTTTCGGAGTAAGTATTCCATCATCAGTGTCAATATATTACATGAATGTAGTCAATAAATATGAGGGTAAAAACCCTTTAAAAATTAATATATGAAGTTTAGTTTACATTATGTCGTGTTTACAAATAGGATGGTAAAGTTACCGTTGGATTGGTAACATGGCGACATATGACTCTACATTAAGTTGCAAGTCCTGAGACGGTATGTCTACGAGGACTTTATTAAAGCAACTGCTTTAACATACCTGCTATACTTATGCGTCGAAAAAAAGAACAAAACCATTTATTCAACAAATAAAATGGCTTTCGAATTGAAGATAATAAATATATGCACAAAGAGTCAAGCGGTATACTAAAGGTAGACCCTAAGACTGCGAACCAAAGTATTTAATTCCTTTATCCTACCTGTACTTACATATGGAGCTCAAACCTGGACATTCACTAAAATAAACATGGAGAAGATCAGAAAAAGTCAGAGAGCTATGGAACGACAGATGCTGGGTATCTCACTCAAAGACCATAAAACCAATAAAAACATTCGTAATAGAACGAAACTGAAATGGAAGTGGGCTGGACATAACGAACGTTTTACGGATGGCCGATGGAATAAAGAAATCGGGAATTGGCGGCCATATGTAGCCAAAAGACCACGAGGAAGACCGCAAATGCGATGGAGCGACGATATTAAAAGAACTGCAGGGCCAATGTGGAAACGTCTTACAAACAACAGAGATGAATGGTGAGAATTAGGAGAGGCCTATATTCGGCAATCCGAATAGAGAAAAGAGCTTAAGAAAAAAAAAAAAAAAAAAAAAAAAAAAAAAAAAAAAAAAAAAAAAAAAAAAAAAAAAAAAATATATATATATATATATGTATATATGTATAAACAAGTCTCTCCCTCAATTTCCATCAGTTGCTCAAAAATGTTATTATTAATTTTATAGTTGAAATATGATCACTAAAAATTTATTGAATGAAACAGCTTTTTCTTCTAATTTCCATCATATTATTTAATGAGTCATAAAATTCGATAAAACATACTGTCTACTTAGCACATAGTTACCTTGTATCGTATTTTCATGAAAAGCCGATCAATTTTTGTTTAATCGATCATAAGACACCGTATTCTACATACGTCTATGTAAGTTATGACTCACATTAGTCAATGAATTGGGTACGTCGTGTATAACTCCTTTGTTTACTTCATTAACAAGTTTACAATGAATAGCTCGTACCTTTACAATCAAGTGGGTTTTAGTTATCTCTAAATTTCATGGACACGTGAGGAAATAAGTGTAATTATTTGTTTTTCGTTGATACATTTCCGACAGATAGATCATCACATAAAAATTGGAACAATTATTTTATTTTTGGGTAATGTGTCTCGGTCATTAGGTTAAACAAATTAAAAATTTTAGGGATCATTTCATATTATTTTAGGTCTAGGTTGATATAAAGTGGAAATAAAATATAGATTTTTAACGTATAGAAAGGGATAGTGTATTATTGGTGAAAGTGATTCTATTTCAATTTATAAAATTAATAATAAAAATGTTGAGCACATCTTTGCTGGAGTAACTGATGGACACTGATTCGTTCTTGGTGCCTTAGAATGCCAGTATGTTGTCGCTAATTTATAGCCAGGTCGTCCTAATTTATAACAACAAAATGAAATAAGTCTCTCAAAATAAACATGGTCGTTGGACAGGGTAATATAGCTTAAGATATTCAAGCAAATTTTATTTAAATTTTCAGCCAATAAAACATCTACAACAAAGGAGATTGAAACAACGAATCGCACTTGTATGTAATCTTTTCTAAAAGTTCCAGAGAGTTCTTCGAGTGTCCGTGGCTAAGATTTACAAAGAATAAGCTGTATGAATTATATTTTGTTATTATAATATTATGTTGCATATTATGCAACATTTCAAACCTTATTTTGTTCCAGGTATCTCTAGACATCTTCTCTGAAAGTTGAGTAGCCTATTAAGGCTAACACAGTGGGCACTTTTAGCTAACGACCCAACATAAGCCAGTCTTTTGCGTCTGCGAATGTTGGAAAAACTTACGGGAATGCCAGTATGCGCACAAAGTTTAAAAGTTGATAATATAGTTTTAGCTGTCGTAATATCTTCTGGAGGTAGCTCGTTAGTGACCACCTCCGTCTCGTATATTAACCTCCACCAGTTTACTAAAAGCGATCTTAAACTAAAAGAAGATTTTCAGATAAAACTGATAAACAAAGAAAAACCACAAATATTAAGAAACATACATAGTAGAATGGAATACAAAGCTGGATACATTCAGCTGAAAAAGAACTAAAACTCAGTGTCACTGGAAACCTTAAAATTAGTGGAAAAAAGAAGAGTTATGCTACAACATACTACAAAAACATAAAACAATACTCAAGAAATAGCGGAACAGAGCAGGAAAATAAATTGTATATGCACCAGAGATAAAAACAACCCTATATATAACGTGCTTCAAGAGCTGGAACAACAAATAGATGCAATGAAAGTCATGAACTATTTAAAATGCTGCTTTGTTTCGTAAATTACACGAAGGCTTTTGATTAAGCAAAATGAAATCCTTTCTATAGTATAATGAAAAATATATGAGTACCTAATCACCTAGCCAATCTAATAAGAAATCTGTATGATAAAAACTCAGTCAAAGTTATATAAAATACACGGAATATATTCAGATGCGTTCAAAACAAAGAAAGGAATTAGATAGGGCTGCATACTATCGCCATTAATATACAACAAATATTCTAAATATATAATGAGAAAAGTATTAGACTAAAATGGTATGGGGAATCAATATAGAAGGCAGACGAAAGCAGAAGCACCGAAAGCTGGAAAATACTTCGATCTCTTCGACAAGATAAGACTAAATACATCATCTCACCGATGGGACGAATACTTCGCAAATCTACTGATGAAAGAAAGGGCAGAATATTTGCAAACACCTCAAACACAATAAGAGCTGCAAGTCCATACAATAGTTTCCCCAATTAGAATAATAATAAACTATTTAAACAATAATTGTCCTCCCACTTTCTCTCTTTCTGCTCGTGAAATGTGACTGAAAACAAGTGTGCAACGACGACTGTTTTAACATGTCGTCGTTCATTTTGTTTTTTTTTTTTAATTTTTAACGTATGTATTAATTGTCTAAGTGTCTTTTAAACAGTAACATTTTTAAGGTAGTTGTAATTGCAGTACATATCATGTTATTTAACGTTGTTGTTTATGCCACGAATCTTACATTCGGGTAAGTTTTTTTATAGCTTTTTTATTGCATCATTCAAATTGTTATAACATAGTAATAATTTTCTATGTAGACCTTGATAAAGGTGGCAAAAAACCACCGAAAGCTTGGATTCAGAATAAATAGTACGCCTTAGCAAAGCTCTATTTTTTATAGACTACCACACCCAAAAAGAAAAAAGTGTTTATATATATATATATATATATATATATATATATATATATATATATATATATATATATATATATTAGACAGGCTATCGAAACAAAACCTCATTTTGCGTACAGTTGCAACAAAAAATACTGAGCAATGAGAAAAGATTAATTTTATCTCAATCTTATCACGTATAAGATTTATATTTGTTGTAGATCACTAGGTTTTAGGAAAATAATAATAATAATACTCAAAATATACGTAACACATAATCCTTCGAAATCTGTGTTATGAATTCTTGGTATTGTTGACATTTGTGAGAAAAAAATAAGAAATGCATTATCCAAAGTGTTAATAATATAATTGTCCAACTAATAAACAAGTTTTAAAATTACAGGTATTCAATTCAGTTTATTACCTTGATAAACTACATGCGAACTTGAAAAAATGTTTAAAATTCTACAGAAATGGGTTAGAGGTGAAAACAATAAATTGACTTAGTTTTACAAAAACATAATTATATCATCACAAATAATAAATATATTTTATTTAAAATTATTTAAAATAAAATTTTGAAACTGTAGAAATACTCGTGTCTTACGAGTTGAATATTTTCGGAGTAAACTTTGGACAGGTCAATTTTATATTTCAGTTTTCTGCTTTTGTGCAATAAACTTACTCACATTAGCGTACAATACATGACTTCGTCGATATCTTGTTAATTTAAGGATGCATATATCAAAAGTTAAAAGAAACTATATCTAAGAAATTTTCCAATAAAATCCTTTATAAAAAGGTATATAAAAAACCCCGTCGGTTTATGCTAAAAAGACAAAAGTTTTCGGAGTAAGTATTCCATCATCAGTGTCAATATATTACATGAATGTAGTCAATAAATATGAGGGTAAAAACCCTTTAAAAATTAATATATGAAGTTTAGTTTACATTATGTCGTGTTTACAAATAGGATGGTAAAGTTACCGTTGGATTGGTAACATGGCGACATATGACTCTACATTAAGTTGCAAGTCCTGAGACGGTATGTCTACGAGGACTTTATTAAAGCAACTGCTTTAACATACCTGCTATACTTATGCGTCGAAAAAAAGAACAAAACCATTTATTCAACAAATAAAATGGCTTTCGAACTGAAGATAATAAATATATGCACAAAGAGTCAAGCGGTATACTAAAGGTAGACCCTATGCTAGTGAGGGAATCCCAAGAAGAACCCGTAAGAGTTAATAACTTGTCAAAAGAGGATTGGAGAAATTGCACGAAAAAACTTTATTAACTTTGTTTCTGTATTGTGCAATAGAAGTCTGTCATTGACCACACGTCTAAGATTAATAAAGTGCTACGCCTGGTCTGCTTTGTTGTATGGATGTGAAACCTGGACAATAAAAATAAAAAATCTTAATAAATTAGGAGCGATCGAGTTGTGTAGTTACCGTCGCTTACTCAGAATCCCGTGGACAACACACATATCTAACTAACGTGTGCTAAAGACCATGCACAAAGAGCGAGAATTGATCAACATCATCAAAATAAGAAAGGTCTAATATTTCGGACATATAATGCGAGAACCTAGAAATCTCTTACTCTGGTTGAACAATTAGGGCAAAATCTGTGGAAGAACAAGCGGGTTAGCTACAAAATACTTGGTTCCAAAGCTGGCCAGAAACAAAACTATACCAACAAGAAATTACACTGCCTTGAGGAGTTAAACGATGACAAATATATATGTATTCTCAAAGTAGTTTGACAAAATCTACATATACCGACAATCTTCGACAATATAAAAATTGAATCATAACAAAATTTCAGTTTCTAATAATCCAAAGCACAATGCATATAACAAAGGAACATATTCAGATATAAGTTGTGAAATAGGGTAAAAATACTCATGAAAACAATGATATCATGATACTGACAGTCAGGTATTGATATTTAAATCAAGGAAACAAACAATAATCAGTAAAATATTTAATATAAAAGTTTTTTAAAGCACCTAACTTAGAAAAGTTTGTTAATGTGTTTGTATACTCCATTATAGTTATATTGTGGATTTCATTTTAATTGATTAACCTAATAAATAAATATTAGACATTAATGTTTGAGTAATAATGGTTACTATTAAAAATAAAATATTAATGATTATATTTCTTAAACGTTTATACCTATGTATTATATGTCAAATACTATATTTTAATAATATATTAATAAAATTTAAAATTTTCTACCAAACAAAGAAGGGTGGCATCGCAATAAAATCAGCTGGGACTATGTCGACAATACAGCGTTCAACTATTGTTGACATCACGAAATATGGTTCCCGAAACCCAAGGTTTTCTTACTGCCATTCAAATTTAGAAAATTTTAGCCAAAAATTACTCAAAATATATCATCCAAGATCCTTAGGTGCAAAAAGTTAAGTGCCGGTATAGATATCAAACCTCTTGAGCTGCAAAACTGAATAAAAGAAGCGGAATGACTCAGCAGGACAGATTTCCAGATATAGCTAAAAACCTGGCAGTCCTCAAAATCAACCATCTCTGTTATCATAAATGTGTCCCTCACAGTATGCTTGAAAATTCAAACTACGAGCTATACTGGTACCGCATGGTGTTTGCTGACAACAGGTGGCACAAAATAGACCAGATTTCATACTACTTATAGTTAATATACTAAATGCATAACGCTTACACAACGATATCAAACAACAAACTCTGTGTTAAATTCAACGAGAAAATCGCCAGTATGTATATCTTGAAGTATAAATAAGAAGACAATCAGAATGAAAAGTCTCCAGAAAACTTTCTAAAGAACATCAAAAATCTTGGTGCTGATCAATTGCTTTATATTACAATGCGTGGAATCAATCTGGATAAGATGTGAATAAATTGGGATAATTAGACCACATATAGGTACAGGAGAAATACAAATAGATATAGAGCAACTTAAACAACGATGAAAATAGCAGGAGAAAAAGAAAACTGGCTAAAGATTAACACAAATAAAATAATTGCAGCAATTGAAAATAAGAGAAAAAAGAAATATCAATTCAACGATTGTAAGAACCGACCGAGTGATTTGTTTAGAAATAAACTGAAATTCCATGGAAATAAGGAAACAATTTAAATTCTACAAACATGCAAAGCTGAAACACAACCTATTTTAAGTACTAAATATAAACATACTGTTTTACTTGTTTTATTTATCAATCGATTAATATTTTTATAATTATATCTATAAAAGTTTAAAATGAAGACTTACCAATGCATTGCTGTCACTTGGGGCAGTGTAGCTATATTTTAACGAACACAGAATTACAGAAAAAATCACAAAAATCTGCATCTTGACTTCTCGAATCGAACGACTATACTAAAAATTATTAATTCAACCAAAAGTGTTATCAGTCGTTACAAAGATAAAATTAAGATAAGAGGTAGCATCAACTATGTGCGCTAATTCAACTTAAAAAAAAAATAGGGACCAAAAATCATCAATCGCGTATTGGAAACGATGGTTTTGGACCCGCGTTTTGTGCGATGGGCTGACCGGACAGTCACTCCTTCGGCGGATTGGAGATCACTGAAGTTTTCGCGGTTACACCGCGTGTTTATATTAGTAAGCTCGAAGCACAACCTACCGCAAGGATTCTTACGCGAAAGACAACTTGAGTTTTTGTTTTTTTAATTGCGGTTTCGAATAAAATTGTCTTCCTTTATGATTTTGTTTTCAGTATTTTTATTTTCTTGTTAATTGACCTCATAGTTTTTCCTTACAACAATAAGTATCCTATATGCATTGTAGAAGACAAATAAACGATATTTGGACACTAGGAGATAATGGCAACCCTCTAATTGACCGCCACAACTATGTTGTATGAAATTCAGTGCTACTAGAAAATTTCAAATTTATTTGCTCTTTGTGCGATCTAAGTAAAAGGGTTCTTTTAAAAAATTGTAACACATTATTATGGATTTTATATTTCTATTATAGTAGGTTTGATATAATTTTATGCTCAACTTGTATAACAAGTGTATGTTACCACTTTAACTGCCAGGTAAATTCAGACTAAATTTTGTACCGGGCCTTTTGGATCAAAATCTTTTTTTCTTTTTAATTAGGTACTCTAATTGTGTTTGTTTTAAGTAAAATTCATAAAATCAGATTTGTTTTTTGATTATTTCTGTAAAAATTGCAATGTCCTCATATCGTGCATGTGGCATACGATTGTAAAATTGTTACTTGCAGGCTAGTTTCAGGCCATGAGTACCATAGATGGACACTGAAGTTCAAATTAATAGTCTGCTGTCTATCCAGTAAGAGATTCACACGTGTTAGATGTTTAAGATTGTTATATACTTCCGAAGGGAACATATCGTCGACTTCACGATTGAAAAAAGTTAATACGACGCACAATAATAAACAACTTCTTTCTTTAGAGTTGGAATTAGATATAGAAAAGGCTGCTTTTGAGTTAGAGGAGTTTAGAAAAATCAATATACGTGATGTTTTTTCCGATTATTCGGATTCAGATTTGGATCGTACATATATTATTGATGCAGCGTTGACAAGTGAATCTGACAATGAACCGGTAGCGAAAAAAAAAATTTAAGAAAAGGTTTGTTCACTAAAATCTTAAATAAAATTTTAGTTTGTATAATACGATTTTTTCTATTAGATTGGCTTCACACAAATGAATTTATGTTTGATTTACCTAATATAACTATATTATTTCAATTCAAATGTATCAATTCAATCACAAAACCTTGATTTGCGCATAATAGATAGAGTAAGCATTGTCTGAAAATGGGGTCTATATATATATATATATATATATATATATATATATATATATATATATATATATATATATATATATATATATATATGTATATGAGCAATTCCAATACTTTTCACCCACTTTTGTGGGAGGGGTCTTCGGATTTGCTCCAAATTATAGTATGTTATTATACCTTATGAAATAAGACTACAGTTCAAATTTCAGCGCTCTAGGTACACTAGGACCCGAGAAATCCCTTCTCAAAGGCCCAAAGAAGGCCCTTTTTAAAGTTTTTTATCAGAAATGTTTATTCTCAAAACAAACAGTAAAACGAAATTTTTTAAACTTAATTAGAATATAAGCTTATCTATATCGTATATAGTTATATATATATATATATATATATATATATATATATATATATATATATATACGATATAAATGTTCTTATATTCTAATTAAGTTTAAAAATTTTTAAAAAATTACTAAAGCATAATGCATCTACTGTTCCACGCGACATGTTTACATTATCCTAATATATAGTGATATTTTTTCAATTCAAAAATTTTCGTTGATAATTAAAATCATTCCCTATTGGCGATTCAAACAGTATTTTAGGCAGTGTCAAATTTGTAACTATTACTGCCAGGTTCAATTCATATACTATAATTTATTATTTTTTTCAGCAATTTTTGTAAAATAATTCGGTAAAACTCTATTGTAAGCTTATTATATTTATTAGAATTCCAAAAATTATTAGAGAAAAAATATTTGTGCACACACGCGTGCACGAATTCGTTTATAGCATTAATCCTTACACTCTTGGCCGCTCGGCAGTACATTTTTTTTTGTGGTTAATAAACTGTTTCAATTGCTAATAGATTTAAAAAGTGACTAAAAAAGTTTTCTATATGCTACAAAATCAAAGTTGTTCAAAATTTTACATAAACTTACTAATAGGCAAAAACGACTTTTCACAGATTTAATATCCTGAATTATAAAAAAACGTTTTAACAATTCAAACTTTTGTTTTCGAGCACCCAGAGAATTCTACCATCACTGAAGTTAAAGCTCTTGGTAAGTTCTTTTATTATCTATATTGAGAAAAAGGGGTTAGTAGTATGAAATTGATTCAAGAATGCCAAAACTGCCGAGTACTTTGGCTTACTTTAGATGTATAATACTCGATTTTTCCAATTTTTGAAGCAGTTAGATAAGGTCAATAATGGCTAAAACAACAAAAATAAAGAGTTACAGGTTGTTGTACATATGAATAACTATCATCACACCAAGTTTCGTTACTCTAAAAGTTCAAAGATTTTTTTGCTGCTAGCTTGAAAATTAGAAAAAACGCGATTTTCACGAAAATGATCAATTTCAAACAGCTCTAACTCTGAATCTACTCGATAAATTTTAATTTACCAAGTCTCATTTTAAAGGTAATAAAAAAACCTTTCAAATAAGACTTATCAAAAGTATTTCTAATTACCCATTCACTATTTATGATTTTTTAAAAATAACCAAAATCTTTAAATTTCGTCCGCACTAATTTAGTCCCCGACAATGGATCTTGAGATCTAGGATTTTGAAAATTGTTTTGTAAATAGCTGACGTTATAAGAATAAAATTAGCTATTCTAAATTAAAATCGGTTTATAGGACATCGAGATATAGCTTTTTGAATATAGGCTAAAAAGGGCCTTTTTTGGGCCTCTGAGAAGGGATTTCTCGGATCCTAGTGTACCTAGAGGGCTAAAATTTGAACTGTAGTCTTATTTCATAAGGTATATTAACACACTATAATTTGGAGCAAATCCGAAGACCCCTCCCACAAGAGTGGGTAAAAAGTATTGGAATTGCTTATATATATATATATATATATATATATATATATATATATATATATATATATATATATATATATATATCGATATATTTTTGTAGGAAACTTAAAACCCAATACTCCTGTACGATCATTACGTGATGAAAATTCTTTACAAGATTCAAACTGGGGACCTGTTTCCGGAAATTTTGCAATTTTCAATTGTCCTCTGAACTTTGGAATTCGTGAATATTTGAAAAACGAAGTGGCTGGTAAGAATGAACTGTTCTTTGAACTGTTTGTCTCTGAAGATGATATAAATATGATTGTCCTCGAAACATATAGGTATGCAGAGCAACAAATTCTTAATGAAGTAGTAAATGAAACAATTATGAAAGAGTCACTTTTAATTATCGGAAAGATACTAACTATTCTTCTAGCTTCTTCTTCTCTTCTAAATGTTTACTGGCGCAAAATTTAATTATATAAAAGTGATATTGCTGAATACATGCTCCGAATTCGGTTCGACTTGCTCTTATGTTTTATCTAGCAAACAATGACTATTGTCCTGAAAATGATATACTTTATAAAATTTAATGTCTTGTCAATGAAATCAACGCTAATGTTCATCGATGTATGATTCCAGGCTCAACTGTTTGCATTGATAAAATAGTAATAAACCATAAAAGGTAAACCTTGATTTAGAGGCAAGTTATTTTTTCGACAGTACGTGAAAAAAACGTCATAAATTTGGAATAAAGCTGTTTAAAATTTTTGTTTGTTAGAAGGCTTTACTTATGTATTTAAAATATATTGTGCTAAAGAAAAAATTAATGGACAACCAGTTGTTGAAAGGATAGTTATGGAAATGATTGAACCCTTATTGCATCAGGGTAGGACTCTTGTTACGGACAACTGGTATACATCAGTTAATCTTACTGAAATTTTGAAAACAAGATCCACTCATCGTATAATAACGTTAAGAAATAACCTAAAAACTCTTCCAAAAGATATTGCAGAACCCAAACTCAAGAAATGGGAGATCATTGCCAAACAAAACAAAAATAATATTGTAATTATGAAGTGGCATCACAAGAGAGACGTATTTTTTGGTATCCAAAACATAGAGACGATATGATATAGGCAACGAATAGTGAAGATCCCGAAAGAAAACCTGCAGCCATTGTCGAGTAAAATAACGCTTAAGCGTTTGTAAACATGTCAGATCAAAAGACAGCTTACTCAAACTGTTTACGAACGTCTGTCAAATGGTACAGACAACTGGCATTTGAGATGATTACTGATACTAATTCACTGATGAATGCTCTTATTGTTTTTAATAACATCAACCACAGCAAAATGCAGTTATCAAATTCGAAGAAAATGTGTGCATGCAACTTCTTCAAAGTAGTAATCTACCCCTTCCGGTACAAGTTCAAACCAAACATGAACTTACCCTAAACTCTAAACTACATGTTCGAAATTATTTCCAGTGTGGTCATGTTCATAAATATATTAGTCGATAACCTGAACAAAAAATATTAGAAATTAATATTTATCAAAATAATGACGAGAAATTCAATTTGAAAATCTATTTTAAAGCAGTAAGACAAACAAATACTACAATAAAACAAATTGGGTGTACTGTATTTCTCTAGTAATCGATCCCGCCACAAATTGGAAACTTTCGATTTATTGGAATGGGGCCATTCCTTGAAACAAGGAACAGAGACAAAACTCAAAGAATTATATAAAAATATGAAAAAAAGACCTCAACCTGAAGGCAACATGGAAGTTGAGTCTTCTTTTGGGTCCTCTAATGCCGAGGGCGATCTCAAAATTTTATCACTGAACAAGAAAAGGGTGCACGTTAACGACGAACTGGATCATTATCTAACAGAAGAACGAGAAGACAGAAATGTGGACATCTTATCTTGTTGGAAAGACAACCAGAATCAATTTTCTACCATGGCTTGTTTGGCCAGAGATATCCTATCAATTCCAGCTACGTCTATCTTCTCCAGAGTCAACTTAACCACGAGGAAACAAAGAAGCCAACTCACCAAGGATTCAGTGCCTGCGATCTTTTGTGTCCAGTCAAGGACAGAAGATAAAATATTTTTTAATTTAATTAAAGAATATTTGTAGATATTATATAAATGAAGTTTTGTAAAATAAATGTATATTGAAATAAATACTTTTTTGTTTAACTGTAGCTTGTGTCTTAATCATATCATTCAGTGTGTCTGTTCAATTAACACTAGAAGCGCGACAGTTCCAATTTTGACCCATTTCGAAATTCATCTCTCTGCAGTAAATATTCTAGACTTGCTATAGACTTAGATTTTTATGACATTTTCTGAATTATATGGTACATTACATACACAAAACTATATATCTACTATGATAACTAATTTTTTGTTTTTTTACGAAAATACATTAAAGCGCGGATGGGTCATTCTTGACCCAGCTATCTATATTAGTATAAATTATTTACAATTGATACATCCTAATTTATATTGGAATTTAGGGGTTTACTACTTATAACTAATGGCAATAGAATGAGAATGTCGAAATACATATTACCGTCTGAATGGAGCGGATACCATAATTACGTTGTGTCGTGACCATGAATAATTGGCCTATGACTCATCAACAACTTGTTGATGCAATGAATGAGATTTTAGAAGGCGAATCTGAAGGCGAAGTATTATACTCTTCATCTGATGAAGAGTGGCAACAACCAGCCCAAGTTGATTCTACGTCCGATGACGACACGGAACCGATAGTGCCTCAGTCTGAGAGTAACGTTGTTGAAGGTATGTTATATATGTTCTTATGTGATAAGATGATGATACAATTTCGTACTTTTATGTATTTTGTCGTTCTGATGTAGAATGTATTTTTTTTTTTCAGTGAATAACGACAGCCTATCCGGAGAAAGCAGAGTACGTGGTCGACGAAGCGGACGTGGAAGTAGACGTAGCCGTAGTCAACCACCGGTCAGAGCAGAAGTATGTAATTGTGATGTTCTTTCTCAAATTCCTGTTGGCTCAGAAATTATAGCTTCTGATGGTACACTTTGGAAGATCGAAGCATTGTATAATGCATCTGCTGGTAGAAGAGCACATCAAAACGTGTTTAAAGATATTTCTGGGCCTACACCATATGCCAAACGTAGTGTCGATGAAACGTGTAACAGTGCTTGGCCACTTCTTATTGACGATAAAATTTTAAAACATATCACCGACTGTACTATTCAAGAAGCACGCTGAGTTCATGCAAACACTTGGTCTCTAACAATAAAAGAGTTAGAAGCATTTATAGATATAATATATGTACGGGGAGCCATGGGTGCAAAGGTATAGATTTGGATTCGCTGTGGTCCGAGAAGTGGGGTAATGCTTTTGTAAAAGCGGCAATGTCACATGACAAATTTCAAGAAACAATGAAATATTTAAGATTCGATTCCAGGTCTACACGATCGCAAAGACTGAAAGACGACAAGTTTGCATTAGTGTCGGAAATTTGGTACAATTTCATTGCAAATACATCACTGTCGAAGAGCAACTATTTCCATCGAAATGTTGGTGTAGGTTTACTCAGTTTATTCGCGATAGCCAATTCCGACAGCTCAAGATTTCAAAGATGAACGATAACTTCGGGAAAACAAATCATTTTGTCATTTGATCTCGAATGTATAAAACGTTTAATATAAATCATTTACACGTGTGTTTTGACAAAGTAAAAGTTGGAGTACGTTTTTCAAAGTTTATTTGTTTGTGATTAGAGTTTATACATGCGGTAATTGACTGCCAAACCTGAATAAAAATAAAATTAAATGTTTGTTTTTTACAATATTTCTGAAACACGGAAAGTAAAATTTACATTATCTCAATTTACGTTTTCTACTAATACCTTTATGAGACCTTTGGGGCAATTTAGCTGATGGAACAGCATTTTTCAGTCTTCTCAATTTAGTTTCAGGTGTTACTATAAAGTAAATTAGATATAAATATATTAAAATATAAATAATATTTTAATCAACACTTATTTGGAAAGTGTTTTCAGTAAAATGTAAACTGCACAGTCATGTACTTGGTTAGAGGTTTGCCAATTCGCAAAATGCATTGCCAAATTTTTCTCATATTCTCGTCCAGCGGAAACTTATGTATGAAATTTTTTTTGTGAATTATAATAGGATGAATATTGAGGAACACTGCAATAATTTTTTGAAGTCGAAGTCATTGTTAATTACAATATAAACTAGTCGCTAATATGTATACAAATTAATGACAATTTCAAGGTTTTCCCGAAGTGGATGCTTTTGAAATTTACCACCAGGTGTCGCCCACTTTGCGGTTCCTCGCGAATTTCCTCAAAACCCCATATGTTCAAAAATTCTGGATGGCCGTAGACAAAGACACAAACTATATTGTCAACGCCTTTTCGTCTTTAGGGAAAGACGAAGCGAGACCAAATTCCGAGCGCCTCGGTGATTATGTGGTAAAAAGTTGATACAACCATATTTAAAAAAAGGAAGAAATGTTACGTGTGACAATTTCTTCACGTCACTATCACTGGCTGAATTTTTAAAAGCGAATAGTACTAGTCTCCTTGGTTTTATGAATAAAGCTCGACGTGAAATCCCGGCTTGTATAAAGTAAGCGAAAAAAAATTTATACAGTACAATACTTCTAAAGACATGCGATATCTCATTAACCGTTCATCAGGCCAAAAGCAACAAAAATGTGGTCATGCTTAGTACAATGCACTCGGATGTACAAATTGCATCCACTGAGAAAAAGATACCTGATACTATTAAATTTTATAATAGGGCAAAATATGGTGTTGATGTAGTGGACCAAATGGCACGCAAGTATTCAGTGAAAGCATCGTCTAGGCGTTGGGCACTTCACACATTTTACAATTTACCGAACTTAGCTGGAATAAATGCCTGGATCTTATATAAATCATTGAATAAATCGCAAATAAGTCGCAGAATTTATATTCTAAAGCTAGGAGAAGAACTCTCAGAAAAATACGCAGGGACTAGAGCTGTTGTCAAACGAACTGCCATCCCAGATGAAATCGATGAACCTCAAAAAAAGCGAACAGGTTGTAAAATCAAATCACAGTGCTCTGGAAACAAATCATTTGTAAAATGCCACGATTGTAAAAAAACAGTCTGTAAAAAATGCACTTCCACACAATATTTTGTATGTTCATTATATAGGTAAGAGCACTATCTAGTAATGTTTTATATTAGATTTTCACTTTGTTAATTACTATTATTAATTATCAAATAAATATATGATATTTTTCATATTTCCTTTTACATTTTCGACTTAGATAATACGGGTCAAAAATGACCCGTTCGCGCTTATAGGACTGGCAGAAATGTCAGCGCTTCTAGAAGGCGGCACCTAGTGGGACTTTTATTATATTAAGTTTTATGAAAAAGTTAGTCTTTTTAAAGTTCTGCATATTCTAAAACGTAAAATACAATCATCAGATAATAATTTTTTTTCAGTCGTATACGCAATTTATCAAAAAATATGAATTTTATGAAGAGTAAAGTAGGTACCTTAATTTTTAACAATATCGACAATCGTTATTTAGAAAATTTGATTCCAATTCAAAACTACGGTTTATATCATCCATACAAACCGCAGTTTGTACATGCATTAAAAAAAAAGATGAATATAAACGGTCTCAATTGTATGTTAACACGTTGATCGTCATGTGTGGCAAGTGTGTCTCGCACGAATGTAACACAACAGGCCGCGCCGCACCCCTATGTCTCGCATGTAATGTTTTACTCCAAGCCGCGCTGCACAGAATTGCTTCACGTTTGAGTAGAAATGCTATGACAAATAAGAGTAGATCTAAAAAATCAATGAATTTAGACAACAAAATATTATTTTACTAGCGGACCCGACAGACTTCGTTCTGTCAAATTAGACTTGGAATGTGGTAGATATTTCTTTAATTTTCCTGAATAGAACCGTCACCATGATGATAGGGCGGTGTGTGAGGGTCAGCTCTGGTGAATCATAATTATTAACAAAAATTTGTTTAATTTTTATTGTAGTGCTTTACGATATACAATGTTTTGTGTTTGATTACCTGGTGAATATACAAACAAATCTGATGGTTTTCCAACACGGGAAGAGACAATTGACCATGTGAGAAACATGAAGTTTCTAAATTAATACCACAAACACCTAATGATTGCCCCTGGGACTTATTTATGGTCATAGCAAAAGCAAGCCGCACTGGAAACTGTAGTCGTTTAAATGCAAATGGTACATCAGTCGGAATCATTGGGATGCGCGGTATCAAAACGTCTTCTCCTTTATACTTTCCTTTCAGTATATTTGCTTCTATCACGTTGTTCAATATTTTTTTTATCGCTAACCGTGTGCCGTTGCAAAGACGCGGTTGGTTGATATTTTTCATCATTATAACTACCAATCCAACCTTTAATTGAAAATTGGAGAGGTGCAATCCTGGTAAATCCAGCGAGTTGAAAAATTCAGGCGGATAGTTGACATATCATTTTGGTTAGTAGCTGAATCAACTGATTTATATATCCTCAAATCGCCTTTAATTTGTTCTTGAATTTTGAAATTTAATTCATTTACATCTATGTTTTTGGCAGCCAATATAGCCCGTTCGCTAATCCAATCATGGTTTCTGTAACTTTGAGCAAGATCTGGAAACACCTTTTGAATAAGTTCATCTTTTGATCGAGTTAACTGACAAAAACTTTAAGGAAAGTTAATGCAACCAGTGAAGGTGTCTATAGGAAATTTGCCATTACCCATGTCAATGAGTTGTTTAGAGAATATGTCTCCAGATTGGTCATTTTGCAACTCGAAACGCATATTCTTGCTTAAGTGTACTACCTTGACATGTTCCCACAAATTGGAGGACTTTAAACATGCATTGAGTTCATCAGCTGGCGTTCATCGTGGAATCACTGGCAATGTTTGACGAAAATCTCCTGCTAATAAAATCATTGCACCACCAAATGGGTTATGATTGCTCCATAGATCTTGTAAGGTTCTATCTAAAGCAATCAAGCATTCATCTCAAACAATCAATTCACATTGCTGCAAAACCTTTGCCATTGCAGAGTTCTTCGAAATGTTGCAGGTTGGAGTTTCGTTGCTTTGCATGTTTAATGGCAATTTTAGTGCTGAATGGGCTGTTCAACCACCTTCAAGGAAAGTTGCTGCGATTCCCGACGAAGCGAGTGCAAGTTCAATTTTATTTTGTGAACGAATTGTTGCTAATATCAATGAAATGAAAAAAGTTTTTCCTGTACCACCAGGTAAGAAGTAAATCTCTTCTGTTTTATCATTTGTTACTTTCATAAGTGTATCAAATACATACTTCTGTTTGTTATACTGTTGGATATTTGACAAAAAGTATATGGAATCTGGTCCTATTCCTGAAATGAATGAGTACAATAGCTCTGGTGGTGGATCCAATGGTATCAATTTCACTTTCCCATTTGCGCAACTCAATCCATTGGCTCTATATTTGTATTTCAATGCCTTAAAATGAGAGCAAACCAAGGTCATAGATCTAATAGTAACACATTGGTAATTACTGTAGTCAATTGACAAATCGTAATTGAAATCAGCTCGATTCAAACTTGAATCTCTCGCTCTCGCTTTACGCGTTCGTGATATACGAATTCTTTCACGTTCATTTCGGTCATCTTGTTCTTATACATTATGATTAGATCAGTAATTAGTTTGGTTCGTAGCATTTTGGGTTCTTCTACCTAAATTACTTCGTCTTATAGGAGAATATACTTAATAATTATTAATCACAGGTATTAAAACACTTTGCACAGAACACGATATAAAACAATCAATCAAAAATAAATCGAAGAAAACTGGAGAATTTGTTTCGTTTATCAAGTTGACAAAAGAAAACTGAGTAGATAAGGTAACAGAAAATCCAAGAAAAACAACACGTGTGTGTACACCAATGTACACCGGCAACGTGACAGGTTGTTGTTGTCTGTGAAAGAGAATATAATCAAAGAGGATATGTAACCAAAGAGGAATCAAAGTAGGACACTACGTTTTAATTTTTTTTATTTTTTTTTTATTTGATATGACTTGGAGTCAAGTTCTTTAAGCCAAACCAATGTTGTACGTATGTAGAATATATTTAATTAATAATAAATTAATTACTAAAGATAATAAACGCTTTTTAACGCGGTTTGTTTGACAGATGCAACGACGTGAAAACTGATGCAATTTATGTAGCGTTCCGAAACTAAAACAAAAGAAAGAATATTGCGATGCCAATTAAAGCTATAGCTCTTACATTTTTTGACTTTTCAATTTGGTCGGGTTCACGATATTATCACTTTTGTGTGAACGCATTGGATCCATCAACGCGAACACGCACACACACGAACGCGTACACATATACATTTGATTGAATTTGAACTTTGTGCAGCGACAATAAAGCGCAAATTGATTCATCGACGTTAGGAACACACCTAGATTGTTTAGACAACAGTGAGTGATTGTAATTTAATATAAACTTTATTGAATAGCAATAAAGTTCAAATTGACTCTACATTTAGTTAGAAAATATTTGTATGGTATAAAGAAAAGTGCTGTTTTAGGGTTTTGCCGGAAATTATTCGAATTTTTCTCGCCGTATAAACCATCCTTAGACTTCAAGGAACATTTTAAAAAAAGAATTGTTAAGATTGGTCCATGAGTTGTTGAGTTATGGGCTTCCCAACACATTTTGCGATTCATTTTTATATTATAGATTTGAAAAATAAACAGAATAAATTTGAAAATATATAAAATAAAATATATTCGCTTAGATTTATAAACACAAAATGTGTATTCCAACAATAAAATAAAAAATAAAACGTAAGAAATCAGTATTTTACAGTCTTTATAATTTGCACATACGAACAGAAGTAAAGCAAGGTATACAATAAAATTTATCGCACTGTATACATTTATAACGCGACATAGTGGCCTTAGACGTGGCGTATTTTCTAACGTGTTGTTCGGACATGTTCTTGTAGCGATTTGAGCATCTAGTGTTCACTTCCTGAATGTGATGGCTCTCTACCAATGGAGGATTTTCTCTTGAGGTTATATTTAGCAAGTATTTGGCAATGTTTTCTCTAAATTGGGCAATTGTGATATTTTTACCAGTAACCTGTTTATATAGTATAAACGCGTTTACGATAGTTCAACCTAGAAGAATTTCTATTTGCAATACCACTTGAGGCTACGTCTTAGGCAAGAAGAGTAGGCTTTTAGTTGATCAGAGAGATCAATGAAACTTTTATTTTGGTTATAGTCTCTAATAGCTATTGGTTTTTCCTTCTTTTCAGTTCCATTTTTGGACTTTACAGTAACCATCTTATGTTTGTGTTTTGTTGTCAGCATCAAAACTTCACGTTTATCACACCACTTCAGTATCACCACTCCAGAATCACTTTCCTTGGCAGTAACTTCGCCTTTTTTTTTAATTTTTTTGTACTATGTCTTTTGGGATTCCCTTCCGATTTTTTCTTAAGGTGCCGACCAGATAAGTTTGTCTGACCAGCAATTTGTGAGTAAGTTCGATACTGGTATAATAGTTATCCACAAATATGGTTCGACCACTATCCAATAAATTTTTGCAAAGCCCCATAACAATCGAAGTTGATACGCTGTCAGAAGTAGTATTTTTTTTTCTGACTCACAATATATTTTGAAATCATACGTGTAACCTTGTTCAAGACAAAGTTTCAAAATTTACCCCAAACTTGTGTCTTTTGTTTTTTTATATGTTGTAGAAGACTAAGACGTTCTCGAAAAGTCACGAGGGTTTCATTACGCAAACATTACGTGAAGGGGTTACTGCGTTTTGAAATTTTTGACTGATATGATTTAGAAGGGGTTTGATTTTGTAAAGTCTGTGTGAAGTATCTGTACTTTTATTATCATAAAAATACCAGTGGCTCAAGAGGAGCTCAAATCGGTTTCTGGACATTAAGATATTCTTACACCAATAGGACGTCACACTAGGCATCTGAACTAATCCCATCCAAATCTGTATACCCAAAAATATTTTCAATTCGATGTATAGACAAATTCTAAGTTGATAGGAAATTAAAAAAATAAAAATTATAACCATGTTATCAATAAAATAATTTAATAATATTGGGTTCATCCAAATAACTCATAAAATGCCAACATTCTGTTTAAAATAAGAAACCTTTGAATTGAATAGAAAGAATTGTTGCATGAATGATTCTATATAAGCCAAAGAGGTAGGAATTAAAAATATAAATTTTGAACCTAATTTTTAGTCGCAAATACTTTCACAAGAAATGGAGAAAAAAAGGTAGTTAGTTAAACATATTTTAATCTAGCAACAACTTTCTGGATGTTGTATCCTAAACAAACTTTGAACTTTGAATTTTATTCTTTCTGAGAGAACGGTTCATTCTACATAAAAAATGCTAATAAACGTTTTTGTTCAAAATGATTGTAGCTACATTTTTTATTTAAAACATTTTTTTCTATGTGGTACAGATTCCTGGAAAATCGAACTTTTTTCGTTTTCCCCTCTACGTGGGGATTTTAGAGGAAAGCCCGAGGGTAAAAGTGTTTTGACGAAAACAAAAACGAGATGCAAAAAAACTTTTTTGCATCTTTTTTAGCGTCCTAAAATTGACATTTTCGGCAAAATTCAGCTTACTCGTGTGATTTCTAGAAGTTTAGTGGTATTTTCGTCTCTGAAGACTGGAGTATATGTATTTTTTATATGATCTGTACGTTTGACCGGCTTAAAGTGCTTATTTTTGAAAAAAAGTTTTAAAGTAAAAAAAATAAGTTAAAAAGTATAAGTGATATGAAAAGCATAGTTTTGTTAATATAATTTTCGCATTATTAAGTTATGGAAAATAAGAGATATAGAAAATCTCAGGAAACAAATCTCTTTAGTGTTTTTTATACTACATATAACATTTTTATATAATATCTGGTTTTGTTAACCGATTTTTTACAGGTATATCCATTTGGTTTAGATAGAAAATTTATTTTTAAAACTAATCAAAAAATCAAGTTTGCTTGGTTAAAACTTGTGATATACAATAAAACTTCCTAGCTGATATAATTCTTGGAAAACCCTTGCAAAGAGTTATCGACACTTTTACGTTAATGCAAAATTATTTTAAAATTAGAATAGATACTAAAACCAATCTGATTAAAAATATTTTCAAGATATACACTTATTTTCCGTAAGATGTGGTTTGTGTTACGAATTTTTATACACGGAATTTAATAAATAATATATATATATATATATATATATATATATATATATATATATATATATATATATATATATATATATATATATATATATATATATATATATAGACGGTTTCAAAACGTCTTGCGTCGTTGTCCGATGCCTAATTTCCACGAATTTCTATCATTCCATTGTTCTTCGGTCAAGTCTCGGGAGCTCATTGCCTTTGTTATTCCCTCCTTCCATGTTCTTTTTGGTCTTCCTCGTTTTTTACGATTTGGTGGTATCCATTTCATGGCGATTTTTGGTAGTCTTGTTTCTGGCATTCTTTGAACATGGCCATACGATATAAGTTGTTTCCTTACTATGTCTGTTGCCAGTGATCCATCTACCCCCATCCGATTTCTTATTTCATCGTTTCTAATTCTGTCTGCTCTAGATATTCGAAGTGATCGTCTAAATACATCCATTTCTGTTGCTTCGAGTTTTCTTTTATTGCTTTCTGTTAGTCTCCATGTCTCTGTACCATAGGTTAAGCTGGTTTTTATGAGAGATTCATATATATTGTATTTTCGTCTTTTACCAATTTCTGAGCTCCAAAGAACTCCGTTAAGGCATCCAATTGTTCTACGGGCCTGGGTTATTCGTTTTCTAATTTCCCTATTGTCTGTGCCTGTGGTGTCGAAATCAATTCCTAGGTAGGTATATTCAGTGCAGAATGCAATTTCGGTTGTGTCCATCTGAATGTTGGATAGTTCTGCGCCTATTGGGAGATATTTTGTTTTTTGTGTATTGAGTTCTAAACCCCACTTCTTGTATTCTTCCTGTAGTTTTCTGGCCATATATGTCAGGTCTTCTTTATCGTTGGCTATAAGGACTTGATCGTCTGCAAACTGTAGGGTATATAGGCAAGTTTCTCCCAGGTCAATGCCCATTCCTCTGCACTTTCTTTTCCACTGATACAGTGCTTTCGCCACGTAGATTTTAAACAATGTGGGGGATATGCAACACCCCTGCCGGAGTCCCTTGTTTACAGGAAATTTTTTTGAAAGTCTATTTCCAATTTTTATTCCCGACGTTGATCCTTCATACAGCTGTTTAAGGGCGTTAATTACTGTGTGGTTAATGTTTGTTTCCTGCAAAACTTTCCATAGCTTTTTAGCGGGTACAGTATCATAGGCCTTCTGAAGGTCTATAAACATAAGGTGGGTTTCTTGATTGGTACTTGATCTTTTTTCTATTATTTGTTTCAAAACAAACACATTATCGGTGCAGCTCCTTCCCGCTCTAAAGCCAGATTGTTCCTCTTCTTCTTGTTCCTTATATTCTTGTTCGATAATGTCTCGAAGTATCCTTCCATATAGGCGACTTAAGGTACTGGTTACTGATATACCTCGATAGTTTGAGCAGTCCAGTTTACTTCCCTTCTTATGTATAGATGATATGAAGGATACTTTCCACTCATGCGGGACTGGTGCACCGTTTAGATATTGGTTTATACACCAGGTTAATCGTTCAAACAGTTTGTTAGTACCGCATTTGATTAGTTCTGCTGGAATTCCCTCCGGACCTGCAGCTCGACCATTTTTTAGTAGTTGTATCGTTTTTATGACAGTCCTCTCATCGATGTTTATCGTTTCTCCCTGTATGTGCATTTCAGTTGGAGACATTTCTCTATATTCCTCTCTGTTTTCTGTTAATAGATTTTCGTAATGTCGGATCCAGTTCTCTGTTGTTATTAATTGTATGTTTGTTTCTCTTTTTTCATTTGATTTAACTTTTGTCAGGAATTTCCACGTCTCTGAGCATTTTCTACCTCCCATATATGTGTCTATCTCTTTGCATTTTTTGTCCCACATTTCTCGTTTAGCTGTGTTTACTAGTTGTCGTGTTCTTTTTTTAATATCTTTGTATTCTTCTCTATCCAACTCCTGTTTTGTATTTAGCCATTTGTGGTATGCTTTTTTCTTCCGAAGTACTAGTTCTTCAATTTCTTGATTCCACCAAAGTTTTTTACTAGCGGAATTAGTTTTTAGTCCAATGGCCTCCTCTGCTGCTTCTTTGATGCTACTCGTTATGTTTTCGTAAATTTGTTCTACTGACTGGTCTTCTATATTATGTAGCAACTTTTCGTCTAATCTGTGCTGGTATAGGTTTCTTGTGCTTTCGTTGATAAGGCTGTTTAAGTTATATCGTTTGTTCGTTATCACTTCTGTTTGTTGAGGTTCCTCATTAACGTTATTGTCCTTGTTAGATTTAAAAGGAAATACCATTTTTGTCCTAACTATATAGTGGTCGGAACCACACGTCGGTCCTCTAAGTACTCTTACATCATTCACTTTTAAGGTAGTGCTTTGTTTGACTATTACATAGTCAATGATCGATTTTAGATTCCTTGTATGTTGTACCCATGTGTATTTGTGAATATCCTTGTGTTTATAGAAGCCGTTCATTATTCTCAGAGTATGACTCTGACACACTTGGATCAGCCTTTCTCCATTGTCATTCAGGTTTATTTCACCGTAGGGACCGATCACCTCACTGTTTATTCTTTGACCCACCCGGCTATTCAGATCTCCCAGTATTATCAGTTCTCGTGACTTTCCTATGTTGGTGATTATGTCGTTCAATTTTTCGAAAAACTCGTCCTTAGCAGCAATTGATTCGTCATCTGAGATGGCGTAGACTCCAAGAATTGTCACTGGCGTTTGATTTATGTTGATATTAACACGTATGATGTTTTCGTCGATTGTCTCGAAATCAGTTATTTTGTGTTTGAATTTTTTGTGTATCATTACAGAGACTCCTCTCTTTGCTCTTTGGTGTTTTGGGATGCCACTGAATATGTGTGTATAGTTATTTACAGTTTCTGTGCCAGTTCCTTTTTTCTTAGTCTCCGTCAAGACTACTATATCCATGTTGGCGTTTTTCAGTTCATGAATAACTTCTTCCATTTTTACTCTTATTCCCTGGACATTCCATGTACCAATATTCAATATCCGTTTCCGTAGCTTGTGTCTTTTTCCATATAATCCGTCCGAAATTCCGAGGCAAGCATTAGGCTTTTTAGTAATTTTCAGTTTTTACAAGTGACAGGGAACTGGCCTGACGCCTAAACCCCCAACCTGGAGGACCAGGTAATTTTTCCTCAAGGTTTCCTTCCTCTAGATCGACTGTCTTTCGGGACTTTAGAGATCGATCTTCCCTTCTTGTGTTTTATTCCTGCCACTTCCGCCGACTTCGCCGTTTCGATTTTGTTCTCATCCACCTTCATCGCCGTTGTGGTCTTAGAATAGAGTATTGATTTTATACAATCCCTAAAATCAAGGGATGCCACTTCGCCATCCGCCATCCACGCCGTACCGAAGATCTTCTTCTCCGCCGTGCCTACCGTTGTGGTCTTCACCTGTATCCCTAGGCAGGGGTCCGTGTTATACCCCACAGAACTGGGTCCCAACCTGAACTTAGCCATCTATTCACTCCGGCCTACTGAAGTGATAGATGCCCACCCCCGCGGCTTGGACGCGCCAGGTTGGAGTTACCCACGTGAGCGACAGAGAAGATGACTCTGTGCTCCGTGGGCCGAGTTAATGGGTATGTATGATTCCATACCCAAAAGCTACTATATATATATATATATATATATATATATATATATATATATATATATATATATATATACAAACAACACAGTTTATTAGGGCTGCAGTCAGTAGGTTTGGCCGGGATGTTATAGAAACACTCTTTTGACTTTTGGTCGAGCTTTCGGAATTCTTTTATTCCTTCTTCAAGACACTGTAATTAGAAGAAAGTGTAAATATTTACAACATATCTCAAATTGTCATTACAACTTACTAGTCGTTGAGATTATTTTTCTAAAGCTACGACACTCAACATTAAAAACACACATATAAAATATAAAATTTAAAATAATGAACAATATACATTTTAAAATTTAGTTGGAAAGTTAAAATTTTGTTAGTGACATCTTTTCATGGTGTGTTTTGACTGATCCATAGAGAACAGAAAAAAAACAAAAATAGTGTGATTAAAAAGTAATTAGGAGTTCCTGCTATTATATTAATGGAAGTAGTATCTTAAACCTGTCTTGATAGTATGCAAGGAAGCATTTAAGATACTACTTCCATTAATATAATAGCAGGAACTCCTAATTACTTTTTAATCACACTATTTTTGTTTTTTTTTTCTGTTCTCTATGGATCAGTCAAAACACACCATAAAAAGATGTCACTAACAAAATTTTAACTTTCCAAATAAATTTTAAAATGTGTATTGTCCATTATTTTAAATTTTATATTTTATATGTGTGTTTTTAATGTTGAGTGTCGTAGCTTTAGAAAAATAACCTCAGCGACTAGTAAGTTGTAATGACAATTTGAGATATGTTGTAAATATTTACACTTTCTTCTAATTACAGTGTCTTGAAGAAGGAATAAAAGAATTCCGAAAGCTCGACCAAAAGTCAAAAGAGTGTTTCTATAACATCCAGGCCAAACCTACTGACTGCAGCCCTAATAAACTGTGTTGTTTGTTTATATCGACAGTCAATAATATCCAGTATTTCTTATATATATATATATATATATATATATATATATATATATATATATATATTATTTATTAAAGCATAGCCATGATGATTTCCAACCTTCGATAGAAGATGGAACTTAAAGAAGAAGAATATATATATATATATATATATATATATATATATATATATATGGTTTCAGTTGTTTTCCGGGTTTGACTCCGCGTTAAATAGTTTTGGTTTTTAGAAAAACCATTGTTTTGGCGATGTTTCGGCAAGGTCACACTTGCCATTGTCAAGTCAGATTAGTTCTGCTTCGTCTTGATGTTCCAGGCGAACTTCCACAAATTGTGAACACCGAGGACCTGTCCAATTATATCGTAGAAGCCCATACATTGGAATATATGCACACGCTGATTTACTGTGCAGCAACAGCAATTGCTAATGTTATGGGCATTAAGACCAAAACACGACGGGGTACTAATATCGGAAGGACAGATTACAGAGTTGCACCTTGGGAAAAACGACTGCTAACGAAAATTTTATCATTACGTAGGGACATTGGTTAAATCACGGAATATGTTCGAGAAACAATAAGTAGAAAAGTAATCAAAAGAGCTGAAGAAATAATGCTAACCACCTCAAGACACTCACAATATAATCCAAAAAACAACATAGCACAACAGTGCCTGGATGCATTAAAACAAAAACTTTCCATTTACTCAGGCCGACTAAGGAGATACAAAATTAGCAACAAACGAAAATCCGACAATACCCTTTTTGAAAATGCCGAGAAGGCGTTCTATCAGAAACCCAATTCTACTGCAGAAAGTGCCAATAAATCTTACTCAAGCCGAGAAGAAATCCATGAGTTTTGGGGAAGTCAACTTTCCACACCAGCTTGCTCTTAACACCAATGCTGGATGGATCGAAGATACGGCGCACAACTGCCAACACTACGTTACTGCTCTCTACAAACCCTTTACTACTGAAGAAATTTCAAATATTATCAAAGAGCTTTATAACTGGAAATCTTCTAGACCAGATGGCGTTCAGAACTGATGGCTTAAAAAGTTCTGGAGTATTCATGAGTGCTTATCAGCCATAATTAATTACACTATTTCTAATTCGCAGGAAATACCATCTTTCCTAACCCAGGGAATAACTTATTTAATTCTTAAAGATCATAATAACACCCAAGATCCAACTAAGTACCACCAAATTATTTGTCTTCCAACTCTGTATAAATTGGTCACATCTTTTGTAGCCCGGCGAATCAACCAACACTGTGCTCTAAACAATATCATAGAGCCTCAACAGGAAGGATGCGCTAAGAGTTCCATGGGCTAAAAAGAACAACTTATCATTGACTCTGTCATTTCTAACCAAGCATATAGCAAAAAACGTAATCTCTTTACTGCTTTCAACGACTACAAGAAAGCTTTTGATTCAGTGCCGCATGAATGGCTTATAGATATATTAAAAATATATAAATTCGATGATAACATAGTGACTTTTTTAAAATATATAATGTAAGATTTGAAGACAAAAATTCCTCTCCAAATACCTGGTGATAACCATATCGAAACTGAAAATATTGCAATCACCCGTAGCCTATTTTAAGGAGATTCGTTGAGCCCACTGTGGTTTTGTCTAGCGATGAACCCCCTATCCCAGATACTGAACTCCACTGACACAGGTTTTAGCATCAAAAATAACACTACTGTTGTTGCAAAGTTTAATCATCTATTGTATGTGGATGATTTAAAACTATTGGCTTCCATTTAAAGCCACCTGGATCAGATGCTAAAAACAGTAGAAAATTTCTCTAATGATATAAGTATGCACTTCGGTCTTGACAAGTGCCGTGTCTTAAATATAATCAAAGGAAAGGTTCAGCCCAGCGGATTCGATATGCAGAACATCGAGGCCATAGGTGAAAATCATATGTATAAATACCTCGGAATAAAGCAAGTGCGGAAGATTGACCATAAGCAAATGATAACTGAGATAACTACTGAGTTTAGGTGAAGGGTAAAACAGCTGCTTCGTTCACACCTTAACAGTAAAAATTTGTTTAAGGCACATAACACCTAAGCATGTTCCGCGCTTAGCTACTCGTTTGGTATTGTTAAATAGACATAAACGGATATAGAAAATTTTCAGCGAAAAGTACGAACACACCTCACAAAGGCACAAAAACACCATCCTCGAAGTGTAGTAGAATGAACGACATGACCGCGGTATTTAGGAGGACAAGGACTTATGGATATAACTAGAAAAACTATTTTAAGATTACTAATTTAAGAATTTATTTTCAGGTGCAGACTGAAACATCTACTCTACATGCGCTATTTGTGCAGTAGATGATATAACACCGATCAAACTGAGAGAACCAGAAATGCGCATAAACCATCTTACTAAGGACGAAAAAATGTTCACCTGGATGGGTAAACCTCTGCACGGGCGACATACCAATGAGGTCAGTCAAGACCATGTCGACAATATAGTGTCGAACTATTGGCTGACATCAGGAAAGATGTTTCCTGAAACAAAAGGTTCGCTACTGGCCATTTAGGATCAGGTTATACCAACCAAAAATTACCTGAAATATATCGTCAAATACCCTCAGGTCCAAAATGACAAATGTCGATATGGATGTCAAGCTCAGGAAATCAACCAACACATTACGGGGGGCTGTCAGGCATTTGCTGCAACTGAACGCTGCATAAGGAACGGCACGACTTAGTAGGAAAGATCCTTCATCAAGAGATAGCAATCAAACTGGAACCTTCAAATAAACCATCTTCCATATTATTAATACGTTCCTGAGAGTATACTTGAGAATGACAACTACAAGCTATACTGGGACCGCACTGTGCTCACAGATCAAACAGTGGCACTTAATAGACCAGATCTCATACTAGTTAATAAACTAAAGAGGCAAACAACATTAATTGATATGGCGATACCCAACAACAATAATCTTCGTGTTAAGAGAACGAAAAAATCGCCAAGTACAAGGATCTGGAAATTTAAATACGAAGAAAGTGGAGAATGGAAAGTACCCAGACAATACCTATTATTCTCTCTACTACTGGAGTCATTCCAAAGAACCTCCTAGAAAACATAAAAAAAACTAGGTCTGAATGAACATCTCTACAAGACCATTAATAATGTACCTGTTAGCAGAAGTGATAATAATTTAGAACAAACAAAAGATCAGAAATTCAAAATCTAAGTAAAATTTATAATTATATTATTTCTCTAGTTTATTCATTAAAATATTACATTTTAATTTAATATTCCATCTACTTGTTACATTGTTTTAGACATCTATCAATGATGAATAAATCTTTTTTATTACTAAATAAAAAAGAATTTTTTAAACAAAATTTTATTTTTTGATAATATAATTGTCAGAAATGAAAATTGTAAGTTGGCATTCATGATATTGAGGCTTATTTGTAATTGGTAGCTATTCTAACCTATTTATAAATTCAATTATTTTTGTTAAAAAAGTTTTCAAAATTACTAAATTTAGAGAAACATTCATTTGATATTTTTTAAAATAGTTTTTAAGATGTTTAGCAGTTTAGATTTACTAACAAAACTAATTTTATTTGGTGAGTTAAAATTTATTTCTCTAGTTTCACTTTGTAAGATTTTTTGTATTTTTTTAGAAGCTCTGGATAAAGATTGTAAACACAATTGAAAGCTTGACATAAAGAATAGTTTACCAATAGCCCTTTTATTGACTCCAACCCATAAAAAACATATTTATATATTTTTTCCAAACGAGTCACAAGTACTTCTTTTTTCTTACTCTTATATATATATATATATATATATATATATATATATATATATATATATATATATATATATATATATATATTCTTATATATATATATATATATATATATATATATATATATATATATATATATATAGCAACGAAATGTTACAAAAATGATCTCCTATTTATTCATTGTTAAATAGAAGATCAATGGCCCATAGTATGGGCACGGTCTCCGATTTCTGCATAGCAGGTTGAATAACAATTATCCAAATACCCATCAATATAAATATAAAGTATACCTGCGTTGTGATGGATTACGGTATAATGTAATTGATTATGGAAACAATATTTTTCATATTTAGAGACTATTAAAATGCAAATTACATAAAAAATTCGATAAAGACTTTTATTGTCCGTATTTAGTAATAATCTAAAATAATTTTAAAACAGATAAAAATAAAACAGTAAAAGCAAATAATAATATTGTTGATATATGAAAATCATTCAATGCCAGTGATTACTTACTCAATCTTATTACTGTTACATTTATTCTCCATTCAGATAGACATTTTATAGTTACATAATATGATAATGAAATTACATAAATCTAACCTTTTCAAGCAGGAGCATCACTGCGACTAGTCTGGGACCTGCCCTCTATTTACATTTTCCGCTGAGTTACCATCATTAACTACCACAACAATAGCTATATTTACTGATAATATTGCAATCGTATATGTATACACAAATACAACCACTGTAGCAAAACTTCATAACAACTTACATGAAGCTTATAAATGACTAAAGAAATGAAAAATAAAGCACACCGAGAAAAGAAATAAAGCACACCGAGAAAAGACGACAAATTTATCAGACACGAAGATTTAAAAAATACATTTAGAAATTTATATTGATTACTAGGCGAACAATCTCAACTAACAACTTAAACTAAATTATTATTGTACAAAAAAGTGATAAAATTAAGATATATGATAAGAATTATGGGGGAATTATGGGGAATTATGGGAACTTTCTCAACCCCGTCACAGCGCGTCCCAATCGTTATTAGGTAAGTTCCCTATTAGTAATTATTCCCTATTACTTGGCTATTAGAAAAATATGAAAAATAGGATAGATGTGAGTAAGGTATAACCAAATAATTCCCATGTCTCAACTGAGAACATGACATAGGTGCTGCAGCTTGGCTATTGACCATGACACACACATACACACTATAAAACTATGAACCATGGGCAAATTTCACAAACGGCTAGAAAAAATCGAGTCGTCCAACACAGATTGTACTAACTCAATTTTTGGCGTTTTTGAGTTACACCCCCGAATAAGTAGATGACCGTGATATGTTTCAACGAATAAAGTTCTAAGTTAATTTGACCATGTTTAGACAACCAATTTTGCACTTCAATATTGTACTAAATTGTATATCTATACATTTTCCAACGAAAACTATCCTATCTGAAGTTAGTATAGTCTTCCTCGGCATTCCGAACGGAAGCGCCGTTATCTCGTGAGTTAATACAGTTTTCGCATTTTGAGATTAAGTTGGAACATACAAATCGACAGGGAAAACTGGTTAAGGCAAGAAAAATAGGCGAACCGTTCCAACAAACATGCAGACTAAAGTGTAATACAAAAATGAATCAAGAAATGAGACAGAAGATTTTTAAAGACTTTTGGAACTTGCAAAATCATACAAGGCAATAGGACTTTATTCTACAGCATGTGACACAGATAGAGAAAAAACAAAGTACTATTTCTGCTGGTGTACACTCTCGTAGGAATTTTTCTCGGCAATATCATTTTCAGCTCGGCGGTGAACAAAACCAAATATGTTTTTAAAAACTCTTGGTTTCACAAACATGGGTAAATACAGCATTGACTAAAAAAAAGGAAACTGGAGTTTTACAATCAGATCAACGTGGAAAACATAAAGTTCGACCACATAGACTTACTCCAGATATTGCAGAAAGTGTGAGAAAGTACATAAAATTATTTCAGTTTGTACCCTCACATTATATTCGAAAGGTTTCTAAGAGGATGTATCTGGAGGAGGGTTTAAGCATTCAAAAAATGTATAAACTATATACGGAACTTTATGGCGATGAAAACATTATTGGACAACTTGCTACGCATCGCCAGTATAGAGACATCTTTAACACTGAATTTAATATGTTTCTTTAGACCAAAGAAAGATCAGTGCGATTTCTGCTCAGTCTTTAACCTAGCTGATGAAACTGGGAAGGTCGACTTACGGGAGAACTATGAACGTCACTTAGCCAATAAAATAGTGGCTAGAAATATGAAAAACAGTGACAAAGAACCCGCCTTAACAGATAAGACCATCTGCGTTGCATGTTTCGATCTCCAAAAACTTTTAGCGACTCCCCAATCGAATGAAAGCGATTTTTATTATAAAAGTAAGTATGCTACATACAACTTTACCATATTTAATATAGGCAATAATGATGGTATCTGTTATGTATGGCACGAACAAATTGCTAAACGAGGTTCAAATGAAGTTGCTAGTTATTTGTGGAAGTTTATAGAGACCCAAAAAAAGAGAAAAATTAAATCACCGATCTTCTATTCGGATAACTGTGGTGGGTAAAACAGAAACCACACCATATTTTCAATGTTCTCTTATGCAGCTGTCTATTTCCAAGTTAGTATTATTCATATTTAATTTTTAGAAAAGGGTCACACCCAAACTGAGGGAGACAGCATGGATGCTGTAATTGAAAACGCGAAAAAACGTCAGTCGGTCTTGTATGTTCCTGAACAATGGATTACTTTGATAAGAATAGCCAAAACTGTCGGAAAAGTATAAAATGTAACAGAAATGTCACAAGAAGACTTCCTAGATTTCAAAAGCCTTGTTGGCAACAAAAATTGGAAAACTGACAATGGAAAAGGAATGATCAAAATCAGTCAAATAAAGGAAATCAGTACTTCGTATAACACACTTAATGTTATTTTTTTTTAGTATGATTTAAGTTCCGATTCTATCAGGTGTGATCTAACAAAAGCTAAAAGGGTACGTCCATCTCGTATTGATCAATTTCCATCTAAAGTATACACAAATCTTTTGCCAATAGATAAGAAGAAGTTAACTGGCTTAATATGGCTTTGTGATACTGGAAAAATTCCTACTATGTATCATGGCTTCTATAAAAGTCTACATTCTGATACATCAGAAAAGTATGAAATCACTGCTAGCAGTGACCACGAAGAACTGCAATAACGTTTGTTTATAATATTTTGTAATTTAAATTTGATGTAGACTTTAATCATAAATACAATTTGACTGAACGATGGTAAGTATGTATTATTTATATTCCCAATTTTTTTCCAGCGAATACTGTACTAACTCATTCAAAATCCAGATAAAGAAACAAAATTGACATGTTTAAAAGCACAAATGGAACAATACGGTAAACACAATGGATAAATATAAAAAGAATTGAATAAATAAGAACCCCTGATTTTTTGTGCTAATCAAGACTTTATCTTGCTTTATTCGAAAACTTCAAAAAATGAGTTATTACAGTCTTCGCTGGATAAGTCGAAATGGTTTCAATGGTTTTTCTTCAGTCTAAGTTTGTTTTATTATATTAGATTCTAATTTCTAATCATAACATAACAACTAAGACTAGTTCGAGTTTATTTTTAACTTTCTTTGCTTGTAGTTTGTATTTTTATGTAAGAAAAACTTCACTCAAAACGTGAGCTTCAACTTATCTTGAATACATAAAAGCTTCTTTACATAAATTTCGCATTCTATTGTAAACTTCAAACAAAATTGTAAAAAGTTTACGAATTCACTGGTGATAAATGTCAAGGATGTTCACAATATTACGTATTTTGGTTGGGAAATTAATTTGTTTAATCCAAATCTGTGGTTTTAGAGACTATCAGTCTAGATATATTATGACCTTATCAAAATTAACGCATCAAAAAAGCCTTTCAATATTATTTTTTAAGTTAGCGTTAAGATGCCGCAAAAAAGTAACTTCAAAATAATAGTTTGTTCGTACTTCACGTATTTCTATGCTGAAGACTGACTTATTTCTTGTCTTAATTTTTGCTTGTGTATATATATTTTTTAAGTTTGATTTACTTTTTGAGATTTATTCTTAATATTCTCCTATCCTTATAGTATTTTTGAAAAATACTAGGTCATCTCCTCAACCTTTACGAGTATTTAAAAGTAAATACACTTAATAAATCAAAAATGCCTGATAAATATCGTCCTTCAATAATTTGCAATAAAAATTGCCAATAACAACAATTATACTTATTCAGAATAGATAATAAGATGAGAGACTTTCATTAAAATTGCCAACGCGATGAATAGAACATGAAACTGGCTTCCGTACTTCCGACATTGATATTAATATGCAACGTTTGCAGCAGTTATAGTAAGTAGCTATTTATTAAATCTGCGTTGATATTAGTTCTTTTTGATTCTAAATAGTTTACTAGGAAAACAATAAACGATATAGTTCCGTTTACTGCTAAAAGTATTTATGGTATTTCTAGAAATTAATTTAATGGCGCATGTAATTCGCAGGACTTGTTAAGTGGACCAAAGATTGTTTCTTTCTTTTATTTTTTAAAAAAATATTTGTTTATTCTAATATTAAAATATTTGTTATCGTGAATAGAGATGCACATCATCGTTACACACATTTTCTTTCTGTTTCTCCAATGGCCATCCAACCTATGGCTCTACAGTCCAATTATAGAATAAAATAGAATAGAACAGAATAGAATAGAAATATGCTTTATTGTCACTGAAAGTTGTACAATTTTATGAACAAAGCTTGCAAAAAGTCAGAAATTTACTGAAATTACATAAATCGTCAATATCACAAAATAAAAGAGTAAAATGCGCAATCCATTGCAAAATAAATATAAATTGCAAATTGCATAATAAAACCTTACGAACTAATAGGTTTAAGTTGCAGCATGTGATACCCAAATATATATAAAAATACTTTAGTTACTTGTACTTAAAAGTACTGTAATTTCTTAGTTATTCGTTAACAAACTCTTCTACTGAATAATATATGGTCTTTCAGATAGATAGGCTTTTGTCAATTTACGGAACTTAAGGAAAAAAGTTGCAGATTTAAGTTGCAAAGAGAGATGGTTGTATAATTTTTTTACCGAATATAATATAGATTTCTTTAATAACTTAGTGGACGAGATTGGTAAATACACATTGAAGATTGAATTTCTGGTGGAGTAGTCATGATTAGGTCTTGCTGCAAAAACATGTAGGTGTTTATGAATTAAGCAAACAGTTTCCAAAATATATAAAGGGGAAAGAGTTAAAATCCCGTGATTTTTGAAGTAGCTTTTGCAATGTGTTGTTCTACTGCGATCAAAAATATATATTATTAATTGATGGATTCGACCGTTACTTGATGGAAATTCATTTTATGTAACAATAAAACACTGAAAACGTTGTTTTTAAAACTTCCACAAAATTTATTTTAAATTCTTATCACTACAGCGGTTTCGGCTAATTGCCTTTCTCAAGTGATCTGTTTTTGGCATGGGTTTACACTTTATAGTCTCTAATGAAATAGGTTGAGGAGGGGAAAACTGTTTGTCTCAAACTGGTCATTCAGAATTATATCTGTGTTTTTTAATTTATTGATTTCCATGGATTCTAACAAAGATAGCTTAAGGCCTTTATTTTGAATGTGTAGAATTTTAAATTCGTCATTAAAAGAATGATTATGATCTAGAAGGTGAAGTGCGTATGTAGAATCTGTTTTTCTATTATTGAAAGCCCTTTTATGTTCTGCTATTCCTTTATTAAAATTTCTACCTGTTTGACCAATGTAAGTTTTTGGGCAGTCGCCACATTTAAGTTTGTACACACCACTGTGTATGTGTTTTTTATGTTGGCTCTTGTTGTTTTTAATATATTTGCCTAGGTTGTTATTTGTACTGAAAGCTGGTGTTATTCCTTTCTTTTTTATGTGTTTGGCTATTTTTGTTGATATTTTGCCTGTTGCCCGAACAAACAATTAATAAAATGTTAAATCAAAAACTACACAAGAAAGCCCTGAACTTAGTATTTCCACCACCAGAGAAAAAACCCAGTACCTTCTGCTCGATTACATATACAGGCAAAATATCAACAAAAATAGCCAAACACATAAAAAAGAAAGGAATAACACCAGCTTTCAGAACAAATAACAACCTAGGCAAATATATTAAAAACAACAAGAGCCAACATAAAAAACACTTACACAGTGGTGTGTACAAACTTAAATGTGGCGACTGCCTAAAAACTTACATTGGTCAAACAGGTAGAAATTTTATTAAACGAATAGCAGAACATAAAAGGGCTTTCAATAATAGAAAAACAGATTCTACATACGCACTTCACCTTCTAGATCATAATCATTCTTTTAATGACGAATTTAAAATTCTACACATTTAAAATAAAGGCCTTAAGCTATCTTTGTTAGAATCCATGGAAATCAATAAATTAAAAAACACAGATATAATTCTGAATGACCAGTTTGAGACAAACAGTTCTCCCCTCCTCAACCTATTTCATTAGAGACTATAAAGTGTAAACCCATGCCAAAAACAGATCACTTGAGAAAGGCAATTAGCCGAAACCGCTGTAGTGATAAGAATTTAAAATAAATTTTGTGGAAGTTTTGAAAACAAAGTTTTCAGTGTTTTATTGTTACATATATATTATTGCTCTTTTGTGTAATTTAAAATAACATCAATTGGAGCAGCTGTACTAGAACCCCAAAATGGAAGACTATATTGAAGATAAGAAAAAAGAAAAATACGTTATTTTGGAAAATGCTGAATTGATTTCGTACGAAATTGATCTTATTGCATAGCAGGCTAAGGCTAGTTTCTTACTTAAATCGATATAAAGGGACCATTTAATGTTGTTGTCTATACAAATACAAAGAAATATTACAGAATTATACATTATTGAAGAGCTTCGTTATTATAGGATAACGCTACTGTCTTATCTACGTTAAAAGAGAATAAATAGGACCAGGTTTTTATTTTAAGTAGATCAAAAGTTATAGTTGCATAAAGAGTTACAACATTAGAGTTCCTCCAGGTAATACTGGTATCATTAGCAAAAAGAAAAATTTTCCCATCGATTTTTAAGTTAGTGATGTCATTTGTAAAGATAAGGAAAAGTAGAAGACCCAATACTGAACCTTGTGCTACTCCACATAAAATGCTTTTGTGGCTAGAATCAGAAACTTCTTCTTCAAGTTCCGTTCCTATCAGAGATTGGAAATCATTCTGGCAATTATAATTTTGTTGGTTACGCGCCTGAATAGTTCAATTGAACTGCATCCAAAAACCCAAACCATTCACGGAGATTGCGTAGCCACGAGATTTATCATCTTCCTAAGCTTCTTCTGCCTTTGATTTTACCCTGCATTATATTCCTTAGTAGTTCGTATTTTTCATTTCTCATGATGTGCTCCAAGTATTCCAATTTTCTGATTTTTATGGAATTTAAAACTTCGCATTGTTTCCTAGTTGTTCGAGAACTTGTTCGTTTGTTTTGCGATCCATCCATGATATTTTCAAAATACGTCGGTAACACCACATTTCAAATGCTTCTAAGTTTTTAATGTTGGATTTTTTAAGTGTCCAAGCTTCAACTCGATACAAAAGGGTAGAGAAAATATAACATTGAAGCATTCTTATTCGGAGCGATATATTGATATCGCGATTACAAAAAAGTTATCTCATTCTATTAAAAGTTGACCGTGCAATTTCAAAGCGGCATCTTATTTCTTTTGTCTGATTAGTATCTTCTGTGATCCATGTGTTCAATTTCTGTATTATCTAGTACTAGCTTAACTTTGATGTTTTGTTCTTTTGTAAATACCCTGAACTTGGTTTTCTTCAAATTTATTTCTATTCCATAATCGTTGCAATATATATTTAGTTGTTCATCAAAGTGTTGCAGTTCTTCTAGTGTTCATACCAGAAGGACGGTGTCGTCAGCATATCTTATGTTATTAAGTGGCTCACTGTTTATTATAAGGCCCTCACTAACTAGTTGCTCTCTATTCCCCAAATAAGATTGGAACCAATTCAAAGATATACCTCGAATTCCGTAGAAATTTAGTTTTTTTAACAAAATGTCGTGATTTACAGAATCAAAAGCTTTGACATTTACCCTACAACAACAAACATAGCAATAAAATAGCAATAAACTCCGATAAGACACAGGCTGTACTTTTCAAAAAGAGGCACCAACAACCAGAAGAACACGTAACTGTGCAAGACAATCCCATCGAGTGAAAAAGTGAAGCAAAATACCTCGGAGTAATCATGGACAAAGGCTTAACATTTAGCAAACATGTAAAAGCCACAGTACAAAAAGCAAATATGACAAGAGCATCTATAAGAGGACTAACAGGAAGGAAAAGCAAACTCAGATTGAAAACAAAAATAAGACTAATAAATAGTATAATCCTATCTATACTAATATATGCATCCCTCGCATGGGGACACATAAGCAACACCTACCAAGATACGTTGCAGAAAGATTTAGAGAATTGCAACAAATCAGAGTGACTGACACGATGAAAGAAAAAGCCAGGATAAAGTTCGCGGAAATAGAGAACCACCCCAGTCACATATTACGAGAGATAATGAGGTATGACGCTTTCCATAGATGGAAGCACAAAAGACCCAAACAACAAATAGTAGACTTAAACAATAATACCAGAGAGAAAACAAAACACTAGAGAGAATATACTTCAAAAATAACAACAATGCACAAAGAAGACAGTTCATAGCTCAAAAACACTCATGGACTATCGCCAAACACAAAGTGGGCCTGGTTGCCTTAAAGAAGATAAACTCTATAGCAATATATAAAGTAAGCAATTTTAGTTCGCAGATAAGCCACTTTAAGATAACAGGATTATAGCGACAATGCGCTGTCCTGAGTTATACATTCGGTTAGAAAACCATGTTGGGGTTTTATTACCCAGAACCTCCACATGAAGAGCATTTGGCTGATAGTTGTGCTCCTATCGCGCATCAGTGTGCTATAGGGGGAAAAGGGATGGTCTGGAGCATCGGAGCGCGGTAGGGTGACTCCTGTTTTTTACTCGAGTTAACACACCTCGCTCCAATGAATTGTTACACCCGAACGTAATTCCTAGGGGTGAACATTTCTCACCGGCTGGGTTTAATCAAATTGCTTGCTAGCTTGCCCTTAAACATTCTCATTCTCATTCAAGCATTCTCATTTTCGCATTAGTCAGTGCTACCCTAAACTTCTTCTAATATATGTATTCTTAATTGTATCATTTTTTGTCACACCACTCATTCATTTAGGTATTCTAATTTGTCTAATTTGCACCACATTCATTCGTTTTTCCTCTTAATTCTTAACTCTCCAGCACTTAGTTTCGTATATCATAGCTGATTTTAAGACAACTTTACAAAATTTTTAATTTCATTGGAATGTTTCTGACACACAACACTCGTTCAATTTGATCTCTCTCACTTTAACTTCGTTTCATGCTTTTTACAATTATTTTACAAAAATATGTGATTTATTCAGATTTACATCGATACTTGCTTATAGACTACAGAAATTTTTTCTTAAAACTTGCTTGTTTCTTAAATATTTTTATTTTCTGCAAAATTTTGTGCTTATATAAGTGCTTATTTTGAGCTTTATGTCGTGCTTCTTAGCGGCTCATTAGTTATAATTAACGTTTGAAAATCAACCCAATCTCATCACTTCCTAAGTAACCTAAGATATTCCATCCTTAATCACATAGACGCATAATTTGAACTTTAAATTAGGTATATTGTTAACTACGAACAAAGAAAAAGCAACAAACCCGAAGATTTAAGTCAAAATGCGAAAATTTAACCAAAAGTTAAAAAAAAACAAGTATAATAATAACTGTTTGGAAAATTACAATTTTGATTACCCAATTTCACGAATTAAAATTTTGAAGAATTCAAGATTTCCATTTATCAAGATGACGATAATTTAATGACAAATCTTAAATACTTTGTTGTTGTAAAAGAAAATAACGTATTACATCTTTTCTGGAAATAATTTTTTTTTGAACTACATTAATTTAAACTTCATTTTCTAGTTGATTTCTTTTAAAACAGAATTTTCTCTTGAATAGTACATAAAATGTAGCCTGTGTCTTTAATTTACGAAGAAACGCATAAAAACCGCAATTCATTTACGGAAAATTGCAAAAGATCTGCTTGATAGATTTATTGAATAATTGCAACCATATGTTCCTATTTTTTAATAAGACGATGACGTTAATCGCAGATCATATTTCTAATAATTAACACTTTAATAAACGGATTATATTTGATAAAAACAATAATTTCATGAATGTACTTTGTATATATATATATATATATATATATATATATATATATATATATTTATATTTATATGGGTGTATGTATAATCAATAACTCTTCTACCCTAAGGTGTGTGTAGAGTCTGTTTTTAGACTTCGTATACAAACACTTCCTCCAATTCTTCTTGTTTCTTGCCATGTTCTTCGCTTTCGCTTGCTCTTTGATGACTCCTCTCTTGTCTAGAATAGCGACAATTTCATCATCCCAGGTCTTCATTGACCTGCCTCTCTCTCTTTACGTTTCTGGTTCCAGGTCTCTGAACCATATATTAGGACTGGGCGTATTATTGTTTTGTAGAATTTAATTTTTGTATTTCTCGATATAATTGTGGATTTAAGGAGGAGATTGAGCCCAAAATAGCATATGTTGGCTGTGAAAATTCTGCGGTTTATCTCTGCGGTAGTATTATTTTCAGTGTTGAGGAGCTCTCTCAGGTATACAAATTAGTTCACTGCTTCGATGACGTCGTTTTCTATAACAAATGTTCGTAGGATTTGTCATTGGTGAACCTGGCAGTCCATGGAATTCTCAACATTCTCCGGTATATCCAAAGTTCAAAGTCTTCAAGCTACAATAGTTGGGACCAGACGTAATTAGATATTTATATTTTGTCACTCTCTCTATTTGCTGTTCACCAAGAGTTAGTTGTTCATTATTTATTGGACTCCTTGATACTATCATCAATTTGGTCTTATTCTTTGTTGATGTCAAGTCCTATTTGTATGCATTCACTATTTATTGCATCTAGTAAAGTTTGTAGTTCTTTTCCACCCCTAAACCACACTCATTTGGAAACGTTTTCACTAGCTTAATATTCCAGCCAGCGATATAAAAAAAGATATATATAAAATATACCACAGTGTTTTGCTAGGTTTTTACGAATTTATTACCAGCCTAGTAATTTTTCACCCCTCAATTACCACTTGTGAGAAGTCAATAATTCTGTTAGGTTAGAATGTAACGTGAAAAAAATATATTTTTACAATTTTACTGTCCTCTATTTATAACTGAAATAAAAAAGTGTTATGTTAAGTTTATATTAAACTTTGACCACCCTGACAATTTTTCACCCCTAAACCAATCTTATTTGGAAACGCAGTTTTTTTTAATTCTTCTAGCTTGAACCTTAAGCCAGCAGAATCGATCCCATTAAGGGTGGTTTGGTAATAAAAAGTTATTAGGGTAGTAAATTAGTAAAAATGGGTGATAAAATATGCCATAGGCAACAAGATTTTTTTTTTTTCGAATTCTACCACCTTCTTGGTGGTAAAAAATTATTAGGGTGGTAATAAATTAGCGAAAAATGGGTGAAAAAATATTACGTAGGTTAAATTGGATTTCGCTCATTCATTCGCTCATTCATTTCGCTCATGATTCGCTCATTTGTCCCCGCTAGTTTGCGGGTCCTTCGAACAACATTTTTCCACTTTTAAGACAAATCACAGAGATATCTTAAAATAGTCTAGGCGGGATCTGTTTTCGATTGGACATTTTCCATAGGAAGCTATTTTTTGCTGGAATCCTTTCAGGATGTGCCCAATATCGATAATCACGATATGCGCCAGTCGCAAACCCTGTGCTAAATTTTTTATTTAACAAAATCTGAAAACAATTGAAAATTTCTCATTTTTTTGCTCCTATTTTCGTTTATAATTCGGAAAATATTGATCCTAGAAAAAAAATTATAACAAGTTAAAAGTTTCGTTATTCAATTCTACACAATATTTCATTAGCTAGAAATTAAAAATTTAATGTTTATTGTTGAAAAATAGCAATAATTGAAAAAAAAAGTACAAAAAATGAAGTTAATCCTTTAAATGTTTTTGACTTTCTAAACTTGACCTACAAGCTCCATATTCCGCCTAGAAAAACCTTTTATTATGTTTAAAACGTGTGCTTAATTTTGTTAAGATCGGTCGGATAGGTTTTGCATAATAATTTTACAACCCAGCCTACTGGAAAAAAATCGCAAATTTTCAAATTTATAGTAGGCCCTAAATAAAGCCCTCAGATAGTTGCAAATTTTTTTACACATAAAAGAAGGCTCAAACTTTCAAACGCTTTTTGTAAAATTCAAATCGGTTCACTAGGAGGGCTTAGAAAATATTTTAAAGTTTTAAACATTTTTTATATATATTAGGCTTATAAACAAATTGAATAACTTTACGAGCTTTAAACATATCAATTTCAAAATTTATATACTTAAAGAACATTAAAAGACGCTTATTTAACCTTTTCACACAAAAAATATACATTCGGCTTCCTGGTTGCCGAGATATTGAAGGTCAAAGTTGGCATACATTTGTAACCATTAGTGATAGAGGGCTCGTTTTTAAACAAATACCCTCGTCTTGTCAAGTACTTTTTATATGAACAGTTTTACGTAGTGCTTTTTATGGCAACATCAATAAAAAAGACAAATAAAAAACCGTTTTCGCGTAAAATGTCGCTCGGAATGCATGAGAGGTGGTGGTAGGGGACATTCACTCGAAATGTGAATCGGCGAGTTCAAAATCATAGCGCGCGCTAAAAATTGCATTATCTCGGCTTCTTGTAAACCAATTTTGCTCTTTTTTTTTGAATCGATGTCTCAGACGACAAGGATTTCAAATATCATATTTTTAAACACCATTTTTAATTGCAAAATTGGGAAATTTGCAATAAACAATTGTATGTTAAACAAGTAATTGCATTTTTTCTTCATGCATTTTTTTTGGCTTGCAATTTATACATTGAAGTGAACTGTTACTTTTAGTAAACAAATATGTATTTTTAAATTGTTAATAAATAATTTAAATTGTTAAAACGAAGGCGAACGAAAAAATTTTTTTTTTATAAATAAACTTTATTTTGACTCAATCTTCAATAATTTTTTTTAAAGTCTTTTTCTTTTTTTGGAAGGACAAGAATCTTCAGGTCTGACCTTGACCTTCAATATCTCGGCAACCAGTAAGCCGAATGTATCGTTTTTAAAGAAGCGTCTTTTAATGTTCTTTAAGTGTATAAATTTTGAAATCGACATGTTTAAAGCTCGTAAAGATATTCAATTTGTTTATAAGCCTAAAAAATGTTTAAAACTTTAAAAAATTTTCTAAGCCCTCCTAGTGAACCGATTTGAATTTTACAAAAAGCGTTTGAAAGTTTGAGCCTTCTTTTATGTGTAAAAAAATTTGCAACTATCTGAGAGCCTTATTTAGGGCCTACTATAAATTTAAAAATTTGCGATTTTTTTCCAGCAGGCTGGATTGAAAAATTATTATGCAAAACCTATCCGACCGATCTTAACAAAATTTAGCACACGTTTTAAACAAACTAAATAGTTTTTCTAGGCGGAATATGGAGCTTGTAAGTCAAGTTTAAAAAGTCGAAAACATTTAAAGGATTAACTTCATTTTTTTGTACTTTTTTTTTCCAATTATTGCTATTTTTTTCAACAATAAACATTAAATTTTCAATTTCTAGCTAACAAAATATTGTGTAAAATTGAATACCGAAACTTTTAACTTGGTATAATTTTTCTCTAGGATCAATATTTTCCGAATTATAAACGAAAATAGGAGCAAAAAAATGAAAAATTTTCAATTTTTTTTCAAATTTCATTAAATAAAAAATTTAGCACATTGAATTTTTAATTTAATGTTTCATTAGATATATACCAATTAGACTAGAAATTTCTACTTCATTGTAAAGTTTTTTAACTACTTTGCTATATAGACAACCCTCGAGAACTTTCCCACTTAAAGCAAAATAAACTAATTTTATTATGGGTGCCAGTATTCAAAAAATTCTGGTTAGGTGTTTACTTATCGTATTTTGCTTATCACTATTTGTCGAACAAAAGCGATATTTGAAATGGTACAGCTTACTGGGAAAATGTTCCTGGCCAAAGGCAAGGTTATTACAAGTTTCTAATTGCTACGCAAAAATACTTTACTACACTTAAAATCTGCTTAAAAAAACTGAACTCAGAGTAATAATATGTGTTCTAATTGGACACTATTCACTTAAATATCGTCTCTATGAAGTAGCCAAAGAGGACATAGCAACATATAGATTCTGCGAAAATGCAGAGGATTTGGTCGAATATATTGTGCGTAACTGCAGTTTCTCTTATGTATAGTGTATTTTTATGTATGAGAGAGTAATAAAAGAATAAATTATGTATGCAAATCCCTAAACTGTTGATACGGGTGACTCAATGAAAAACAGGTATTTGTCAACAAGTTTACAGAAGTATATAGGAAAACAATTTTAAATTGAGTATGACCACCAGGTATAAAGGTTGGAGCAGAATAGAATACAATAGTTGTAAGGACTACTAATCCTTAATTAGGTTGCCAATGTCAGAGTGATGGAGGTTAACAGGTACTAATGAATTTGCAAGAAATGTAAGATGTTTATTTTATTGGTTATATATACCCAATAAAATTTTAATAAGTACCTACCTATTTGCAAAATAAAGTTTAATTCTTTAGATAAAACAAAACGTTTTATTTTATCTATTTGCAAAATAAAGTTTAATTCTTTGCCTATTTGCAAAATAAAGTTTAATTCTTTAGATAAAATAAAACGTTTTATTTTATCTGAAATGAGTCCATTCCACGAAGTAAGGGTTTTAACAATCAAACATTTAATTCTTTAATTCCAGGAATCTACGACAGTAATTGACTAGATAATTACCTTCTAAACTTATTCCACAGAAAATGTGATAGTGGGTTTTTCCATTTTGTATATAGGAAGGTCCAAGTGGCGTATTCAAAATTCTTAACAGTTCACTAAAAGTAGGTACCTCAGTTGCAAGGTGCAGTTTATTGTGTATACTAGTGTTATGGAAAATTTGGAAGTGCCGTGTAAACGCCGAAAAATTGGTCCTCTAACAGTTAATGAAAAACCATTAATATTTAATTGTTTCAAATCATTTACAGACAAACGTTTATGTGAAAGTGTTGATGAGACCGTTGAGTTAGTTAGCAGTACACTTGGTGTTGGGAAATCTACGATTTACAGAGTTATTAAAGAAGAGAAATGTGGTAGTTTTCAAATGCCACGTAATGCTCCAGGGAAACCAAAATTTCAAATAGAATATCATTTTAAAGAAGGACTTCGACGGAAAGTGCATGAATTCTTCTTTAGACAAGAATTTTCAACATTGGATAAAGTTCTTGTCTCAGTTCGAGGTGATAAGGATTACCCAGAAATGAGTCGAAGTACGTTATGGAAACTTTTAAAAGAAATAGGCTTCCACTGGAAAAAGAATCCCAGAAAGTCTATTTTATTAGAAAGAAGCGATATTGTCATATGGAGAAGACATTTTCTAAGAACCATAAAGGAAATGAGAAACCAAAAAAGAAAATAATTTTATCTTGATGAAACATGAATCAACGAGGGTCATACACCAAATAAATTTTGGCAGGATGAAACTGTTACAAGTCAAAGGCACGCTTTTGTAAATAACCTATCTACTGGTTTAAACCCACCATCAGGAAAGGGACGCAGGCTGATAATAGTACACATTGGCAGTTCAGACGGTTTTGTTGAAGGTGGTTTATTAACTTTTGAATCAACTCGTACCGGTGACTACCATGAAGACATGAACGCTGATGTCTTTCAAGAATGGTTCAGACTTATAGAAGGACTGCCCACAACCAAGTGGTTAAAAAAGACTTGCAGAATTGGCTGAGTTCAAAAAATATTACGTACCATCCCGGATCTATAAGAAAGGAACTTTATTCGTTGTGTGCCCTTCATAAAGAAAAATTTAAAAAATACGAAATTGATGAAATTGCCAAAAATCGTGGAATGACAGTACTTAGATCCCCACCATATCATTGTGAATTAAACCCGATTGAACTGGTATGGGCACAGATAAAGAGTGAAGTTTCAAGAAAAAATACCACTTTTAAAATTCATGATGTTAAACAGTTGTTTTTGGAGGCCGTAAATAATGTAAAACCTGAAAACTGGGAAAAGGCAGTAAATCACACTATTAAAGAAGAGGAAAAAATGTGGAAGCTGGACAATATTACTGATAAAATGATCGAGCCAGTTATTATAAATCTTGGTTCTGAAAGTTTATCTTCTGAATCTGATTTGGATTTGTAACAAGTAGCTGTAAGTTTTATATTAATATTTTTATTCAGCTATTTAACATACCTTAGACGGTTTTAAAAACTCTTTTTCTCTTTTGTAATTTTTAAAAATTAAAAAAAATGTGAATTTTTTAAAACCCTTTTTAATGTAGGCCAGTCAGTTCTAATATAGTGTGTGATAAAAGAGGTCACTTTTGTTTACATACACATAACACTTTATAACACTGAAATAATTCATTTATTTTTTACAATTATTCAAAGTAATTTTTCAATTAATCTTGAGCACGCCCATGGAGTGGTCGGAGCTACCAGTTAAAATTATGCTAATTACTCTCTCGTTCATAAAAATAAACTATAGTAGTTTTACACTTCTCCCTTAATCGGTTAATTAATTAAAAACAATAGCTGATTCTTTGATAATAATCCCTTAGAATAATAAAAATCTCGTATAATAAAGTCGACAATAAATACTATGCTTCATACACGTAGTATTAATATTCTTGGAAATTCAGACTGATTTCGAAAAAGGAAGGAAATGGAAATTTTCACATTGCTTTGGATTTTAGATAACTAATAACAACGTCAGGTTAACATGATTCACTAAAATATTATTCATGGTTTCTTCTTCCGTTCTATATGACCTCTTCATCATTCATAATTTGCGATAGCGTTAGTTAAACCCACATAATCATTTCACCCGCGCAATAACCATAATTTAAACATATGATTATTTAACTAAACATATATGTTGTCTATTCTAGGATCTTTAAATCGTATGTTTGGTAAAAATTATTTGTACACTATATTATTTGCATTTTATTCACCAAAAATTGTGATATAATTTCACAACATACATGTAATTTTACTTCTACTTATAAAAATAGATCAAATCAATTAAAATGGTGAAAATACGAAATTTAACATATTAAATATGCTTTCTTAGAAGATTAGATATAAGGTCCTCTGATAAGGGGGTTGCACTACAGAATAAGTACAGTTGCGGTAAGAAATATAGTAGGATGCTCCAGATTTGTAGGTTTTGATAGTTCTCCTTTATAATACTGCGGCGACTACGGGTAGTTGTTCTGGTAATTAGAGCCCATTCTCCCTATGACGGACCGTCTGTTTTCTCGGCCCGTCTGAAGAGACGGATATGCCAGTGAAAATACAATTTATATGACACTGTTCACATTAAGACGGTTTCGAGAAAAAGGACGGAACCGAGTTTTTAGACGGGCTTTTTGCCACTGCGAAGAGTCGTCTAAACGCCCGGATCAGATGTAATGTGAACGGGTCTGCCGATCAGACAGCACCAATGTACTTCACTTCTTAACCCGCGGCCCCCGCGAATTACCTAGCAAACATCATTTCGGCTTCTACGCTCGTGAAAAATGGAGTTAGATACGTCTGCATTGATATCGCTTATCGAAAATAAAACTGTCTTGTGGGACAAAACGTCAAAAGGATATTAAGTTTTGTATTTGAACAACTTGAAGAAAAAGAAAGAAAAAAATTTGGTGAGTTTGTTTAAATTTTTTATTTACTATTTTTTATTTACTAAGTAGGTAGGTATACGATGAAAGCACATTCTTCTTGACATGAATATAGGTACTTATTCTATTTTTTCAGATTTTTGTGAGCTATAAGTTAGTCAATGTATAGAAATATTTTTGTTTGAAGTGAGATAAAGGTTATTTTTTCTTTTACTCGATATAAAAAACTACCTGTATTTGAATTTCTGTCAAAACTTTTATTTTGCCAAGTTCTAAGGATGTACAAATTTTCTTTAGAACGCCGTGTAAGTATATAAATAATATCTAGGTAAAAACATAATAAGTGCCACCAACAAGAATTTGGTTTTGGAAAACTGTGTAGAAGAATTCGAAAAAAAGAAAACAGAAAGCTCCAAGGCCAGTCGGCAAACTGAAAAGATCATACGATGAGACAATTCCTATTAAAGCCGCCAAACTCAAAGATCTGCTTCACTTGGCACAATTTTTGGATAACCCTGAAGCGACACGTTTTTACCAAAGCTTGAGGTTGGATGAACTTGCGTCTGAAGACGGCGGCGACATTTACATCGATGACCCTCCCATTGACGCTGAAAACTCAGAAGATAACCAGTGAATCCGCCAATAATCAACTTCAGTGACTTCCACAATATTTTTTTGAAACGTATTTTTCGTTCGTAAAAACCTTTTTTTTTTTCGTAAATGTCGGGGTAAATTTGTTTTAAAACCTAGTAGATAAGTACGCAGTTTACAAATAATTGTACAAAGAAAGTTTTTGTGTAGTTTGCGGATAATAAAATACGTTTTTGCATTCTTCAAAATATTTCATTCTCTCCATTGTCTGGTTTAGGGGTAAAAGAGGCTATAAAATATCATTGAATAGCTTGAAAAATGGTTATCCGGGAAATTTATTTTAAAGTTGGTCAACTTTCAAATTTATTATTCTCAAAATCAGCTTTGCATCAATGTCGGTATTTTTCCCCTGGACTATTCATATTCATACAACTGCTTCCTGCTAAGATATTGAACCAATATTAGGCACGAAGTAATCGGCAAATGCTGTTCGAATCACATTCGCATTAGGACCACCTCTACTTTGTATATTGGGAGGTATTATTTCATCTTTTTCCGTAGAAATTGGGTTTTGGCTATGCACTAAATTAATGCCGTCCTTATCTCTAACAAAGTTATGTAAAAGTGTACAAGCTTTTATGACGTCGATCGCCGTTTCTGTTTGAAGATCTATCGGCCGATGCAGTATTCTCCATTTGTTGGCTAGAATACCAAAGGCACATTCAACATATCTTCTAGCGCGGCTTAATCGATAGTTAAAAATTTTTTTCTTATGATCTAAATGTGTACCTCTATAAGGTCTTAAAAAATTTGATGTCAAACCAAAGTCTTCGTCGCCAATAAGTACAAACGGTAATTCATCATATGTATTTTCATGTACAGGTCTAGGCTTTGGTATATTTAATGAACCATCATTTAACTTTTGCCAAAACGTACTATTCTTTAATATCGTAGAATCATATTCCTTCTCATATGAACCCACACTTATATAGTTGAATCGGTATTCTGAATTGACCACAGCAAGTAATACAAAAGAAAAATACTCTTTGTAATTAAAGAACATAGAACCACTATTGCTTGGTTTTATAATTCTAATGTGTTTTCCGTCGACGGCTCCAAGGCAATGAGAAAAGTTAGATTGTGTTTCAACTCCATTTGCAATGGCTTCCCATTCTCTCTCCGCATCAGGCAACTTCATGAAATCTGTGTGTAATCTGTTCCAAATAATGGCGCTCATTTCTTTTATTATTTTACTAATAGTGGAAACTCCTACCCTATACGAGTAGTGGAGTTCCCTAAACGAACACCCAGATGCAAAATATCTAAAAAAAAATAATCTTAATAAGAATTACTTATTATTATGTATTAATTTGTTTGCAGGAAAATTTGTCTCGGATAAATGGAGCAACATTCGAGACACAGGGCAAAAATCTATGAAAAAAAAAGAAAGATGAAAAAAGATCTGGATCTGCCGCTAAAATGTCCCGAACTTATGTGCACGAAGAGCAATTGATGGTTTTTAAAAAGGTTTATGAGCCGAGACCCACCGAAGAGTAAATTCAAACGTCAAGCACCGTACCGAGCACCGAAGAAAATGTAGAAAATTGTCAGAGTAGTAATAAAACGTTTTGTACACCGACTCGTAGGAGTACGAAAGACAAAGAGATCGATGACAAGACGGCTTCATATCTGGACTCTAGTATGAAACAGGAAAAAGAAAATCCTAATTTATTATTTTTCAAAGGAATGCTACCTGCTGTGGATTCGTTCACGATGGATGAAACTTTAGAGTTTCAAGCAGGAGTCTTAGCTCTGATACAGAAAATTAAAGAGTAGGTTACCAAATTCAATTTGTGATAGGATTTTCAAAACACTGGCTGGCAAGATTAATATCGTGGATACTATACACAAAATCCAGTTAACTAGCAGCCAACAGCTTTCATACCATCACCGTCGCCCACCTCTCATCTTATCAAGCCAACCAGCAGTCGAAAAATTTCATACAATCTCCATCACCAACCACTCAATCATCTTATCATTCTCAACGGATTATACCTTCACCAACAACATCCACTGTACAATCACCAAACTCACAGGACTTGAATATAGATTTTGAAGGACTTTAGTAATTTATTAATGTACGTACTTTCGACGGGGAAAGGCTCATAACTTTTTTCAATAAAAAGTTAATTTAAAAAATTTAATTTTTGTTTCATTTAACCACTGCTTAGTAACATTTATTTTGTTAATTTAAAACAATGTAAACAAAGCAATGTAAAGAATTAGTAGTGTAAAGCAATGTAGTTTTAGAATTAAACAAAAAATTTTACCTTAAACATATGGACAGTCTTTGTTGTGGACAAATGCACTCTCTGAATCGTGTGTTTTGTACTAATATGTCCATTGCAATTCGTCCAAAGAGATCATTAAAAGCAGAAATAGACATTCAGAAGTAGTTAAAAAACTTTGTTTCTTCATTTCTTAATTCACCCATTAATGTTTCAAATGTCCCCGCTAAAAATCTTTCTCGTCGAATAGAATGCACCCAATGTTTTCTTTTACGTCGTCTTCTTCTTCTTTGTCTTAAATACCACCACAGTAGTGGAATATCATCTACGTCCATCGTATACCGTGTACGAAGATTGAACTACTGATCGGAGCCGACCGGTGCATGCTGACGTCTTCCGTCTAAACAAACGGCCCGTCGTAAGTGAGAACACTCACGCCCGGCTGCTGTCTTCCATCTAAACAGACGGCCCGTCATAATGAGAACGGGTCCTCAAATATATAATTAAAAATATTTATTTTTTACTTAGTTATATACCGTTAAAGCAGGACATATCATATGTGCTAAAATTATGTTTGACAATTTTTTATTTACATTTCACCTTACAGGGCCACTCCATCTTACGGCGTGCTTTCATTGATAACTGATAGAGTAAAGTCTAAAACTAATTATTTTCTTATTTAATTTAGAAATACAAAACTTTTAAAATACAACTTTAGAAAGAAAAAGAGAGTCCATTCGTTATCACACCTGTAATTTGTCGGAATATTAATTGCACAACAAAATAATTAACAATCTCTTAAAATACTTGTGAACTTAATTTATATCAACCAAACAACCGAACTTCTTATTAAATACGGACGAGATTACTTTGGTAATCTTAAGGTTTTTGGCAACATAGTGGGCTAGAGAGACGTTATGCAGACCATAAAAAAATCCTGCTGAACTTCTGTGGTTACGCCGAAACTAGCACTATTTCTCTCTGCGTAATTTGACATAAACTCATTAAAGCTTGGTCGCCGGTCATCTTTGACCGCATGTTGAAGGGTTTGTGCTTCTTCTTTTTCATTTGAGCCAGCATAAAGTGCAATTTATGTGAAAAACTTTTGGTTTACCTTTCAGCAAGTTGTTAATTCGGTATATTACGTCATTTATTCTCTTTTTAATTTCATACGGAACTTTCCATTGTATTTGCAGTTTAGCAGACAAGCCTCGATGTTATAAAGCCAAACAAGATCACCTACTTCAAAGCTTTGATTCTTACATCGCGAATCATGATAGATAGATATTTCATTCTATCTCTGGCTAACTGGATGTGGTGATGTCAGGAAAGTTCATCAATGTTGTTTATTCTTAACTTCACGTTGTCGACATATTCTTCGCTTACAACATGTTCTTCGGAAAGTCTGCAGTCAAACTCTTGATCTCAGGGCAAACGAACTTCACTTTCCAACATCAAGCAGGTGGGAGTCCATCATCGTTCTCAATAGGTTCTATACACAACATCATCTTTTAGTACCAGGCAATTCCATTGGCTCCAGTAAGACTTGACTTCTGGACTGCATGCACTATCTTGCCAAAAAGATCTTCCACCTCGACGCATTTAATCCAATACTCGTTTTATACAAAGATTATCTGCTTAGGCTTCTTGTAGCTGTTGATCATTAATAACGGTAGGTTGTCCCACTGGGCAAAGTCGTTCCTCTAATTGACGACAGTGATTACAATTTGCCACTATTTAAAGTGGAGAAGGACAGAAAAAATCGACATTAATAAAATAAAAGATCCCGACATTGCAAATGTATACAGACAGCAAAAAGAAGATCAAATAGAGACAAAAAACTTAAAAGAAGAAGAAGAAGATATTAACCAACTATGGGCAAATATACGAGATATTGTGTTACAGAAATCGGTTGAAATACTAGTCAAAACCAAATCAGAAAAAAGAAATCATTGGTTTGATCATGAGGCGAAATGGTCACAAATAGAAAGAACGCGCATATCAAAAAACCATCGACGCAGGTTGTACACGGAGAAAAAAGAAGAGTATAGACGAATTAGAACAGAGGAAAAACGTATCCGTCGACGTAAGGAGAGGGAATACGAACAGAATACTCTCAGTGAGATACAAAGTTTATTCGATAAAAATGCGACAAGAAAATACTACAAATCCTTAAATACTAGCTGTCGAGAATTTAAACCACGATTAAAAATTTGTTAAGACACTAACGGTGAAATTCTACATGATAAAAACTCAGTTCCTAACAGATGGGCACCAAATTTCAGCGAACATCTTAATATTAACGATATTGAAGAAGTTTACAACATAGACAATCAACAAAATCTACAACGTCAACTACACAGTGAAGACCCAACAAGAGAAGAAGTGTCAAATGTCATTTTAAAACTCAAAGACAATAAAGCCTCAGGAATCGATGAAATCTGTTCGGAAATTTATAAAAAAGGGTGGTGATCAACTTTTTGCAGCAATTCATAAACTAATAGTACTTATATATATATATATATATATATATATATATATATATATATATATATATATATATATATATATATATATATATATATATGGCAGAATGAATGGCTACCAGAAGAGTGGCTAAAGGGAATAATATGTCCGTTGCATAAAAAGAGTGATTAACTGGAGTATAAGAACTTTAGAGGCATTACTCTGTTAGCATCTGCTTATAAAATCTTCGACAATGTATTGTTTAAAAGACTTAAATATTTTACGAAGTATATTGTTGGTTAATATCAATCCAGATTTACTGCTGGAAAGTCAACAACACATCAACACGCAAAACACCGACACGTGCTGGTGTGTCTCCTCTTTAATATTCACTTGGAAAAGACAATCAGACATTTAAATATTAATATGAATGAAACTTTTCTGAATAGACCTAAGCAAATTCTCGCATTCGATGGCGATATAGTTATAGTAGGCAGAAGTATGAGAGACATGGTGCAGTGTTTTACAAGGCTTGCGGACGCAACAAATGAATTAGGACTTGTTGTAAGCGAGAAAAAACAACAAATATATGTTGGTTTCTAAAAACCCTCGAAGAATACACGAAGAGATTAACATTTTCAAAACCAGAGGGCACAAGAAGCAGAGGACGACCACGAATGAGATGCATTGATGATGTGGAAGAAGACCTACAGATTCTAAGGGTCAGAATATGGAGGGAAGTTGCCAGAAATCGACGGGAGTGGCGACTTCTTTGTGAGCAGGCTAAGATCCACAACGGATTTTCGAGCCACTTATGATGATGATGATTACAATTTGCACTGCATGGCCGTCTTGATAGAACATCAGCATTTTAATGAACTTTTTTAGCATAGTGTTCAATCTGTTCTAGCTTTCTGACTGTTGTATTATTTTCTGACAATTTATCTTGAATGTATCCTAAAATGCCACCACTCCAACAGCTGGGCTCTTATCTCTTCGGCATCATGTTACGAACTATTTTCCGTACGATTTCTTTCAGATCTTTATTCTTTTTTTTCCGTCGTCTTTTTTAGAGGTTCGTACTCGATAGCTCCTTAAAGCTTGACTAGCTGTTTCGTGTTTCGGTCTTGCTAGTCGTAAATCTCTCTGTAGTCTCCCAATCCATCGACAAAGGTATCTATAACAAGTTCTTCCAATACGTTGACTGACGTCTTCGGATGAGCCAACCGCACTATATGAGCAACAACTGTTTCAAATTCTTGCAAATTCTCACTTGCTCGTTGAATTTTATTTCTTATTTGTATTTTGTAGACTTGTTGTAGATGGTTATCCCCATAGCGTTTTCCTAATCAAGTGAACAAGAGCGTATTTAATATATTTTTTTCTTAGAGCTACATTTCTAGCACGCTGAATATAGCCGTCTTGTTCCAAGATTATTACGGAAAAACAAATTCCGTATCAGTAATTTCTCCAAATAGAGGATTAAGCCTTCGTGAGATACCCCAAAATAAGGTTTAAGACGTCGCCCAGGCAAAAAGTTATCGGTTTGTTAACAATTAAAAACAATGTTTTAAAATAATACTAGGATAGATTGATATTAAACTAGCCTTTGATAGATGGCGCTACTTGATACCGAATTGGTTTCGGTGTTGACATTTGCCATTCATGACATGACGCCTGTCAAAATTTAAAGTTTTAAAAACAATCAGTCTGGTTTTTACAGCCGTCAAAAGCAAGCAATTTTTGTGTTTTCGGAGAAATCGAAAAAGTCGAGTATCGTTCAATGATTAAGTTCCTCCACCAAAAGGGTAAAACGAATGTGCAAATCAAAGCCGACCTGGACGAAGTTTATGGTTAGGCTGCACCTTCGTTAGCAACAGTAAAATTTTGGAAAGCTGAATTTATTCGTGGTCGTACGAGTGTTTTTGATGATGAGCGTCTCGGGAGGCCAAATGAAGTTACCACGCCGGAAATGATCAACAAAGTCCATGACATGATTATGGCAGATCGTCGAATTAAGCTCTGCGAGTTATTAGAGGTCCTAAACATTTCCTACGAACGCGTACACAACACCATTCACCATCAGTTGGACATGAAAAAGCAATCCGCGCGATGGGTGCCGCGTTTGCTTACAATCGATCAAATGCAAAAACGTGTGACCACTTCGGAGACGCTTTTGGCGATGATACGGCGCGATTTAAAGAATTTTTTTCGCCGATTTATCACCGTTGATGAAACCTGGGTGCATTATTACACACCAGAAACCAAAGAACAGTCGAAACAGTGGCGCAAACGAAGCGAAGGGCTACCGAAGGAGGCAAAGAGTGCACATTCGACCGGAAAAGTGATGGCCACTGTTTTTTGGGATGCGAAGGACATCATCCATATCGACTACTTAGAAAAAGGAAACACAATCAATGGTGGGTACTACGCAGCATTATTGGATTGATTCGATGCCGAATTGCGTCGAAAACGCCCCGGTTTGGAACGCAAAAAAGTGCTCTTTCACAAAGACAATTCACCGGCTCACCGATCGGCCGTCGCCATGGTAAAGTTATACGAATTGGGCTATGAATTGGTTGAATACCCACCGTATTCCCCAGATCTTGCCGCCAGCAATTTTTCCTGTTTCCAAATCTAAAAAAATGGCTCGGATGACGCCGTTTCGCAACAAATGATGAAGTCGTGGCTGAAACTTCGGCCTATTGTGAACAGCTCGAGCAAAAGTACTATTCTGATGGGATAAAAAAATTGGAACATCGTCTTACTAAGTGTATCGAGCTAAAAGGGGACTATGTTGAGAAATAAATCGATTTAATTATAAAAAACTTGTTTTTTCTATCAAAGGCTAGTTTTGTATCAATTCACACTCGCATAAGCCCAGATTTTTCATAGGGAGCTGATAGAAAAAGTCTTGAACTTGAATTTAGGCACTTGATTTCAAAAATAATATGTTTTTAATTGTGTTTTTGGGTCTTGAAAATCGTCATTTTAAGTTTTCTTCCATAACAATTAAAAACAATGTTTTAAAATAAAATAAGCCCAGAATTTTCATCAGGTGTTGATAAAAGAAGGCTTGAACTTAAATTTAGGCACTTGATGATTTCAAAAATAATATTTTTTACTTGTGGCTTTAAGCATTGAAAATCATAATTTTGCGTTTTTTTTTTTCAGTTTTAAATTATTTATAACTCAAAAACGATTAACTTTGATAGGGCAGGGGCTCATTTCTACAATTAGAATTTAAACCAGCAAAAATTTGCGCCATAGATCTTGTTTCTACACGGGGACGGGGGTTTCTAGAACGGGGAGTGCCCGTCCTGTCATAAGCGCTTCATTAACGGTAAAAAAAAAACAATGTTTTAAAATGCCCAAAATACTTGTCGGGAATTGATAGAACAAGAATTGAACTTGAAATTAAGTTCTTGGTGAATTCAAAATATTATTTTTTAGTTGTGTGTTTGAAAATCGTAATTTTGCGTTATTTAGTTTAAAATTGTTTATAACTCGAAAACGATCAAGTTTACAGAAAAATTACAAGTGGACAACCGGACCAAAACAATTTATTTTTATAATTTAAAAAAAAATTGTTTAAAAAAACAACTTTTTGCCTGGGTTACCCCTTGAACCTAATTTGGAGTTATCTTATGAAAGTGATTATGCAAAAAAATCCATGAGAATATTTTTCCTAACGAACCCAAGCTTTTCGCCTTGCCTAAATACCGAAATATAACAAACTGAATAGTTCTTTTTAAACTTATTGAAGTTTTTTATTAATTGAATAATTTCTTTTGTTTAACTACACATTAAGATAAGATTAATTGCAACCAGTATGTACTATTTTTATTTTTATTGAATACGGAAATTCGGTCTTTAGATAACACCATAAACTTCCTCAAAATATATATAACCACAACTTTGTCGATTTCAAAAGATTCTACCAACTTATTATCAAATTTATCACTCTTGTTACCTTTTGATATAAATTATCAAATAATAATTAGATTTATTAAATATCAATCCCGTAATGAAAATAAGATAGAAGACTTTTGCTTATTTTAGTTCATTTTATTTAATTTTATTTAATTTTATTCAATTTTATTTTTTTTTATTTATTTTTATTTAATTTTATTTTTTAGTCATTTTTATAAGTTCTTATACCGCAGCCTACCACGCCCTAACTCCCCCATGGGTTTATTAAAATCCCCTATTAAAATACTGTCGGGAATTGATATAACAAGGATTGAACTTGAAATTAAGTTCTTGGTGAATTCAAAATATTATTTTTTAGTTGTGTGTTTGAAAATCGTAATTTTGCGTTATTTAGTTTAAAATTGTTTATATCTCGAAAACGATCAAGTTTACAGAAAAATTACAATTGAACAACCGGACCAAAACAATTTATTTTTACAATTAAAAAAAAATATTTAAAAAAACCACTTTTTGCCTGGGATACCCCTTGAACCTAATTTGGAGTTATCTTATGAAAGTGATTATGCAAAAAAAAATTCATGAGAATATTTTTCCTAACGATCCCAAGCTTTTCGCCTTGCCTAAATACCGAAATATAACAAACTGAATAGTTCTTTTTAAAACTTATTGAAGTTTTTTATTAATTGAAGAATTTCTTTTGTTTAACTACACATTAAGATAAGATTAATTGCAACCAGTATGTACTATTTTTATTTTTATTGAATACGGAAATTCGGTCTTTAGATAACACCATAAACTTCCTCAAAATATATATAACCACAACTTTGTCGATTTTAAAATATTCTACCAACTTATTATCAAATTTATCACTCTTGTTACCTTTTGATATAAATTATCAAATAATAATTAGATTTATTAAATATCAATCCCGTAATGAAAATAAGATAGAAGACTTTTGCTTATTTTAGTTCATTTTATTTAATTTTATTTAATTTTATTCAATTTTATTTTTTTTTTATTTATTTTTATTTAATTTTATTTTTTAGTCATTTTTATAAGTTCTTATACCGCAGCCTACCACGCCCTAACTCCCCCATGGGTTTATCGAAAGTGGGGGTATAAGTCTGAGATCCTAGTACTATTATTGCTACTGATTCACATTCACTCTATGAGTGCTACCGATTTACATTAAGAATCATAAAAGATAATATAATATATATTTATGAAAGTTGCAAAATTACCCACCAAACACTAAAATTTCACAGTCTGTTCTAAATTGTAATTTTTCTGTAAGGTTTTATATAAAGTAAAAATAGCATATAACATAATATGTGTAAAAAAACTTGGCTTCCAGTCAAGTTTGCACTCTATGCAGATGATTTAATAGTTTTCTGCCGAGGCAAAGACACTGTTGCCACTTGCAAACTGCTTCAGAATGCTACTAACCAATTGCTTGAATGGACTTTAGTAAGTGGATTTAACCTTTTTATTGAGAAGACAAAAATCATTAAATTTTCTCTCAGGACTGCCAGTACTATAAATCCTAAAATAACCATAAATGGTACTTGCCTATCAGCAGTAAAGAGCATACGGATTTCAAGACTCACATTCGACACTTAACTTCCTTGGAAATGCCATTTAAAAGATCTCAAAACTAAGTTCATGACAAATCTTAACTTATTAAAAACATTGTCCAATCATCATTGGGGTGCAGACGAAGACTCCTTACTTCAGATTTATAGATGTCTTATTTGTTCTAAAATAGACTACTGTAGTTTTATTTATATGTCAGCTAGCCCATCAGATTTAAAACTTCTTAATTCTGTACACAACACTGCACTTTGAATCTGCCTTGGAGCCTTCAGGTCGAGACCCGTAGAGAGTTTACACAGAGCAGCTAATGACCTTCTCCTCTGGCTACGTCGCCAGCAACTCCTCCCAAAATATTCGTCTCGAATCTCAGCTAATATTTTGAAAATCCAGCCTATAAATTACTAAGTAATGATAATGACCTTTTAAACTCTCCTTCTCCTATTCAATTTCATGCCGTCTATGCCACAGGATCTTTCACCACATCTGAATAACATCGATCTTTCAGCCACAACTCCAATAGCACCTAAACCTCCCTGGAATAAATTGAAAGCAGATTTTCACAGATCGTTTAACTAATTATGATGAGCATCAGACAAATCCATAATTTCTAAAGCAAACATTTAAAGAATTAATTACTAACAACAGATTTGACCAAATTGTATAAACATATGATTCAAAGAGTCCTATAGCTGTTGGATGTGCTGTAACTTCAAACACAGATTTAATCAGATCTTGTAATCTCCCGATCTTCTGATGCATACATACTGCTGAATTATTCTCTATTCTTCAAGCTAAAAACTTACTATCACCAGAATATAAAAAAGTAGCAATATATACAGACTCTTTAGCGTCTATCTACTTTCTTAAAAGTATATACACGGTACATCCTTTGATTCAAGCTATTCAAAACTCTTTCGATAGTTTAATCTCACTGGGAGTATCCATGACTACGTGAAAATCATCAATCTGTACTCTAAAAGAATATTTATCGAAGCTTTGCCCGAAACTGAAAAAGTTATTCTACTAAATGGTTACCGGCTAAACAACATCAGATATGCAGATGACACCATAGTATTTGCAAACAACTTAGAAGACCTACAAGTTCTTTTGAACAAAATCACGTATTACAGTCAACAATATGGACTCAATATAAACGATAAAAAGACAAACCTCATGATAATTAGCAAGAAAAGGATAACGGAAGATCAACTCTACGTCAACCAATCCCCTGTAGAAAGAGTGACGCACTACAACTACCTTGGCACCATAATAACTAAAGAATGGACCAACAACCAGCCGATTAGAGCACGCATCGGAAAAGCTAGATCCACCTTCTTTATTTCTTGATACAAAAGTAAGAATGCTGCGATGCTACGTCTTCTCTGTCCTTTTTTATGGTGTTGAATCGTGGACCTTAAACGAAGATATATGCAGAAAACTGGAAGCATTTGAGATGTAGCTATATCGGAGAATGCTTAAGATCCCGTGGACTGTCCGAGTCATAAATGAGGAGGTCCTCAGAAGAATGAATAAGAACTGTGACCACATGACCACCATCAAATCTAGAAAGTTACAGTTCTTCGGACATATTATGCGAAATGAATCCAAATATGTTCTCCTTCAAGCCATCCTGCAAGAAAAAATATTTGAAAAACGAGGTCTAGGAAGAAGAAGAACATCTTGGTTAAAGAACCTTAGAATCTGGTTCAATACAACATATGTGCAGCTTTTCCGCGCTACTGCAGATAAGGTAAAGATTGCCATGAGGATCACCAACATTAGTAACGGATAGGCACATCAAGAAGAAGAAGCGAGTATCCATAACCATGATCTGGATTCCGTCTCATGAAGGAATCTCTGATAACGAACTAGCCGACCTCTTTGCAAAACAAGCAGCATCTTCTAATATGGAGACTGAAAACATACAATTACATACAGATTTACAGTCGTATTTTAAAAATATCATTCAAATGTCTTGGCAAGTTCACTGAAATAAAATCCCTTCCAAACTTCGTGATATCCATCCCACCGTTAAAAATCGTGAGTTTTCTTCCATGACACGAAAAAACAAAATCTTAATTCGAAGACTTAGAATCGGCCATACAAGACTAACTCATAAACCTTTAATGACTTCCCAAGATCCACCTACATGTACACACTGTGGTTATATTCTATCTGTTAAACATTTTCTCGTAGACTTTCCCTATTTCAACAGAACAGAATAAAGAATCTTTTGAGTCGAAACCAACAAAGTATACTCAGCTCGCCAGATCAATTCAAATTTAGAAAAAGGAAAGTAGTTTAGAATTTGATAATTAATAATTGTACCAATATTTAATGTATTACTTTATCGATTGTAATGTTACTGTATATTCTTGTAATGTAATGTAATTAAACTGTATCTGTGTCAGTGACCTACGCTGTCGAGACACGTAAAGTTAAATAAAAAAAAAATAGCAAAATTAATGAAGCTCATATAATTCCACTTGTAAAAAACAAAATTTGTTTGGAGTAACGTCCACAATTATTTATCTAAAACTAATCAGATATCCGTACCCAAAATATACTGATTCATTTTCTTCAAATTATGATTTTCAGAAATTGTACGAGGTAAGGGGGATTCCATGTCACAAACATTAGAGGAAGTGTTTGTTATATTTAAACATGTTTGTCACAACACATGTTTAATATAGTTAAATATATTGTGGCATTGCGTAAATATAATCAAAAAACAAACTTAAAATAATCTGAAACACTAGAAGAGGCTTGGTCATGTTATAATCAATGTTAAGGTTAAAAGCTTTATCATAATTGATAATTTTTATACTTTAAATATTTTGCTATATTTTTTTTTTCTTGAAAACGATCTCTAAATTATAAATCGAAACATTAAAACAAATTTACATATTAATAACTACAAAAATAAAAGTGAAAATCTCAGTGATTGGTTTTATACCATAGTTAAAAAAAACTTACAAAGAAGTAAATACTTCTGATGTATGATGTTGTATTTTTATTATTAAATTTTTTTAAAATTTATTTAAAAGGATTACAATTATCTTCATCAAAACGTTTTCGTTCCAGTCAGAAAACTAGCTACTAATCTAGCTGTACAAACCTTATATTATAATTTGAATATATTATGTCTGTCTTTCCGTAATGAAAACGCAAGCGCCACCTATCCACGTAATCTACTACTAATTTTAATTATTTATATTATACGACATATGTCACTGATTTATTATAAAGAAATATTTATTAAGTAAATATTTTTTATTTAATAAAGAAATAACGGCTTTGGAATATTTATGAAATAATATGTATTGTCTTTAAATGATTTTGAGCACTCTTACCAACTACATAACGACAACGCTTCGTTGTTCCTCTTCGTACAGGTGTCATAATAATAATCGATTAAAAAATTTGATTTGCGAATTTGAGCGATTTTTTTCTTTATTTTCTTTATTTTCTTTATTTTTTTTTTTTTTCAATAACTAGACTTTCTATGATATTTTTTATCTTAATTATGTGTTCATATGCACTTTATTGTTATTTATATTAGTAACCTAACACGTTTATTTACAATAAACTATACCTGTTAAAAAAGTAGCTGACCAATGGACAGTTTTGAAATAATATTGTAAGTGTTTCTATGTAACATACTAAATATTTGAAATAATGAAAAAAAATTTGGAAGCATTCCTAGCGCAAGCGGTAGGATGCTTGCCTCGCATGCCGGTGGTCCGGAGTTCGAATCCTACCGCCGGCAAGAATAACTAGACATTTTTAAAAATGTCTTTAGACCTCAGGTCGACTCAGCCTGAATAAAATGAGTACCTTGGGTAAAACCAGGGGTAATAATAGACGGTTGAAGCGTAGCACTGACCATGTTACCTTCCTTGTATACCGTAGGCCCTAGATATAGCAGACTACCCTGCTATACTCCCAAAGCCGCGAGCGGTATAAAACAGGAGACTATTATTTTTAAAAAAAAATTGATCATTTGGAGATAGGGTTTTAAATGTTTTGACTGTAAAATAATAATGAGTGTTTTATGCATATATTAATCAAATATCATCAGGAGTAGCAAACACGAGATCATAGCGTGTACCGTTATTATTATTTTTGTAGTGTACCGTTTTACTTCTAACCTATCACAGAATAATAAAACAATCAAAATACCCACTGTGCTTGTCAAGATAAGTGCGCGCATCTCGTTCGCGCAGACGGAACCGGCCATGTTTGAAACGGAACCACTGTTGTTCAGTGAAATTTTATCTGGTGTGCATAGAAAAATTAACCTGGTTTAATTGATTTACGGCAAACAAAGACAGAATATGCAATATTTTATGTCGTACTTTTAGTTGAAGAATAGATTAAATTACATATTTTAAATTTACTAAATTATTAATCTCTAAAAATATAAATTATGGTTCTATCGTAGCTTGTCACAAATTTCTCAATCCGAGTCAGTGTTTCCGTTTAAAATATGGCGATCGCGTGCTGACATACTTCAAAGGCGGCATCTGAGAGTGGGCATTCTAATTGTTATTTATTCTGTGCTATTATAAACAAAAGTGTATTATAGGGTGTAAGTAAATATACTTTATTAAGAATTACTGTTCACATCACTACATCATATCTCCATTGTTATTGGTTCGATTGGAGCTTGTCATGCGTTAAATGAAAGGAGAGGAGATAATGATTATATTAAGATAGAAAAAACAAACAAGACGACTATTAAAAGGACACTAGCGCTTGTCCTCACATGACAGTATCAATTATGTCTATCTGTCTGTCCGTAAGGAAAACTCCAGCACCGGCATAACGTCACATATCCGTTGTTATTGGTCAGATTAGAGCGTGTGATGCGATAAATAAAAGGGAGTGGGATAAGGATTATATTAAGATAGAAAAAACAAACAAGGCGGCTACCAAAAAATTGATCATTTGGAGATAGGGTTTTAAATGTTTTGACTGTAAAATAAAAATGAGTGTTTTATGCATATATTAATCAAATATCATCAGGAGTAGCAAACATGAGATCATAGCTTATTTTTGTAGTGTACCGTTTTACTTCTAACCTATTGTCACAGGTAATATTTGATTGTAATAAAACAATCAAAATACCCACTCTGCTTGTCAAGATAAGTACGCGCATCTCGTTCACGCAGACGGAATCAGCCATGTTTTAAACGGAACCACTGCTGTTCAGTGAAATTTTATCTGGTGTGAATAGAAAAATTAACCTGGTTTAATTGATTTACGGCAACCAGACATAATATGCAATATTTTATGTCGTACTTTTAGTCGAAGAATAGATTAAATTACATATTTTAAATTTACTAAATTAATAATTTCGAAAAATTTAAATTATGGTTCTATCGTAGCTCGTCACAAATTTCTCAATCCGATGTCAGTGTTTCCGTTTAAAATATGGCGATCGCGTGCTGACATACTTCAAAGGCGGCATCTGAGAGTGGGCATTCTAATTGTTATTTATTCTGTGCTATTATAAACAAAAGTGTATTATAGGGTGTAAGTAAATATACTTTATTAAGAATTACTGTTCACATCACTACATCATATCTCCATTGTTATTGGTTCGATTGGAGCTTGTCATGCGTTAAATGAAAGGAGAGGAGATAATGATTATATTAAGATAGAAAAAACAAACAAGACGACTATTAAAAGGACACTAGCGCTTGTCCTCACATGACGGTATCAATTATGTCTATCTGTCTGTCCGTAAGGAAAACTCCAGCACCGGCATAACATCACATATCCGTTGTTATTGGTCAGATTAGAGCGTGTGGTGCGATAAATAAAAGGGAGTGGGATAAGGATTATATTAAGATAGAAAAAACAAACAAGGCGGCTACCAAAAGTGTACTACGCCTTATCTCCGTTATTAATGAACGTATGGTGACATATGAGATATCACCTGAGAGTATGGATAATAATAGACACACTATGAGGTAAATTTGATTTGGTGACCTGAAGAAGGCGTCTGAGTGCAAAATAAACAACTGCTCGAATCCTAACATGTGACATAGCAAATGAAATAGGGAGAATAAAACAAGTATATTGAGAGATAAAAACAAACAAGCGACTACCAAAGGGGCACTACACAGCATCTTCATTATTAATGAACGTATAGCGACATACGAGATATCGAGAGATTTTAAGATAAATTTTGATTTATTGACTTTAAGAAGCCTCTGGCTGAGGCTGAGACAAAATAAACAACTTTTCGAATCCTAACATGCGACATAGCAAATGGAAGGAGAGGAAATAACGAATATATTAAGATAGAAAAAATCAATCAGTTTTTAGCTGTTACCACCCGTGGAGAAACGATGACGACTGTTAGACCGAAGTATGTTTGTTACTAAGTAGCGAACACGATACTATAGCTCATTTGTAGAGTACCGTTTTGTGCATCTTAAAACGTTTTTGCATTTTACATATTCATTCATAATATCAATATAAATCCGCATAGAATATTTTTGGTATGACAAAACAACAACATTTTAGTAGAACATCATACGTTCTAGAATTCCAAAGCGTTAGAATCGGGCCACATTCTAGTCATCTATAATTAACTATATTACAAAACACAAGAACAGTAAGTTCAGAATTTGATATCAACCGAGGGTACATCTCTCAGAATTTATATATATATATATATATATATATATATATATATATATATATATATATATATATATATTAATATATATATATATATATATATATATATATATATATATATTACATGAAATACATATATGAGCATGCAACAGCTTGTGTAAGACTTAATGCGGATACTGGAACCTTTCGTTTTTAAAGAGGCGTTCGTTTTCTCCTAAATTGTTTTAGGAGACAACGAACAAGTTGTGTAAAACAACTTTGCTATGATACAGCTGTAAAGTTCACACCAAAAATATCTTAGTTGAAGACAGCAATATGAAGCCAATCGATTCCTACAGGTATTTGGCCATAAGATTAGAATTAGTCGGTACAACCAAACCATCGAACTCAAAAGAAAAATAGGCCTAGATTGGGCTGAACTTGGAAAAATCAGGGATATTTTTAGGGTAAGGAATCCAATGTGTCTGGAAAGAAAATAATTACTCAGTGCTATAGACATATAATACAAATAGACTGACTGCTGCCATACAGTCGCGTTCCCCCGGTACGACAGAGAAAACTGACGCAAAGCATCAACAGCTACATCTCCTTTTAATTTGCCAGATTTATCGACCACGTGATCTAAATAACCAATGAGAAGGCAACAGGGTCAACTACAGGGATTGCTTTACGTCATTTTTCTCTGTCACACTAGGGAAACGCGACTACATTCAGTATATTTGTAAATAAGCTGGAATGATAAAGTTCGTAACGAGGTTAATTTTGTAGCAAATAGGAACAGTTACCGGAAGTCGTCAGAACAGTCAAAAATCGCAAACTGGAATATTTTGGCCATGCTATGCATTACCCAGAGGAATATAATATACTTTATTTAATAATACAAAACAAGATAGATGGAAGAGGAAGACCAGGTTGAAGACGAACGTGATGGCTTAAAACCCCGAGAGAATAGCTTAACAGATCCTCTGCATTCCTTTTCCGAGCAGCCGTCTAGCCAATTTGATAGCCAACGCACGATAATCAAGCAGGGCACAAGAAGAAGAAGATAAATGCATTCTGCCAGTAGTAACCAATTGTGCAAAAATCCTAACATTCACAAGAACAACAGTGAGTAAACTACAATTTGCGGAAAGGGCACTCTTGAAAAATTCTCTTCTTTATAGATGCTACTTATATACTACTTATAGACGCAAAAGATCAGGATTAGCAGACGTTATCGAAAGAATAATAAAATTAATATGAAACTGACTAGGTCAACTAGTAAAAGCAAATGATGATCGGCGGATAAAAAATATCCAGAATGGAGACCCCGAATACAAGCAAACAGAAACAGTGATCGATTCACGACGAGATAAACAGATGACATAAAAAGAGCGACTACAAATTGGATTCAGATGGCACAAAAGTAGACTTAGTGGAAAGCATGCGAGAGGCCTATGTTCCGCGGTGGATGTTGAAGGCTAGATGATGAAATCACAATTAAGTTTAAAAGTATAAATTCTAGATAGATGCATTTTATTAAAAAGTCGCGATGGTGACTTAAAATTTTAATGGAAGTGATGGAGTGCCGTAAATATTTTAGTCATATAGATAAAATATTTAATAGTTATGCGGTGATGCAACTTTTTAGGTTTCAAATTCAATTATTTTTAGGATCGAATGATTAGTATGTGTGAAACATTCGGCATACCCCTGTCCACTTTGCTGATATTTTTCATTGCTTTCTAAATTTAAGTAAGAAGTCAATGTCTTCTCTTACAATATAAACTATTTATATACTTGACATATTATGTTTATTATGTTTAAATGCTTCCTGTATCTTGCTTCCTGAAGTTTCATACAAGTCAATTTATATCTAATACTTTTATTTGTCCGTTAGTTACGTTACTCCCGTTAGTGAATTCCAAACCTCAAAATTCCTATTATTTGGGAAATAATGCACACTAATACACATATTACGCATGTGGTTGCTTATATTTTGTTCTTTTGTGAATATTTTTTATGTAAATAGAAGCAATCATCTTGCATACAGAACATATATAAAAATACCTAGTAAAGGATCAACAGGAAGTCAAGAAAGCTATAAACTCATTAAAAGAAAAACAGATTACAGATTATATATAAAAGCATTAAACATTACAATCAAGTAAAAATACCATAATTTATTAAAGATATACTTCTAAAAACAATAGCATACTTATACAATATAGAGGCAATATGATTTACCACGAATTAGCACGAAAAATTGGTCTTAGAATGAACTGTGAGAAAATATAACAATGGGTAACATCTTAGAGAAAATCACAGTATGAATTCAAAATAATAAGAGACAAAATGTCTCAAACTATATATGAATCGGTCATTTTAAAAACCACATATATCCACATTTTATCAAAAATAACTCTTCAACCTTATCATGTAGTTTGTACCAGCCTCTATCATTTCGTGAACAAATCACACTAATCCCATCCTTAGTTAGTGATATAAGCATTCCAAAAATATTCAGTTCATTTGAAAACCACATATATCCGGGATATATGTTGTTTTTTAAATGATCCGTTAGGAAGAGCGCTCAGCCTAAATTATTGTTGCTATTTAAAAGCAACAATAATTATGTGAAAATGGATACCGACGTACGTAAATCAAAAGAAAGACGTAAAAAGGGTGTAAAAAATGTTACCTTCAAGTGTCAAATTGTGAAATAGTTAAAAAAAAAACAGTCGATTATAAAATGTTACTTTTAGATGCAGGAAGAAGTGTATTGCTCAACTCTCAGATGAAATAAAGCTAGAAGTGTATGCAAAATTTAGAGGATTTACCACAAAAGATGAACAAGATACGTATTTACAAAATCTTATTACACCTAAAGCTGTCGTTCGGAGGCGTCCAGTACAGGGAACAAATGTAAAAAGAAACCCTCACTGGAAACCCTGGAAAATATGTGTGTAAAGAAGCTTTTGTGAAATTACAGGGGATAACAGACAACAGAGTACGTCGTATTTGTAACTTATTAGTTATTGGTAAATCGCCAAAAGATTTACGTGGCAAAAAAAACGCCAGCTATTGCCAAGCCTGTTTCTACTATTACAAAAATTCGAGAACACATTGAGTCTTTTCCCAGAAAAAAAGGGCATTATACCAGTGGAGAATATAAATATTTAAATGAAAAATTAAATGTGAAATCACGCATGAAATGTTAGTGGCGCTACATCCTGACTTGACAGTTAAATATAAATTTTACTTAAGTGTTCAAGCAGAATTATAATTTTTCATTTGGGAGGCCACAAGTGGATACATGCTGTAAATATGAAGAGTTAGACTTAAAACTCAAATCAAAAACCCTCAATGATACTGCAAAACGTGTAGCTATAGCAGAAAAATGGTCCATTTGCGTAGAGCAAAAAAATTTTATAATAAAATGAAAGAAATCACAGAACTATGTCAAAATGATCGTTCTGTTAGAGGTATTTGTGTAGATTATATGCAAAATCTGATGCTCCCGTGCATTCCAGTACAGGAAACTTATTTCCTGCAACAATTAACTATCAACGTATTTAATATACATGATATGAAAACTGGAAAATCTTTCTTGTACCTATATCATAAAGGAGTAGGAAGGAAATGTCTTAATAAGGTTTGTTCTTTTATTGTTGGTTTCATTATGAAACAGAAAATTCTATCTGCAGAGGTAAAAAATCTTCATATTTTCGTGGATGGATATCCGGGTCAAAACAAAAACCACACTACGGTAAGAATGTGTTCTGCTTTTGTTCAACTTGGTATATTTCACACCGTGGATCAGTACTTTCCTGTTCGTGGACATTCATATATGTCATGCAACCGCGATTTTGCTGTTATTAAGCGAAAATTAAAGAAATTTGACCGAATTTATACACCATTTCAGTATGTGGAACTAGTATTGTCATCGAGTCTATTATTTTTGATTGAAAATAACAGCCTCATAAAGGATTTTAAACGATGGTGGCCTAAATATTATAAAAAACGTGCTTATCCGTGGAAACTTCTAGCAGAGATGCACCAAAAGATCAAAAGCAAGCATTCACCATTGCATCGTTCAATCACTTTTTTTACTCTAATACAACAAAAGGATATGTGATCGCACGTGACTTCATAGACGGTTTTACACAACATTCGTTTAAACTTTCAATAACAGATACTGTTTCTGGTTTTCCTGTAGAGAAAGCTTACCCTGACCAAACAATTTGTATTAAAGGCAAGAAAATGATAAATTTACGCAAGTTTAAGCCTTACTTAGAAAATGAAGAAGTAGAAGACTGTAAAGAGTTTTATTACGAAATTTTTGACTGACCTACAACAGCAGTAGAGTACAAAGATGATTAGTAAAATTATTATTTTTTTTATACATTACTGTTTACGACAATTTATTTCTATTGTTCTATTCAAAGTTTACTATGTAAAATATAGTATTAAGTTGACATTGCGAAAACGTAGTTTTATTTTAGAAACTTGTCGAAAAATAGCAGTCATTTTAAAAACCACATATATCCATCGACTTTAATTGTGTTTTATGAAAAAAGTATTATGTCAAAATCTGCAATATATGATAGAAAGCATTGCATATATTATGTACATTAGTACCAAGCCACAACAATTGGTCTCTCAAACAATATATTGCGTTAAAACAGTTTTTCTCGTTTTTCTCAAAAGCACTACTACTGGATATATGTGGTTTTTAAAATGACCGATTCATATATATTTGAGACAAATTATAAAATGTACGAATAAAATGAGTCTGTGGCAAACGTCGAACAAGATTAGCGTGGACAGTATTTGGAAAACTATAACATTAAGGAATATTAGAAAATATTAGCTTAATATTTTCTAATATTCCTTAATGTTATAGTTTTCGGATGCTTAACCTGGACAATAAAAAGATCAACAATGGATAAATGAGCCAGGACCCAGAGAGCGATGGAAAGATGAATGTAGGGAATAGGCTTGAAAGACCAAAAACGACAAAAAAGAGTAGATACGGAATATTATAAAGGTAAAAGATGTCAAAAAAAAGCAACAGTCATAGATTTTGGACCTGCCATAACAACAGGCAGAAGGACGATACATGGAACAAGCAAGTACTACACTGAAAACAGTGGGAATCAAAACGATCCAAAGGAAGACCACCCTATGAGGTAGGCAGATAATTTAAAGATACGTGCCATGCTGGTCCAGGATATATGAAAATCGCAATGTACAGAGCAAATAGAAGTCATAAGGGGGATGCCCATATCCGAAACTAGATATAAAAAAAGGCTTTAGATATATAGATAGACGTACGGCGCAAAGATTTTTTGCTGTATCTTAAAAATCAAAAAAGGTATTTGATAAGTTTCAATATAAAAACCGTTTAGAAATATTAAGAAGCAAAAATATTGACAGTCGTGATATGAAAATTATATCTAATCTATATTGGAATCAAACTGCCAAGATAAGAGTTGACAACAACAACACCCGAGATATCAAAATACAAAGTGGAGTCGGCCAGGGTTGCGTGCTGTCACCACTACTCTTCAATGTCTACACAGTCTACAGTGAAGAGGTATTTAAAGAAGCGCTCTCAGATTCAATAGAAGGTATATCTATCAATGGAGAAGTTTTGAATAACTTGCGTTTTGCAGACGATACAGTAATAATGACGGATAAGAACAATGATTTACAGAACGTAATGCAACGATTTAATGAATGCTATCATGAATACGGACTAAGGATGAATTTGAAAAAAAACTAAATGCATAATTATGACTGAATCAGCAGATTCAAGCATCCTATTGATTGTTGAGAATAATGTAATTTAGATTGTAGATACCTACAAATACAAATGGATAATATCAAATGTAGATCAAACCAAAGAAATTAAGAAACGTATTGAAATAGCACGTGCATCATTCGCTAAAATTAAAAAGTTTCGTTGTTGTCGGGATATAAGGTTGCTAAGGTACACCTAAGAATGCTTCGGTGTTACGTAATCACTACTCTTCTTTATGGTTTGGAAGCATGAACATTAAAACAAGTGCATCTAAATAAGATGGCCGCCTTTGAATTTTGGTGTTACAGAAGAATCCTACGAATATCATGGACTCAAAGCATCTGTGGCGCACCCAGAGGGGGGTTTTGGGGGTTAAACCCCCCCCCCCCCCAGGGCATATAAAGTAAACAATATATAAAGAATAGTAGAAAAATGTAACTTGTCTTTCACACACAATACAAAAAATCCAAAACGCTGATTGAATAATTAAATTACCACTTTAAATATGTAGAACACAATAATTATTGTATAAATACGCAATAATTAATAATATTTTTCATTATATTTAGATATAGATACCTAATATTAGGATTATAAAAAATTAGACAGAACGAGTCTGTTGCGAGTAGCATGCGCCTACAGGACTGTATCTGCGGCGGCCTTGTGGACTATCACGGGTTGTGTTCCTCTGCATGTGTTAGAGCAGTAGAAAAGAAAAGAGACATCTCTATCGGAGAAGAAAGCATTTGACAACAGCTATAAAAAAAAGAAAGGGAAAGATCAATGGAAAAATGGCAAGAAAAGTGGAACAACAAGGAAGATGTTGCTCAGTGGACAAAGATGCTGATCCCGAGCCTAAGGGACTGGGTAGATTGTCTGTTTTAGGGCGTATCTTCATAGGTTCAGAAAGACAGATGCAGATAAATGCCTATACTGCGAATATTCCGACACTGTTACTCACACAATGCTGGAGTGTAATAGATGTACAGTGGAGAGAAACAGAATGTATAAAGAAATAGGTATGAACCCTGTGACTGTAAGAGATGATCGTAAAGATGACAGGAAATACGGAGGGATGGAATAGTGTTCACAATTACATCCAAGCAGTCATTAAAAAGAAAGAAGAAGAAGAGAAATACCAACCGGGCTAATGACAGAGATAAGATCTAATTACTATTTTAATAGGAATAAGTCGCAATTGAAGGTTAAAATAAGTTTATTGACGTTTGAATTTTTGATCTTTGATCTTGCACTGATAACTTGTTTATACTCCAACAATTAATATAAAAAAGAATAGCGGTTGGTACAGAAGTACATCTAGCCTTCATCGACCTAGAAAAGGCGTATAATACAGTTCCAAGACTTAAATTGTGGCAAGCTTAACAACAACTCGACATTAGTCCATACCTTTTAGGAATAATCACAGAAGTATACAGGGATAACACTACTTACCTAAAAATCGGATATAGACTATCAGAGCCAATAAAAGAAACTAAAGGACTAAAACAAGGATGCAGTATGTCACCCTTACTGTTTAATTTATATATTGAGGCAGCCCTCCAAAATTGGAAAAACCACTGCCAGGGAATGGGAATCCCCATAGGAAATGACGTACTGTTCTCCCTAAACTTTGCGTATGACCAAGTCATCCTAGCTCAAGATTCTTATGATCTAGAATTTATGATAAAGTGTCTATAGAGAGAATATTTAAAATGGGGGTTACAAGTCAGCATGAAGAAAACAGAATATTTACTTAATTATCAGTTCAGATGCAAGGTTTGAAGTGTTGATAGACGAGGACGTGGAAATCAAACAAGTGAAAAAATTTAAATATTTAGATCCACTCATTGCTAAGAACGGCTTGGGAGAAACCGAAATTAAACACGAAGTAATCAGGGACGTAAAATTGTAGAATGTCTGAACTCCTTATGGTGGGATCACCACATTTCCAAAAGGAACAAAAAAAGAATAGGGCAAACCATGGTTGAATCAGTTCTTTGTTCTATGACTCTGAAGTATGGACAATTAATGCAGACCTGAAGAGAAGATTGTTGACAGTTGAAATGGATTATTTGAGAAGAAGTGATAGAATATCAAGGCAGGAAAGGAAGACTAACGAATCTATAAGAAATAACATGAATGCTACAGAAACGGTCATTGACAGAATAGAAAGAAGAGGTTCAAAATGGTTTGGACATCAATTGAGAATGTCTGACAAACGTTGGCTCCAAAAAATTCACAAATCGAAGCCCCCTGGAAGAAAAAAAAGAGGTAGACCCCGACGCTCTTGAAATGAAGGAATTAGAAGAGCGATGGAATCGACAGGTTTGGAGGAGGAGCATGCCTTGCACCGGGAGGATTCCCGGAGGAGAACGGGAATACGGCGATAGCCGTCTTCAAAATGTATTGTATTTAAAAGTTCGATTAATGTCAAACGTCAATAACCTTATTTTAACCTTCAATTTTGGCTTATTCCCATTAAAATAGTAATTACTTTAAAATGCCACAAGAAAATAGCTTCAGAACAATAGATAAGATCTAGATAAGAGAAGGGAGTGTTCCAAAAATGTCGTCAGCCTTACAGTGGCCATCCCACTTTCGGAGTACGGTACGTGCGACAGTCAACTGCGCATAAGTAAAAGAGGGTGGTTTTAGTTGGTAGGTAGGATAATAGATACCTGAATCTTTGGAACTGCTATCTTTAGTACTTTAAATTAAACTAAAACCCAAATTGTAGGGACTCAACATGGAGGTAGCATAAAAAAATTTCAAAACCCCCCCCCTAAGACAAATTCTGGGTGCGCCACTGCAAAGCATGTCAAACGCAGAAGTTACTAGAAGAATAGGAAATAAAGCTGAAATAATATTAAATATCAAAAGAAGAAAACTTGAGTACTTAGGCCATATTACGAGAGGGGTTTTTGAATATTAGCTTGAACAAACATCGTGACACAAGTTTTTTATATATAAAGATGTTTGGGTATATTTCTTTCAGGTGGTTTTTTTCCTCTATTAATATTTTAGTTCCTTCACTCCACCATTATGTTCCTTTAAACTGTTTGCTAAATTTTCTTATTCCCCATACCTCTTTCGCTTTATCAGTTATTGGTCTCTTGAATATTTTCCAATTTTGTTTGACATTTCTTTGGATTTCTTCACTTTCGAATTTTTGTAACTTTTCGTTTGTTTCGTATTGTAATTTTTCTTGTATTTCCTTTCTTTAGTTTTTATATTGCTATTTTTCAGTACTGGGATTTATGTTCTTTTCGTGTGAATTTGAAAAGTGTGCCTAAACTCTTAGTGCGATTACTTTAAAAGTAAAATACCTGACAATAACCTATACAAATAACTGATTTGTCTTACTTTAGTGGTCAGCTTGAAATATTTTAAACTCGAATTATTCACAAATATGACAGGTGTATTCAATCATGCAAACTAATGGGCGTCGAGTCATCGATTTAAGCAAATTTCTCATTCTCTTCGGAAGTATTAGGTTAGCATCTTACCTGCAAAAAACCATTATAGATTGGCTCATTTGCATTCAATAGAATGCATTAATAAATTTTCCTTGTGGTTGGAGTCATTTAGATATTTCAATGTGATCAGTTTTTAATATGACATTTCGCAGTGAGTCACCGAATAAAACACAAGGAAATATTTCACTGAACAATAAAAATTTAAAGCCGCTCTTTGGGATTCTCATTTTTTTTTAATTTCAGTTTTAAGCCATAGTAAAATGCGATATGCATACTGATTGATACTAGTCGGTATCATTCTAAGAAGTTACACATGCCGCTTGTGCTTTTTTATTACTTTCTTTTATGGAAACTATTAATATCGACACTTAGATCGTGTTTTGTGGTCAAAAATTTAAAGAACGTGTCCAAACCTCTAGAGATTTGTTTAGAATTTTTTATTATTTTGTACTTTCAATAAATATCGGAAAACAATTCTTCTTGAAAGCAAAACACGCCTTATATTACGGTAAAATTTGTAAAAGCCATCCTTTTGGTTTTACCCCTTTGTTTTCTTATTCATTTTGTTCATTAGTATTTTAGTAGTATAGGATAGGTATTTTTAACTAAGTCGAATTTTTGCTAAATGATATTATGATAAAGAAACAAGATATTATTTTATGGCGTTTAAAAAATTAATGCAGAAGCAGAAAAATAGTACAGTCCAGGCCAGATCTGTCAAAAAGCATACCATAATGGACATTTTCCATAGGTGTGTATTTTTTACTGGAATCACTTCAGGATATACCTTGTATCAATAATCATATATATCATAATAGTGCGGCAACTTTTTTTGACGACAACTCGAGAGATATTCCTCGCCAAAAAAAAAACTTATAGAAGGTAAAAGTTCCAGATCCTGGATTGTAAAAATAATTTTGCAATCCAGGATCTGAAAAAATTGTGATTACCAGTAATTATGCTGGGACAAAAATAAGCACTAAACTCAAGCTTTCAAACGCACTGAAAAATTGAAGCCAATTAACTATTTGAGTCTAGGGAATTTTTTAAAAGTATAAACAATGTTTTCAAATTATACGTCATTTTCAAATAAAAATACATTTTCAAATTGAATAAATTAATAATCATTATAAAACTAGCTGACCCAAATAGATAAAAAAGCCAAACTTTTATATAAAATAAACTTAAATCAAACTAAGGAATTCCTAATTAATAAACAAAAAGTGCTCGACATGAATCAGGTTTTATTAGCATTTTCAATTAATTACCCGTGATGTTTACACTAAAAAAGGTTAGTTAAAAGTAACAAAATAAAGTTTGAAGTGAAACAGTTATAGGTTATTCCACGAATATACGACTGTTTGGGATTATTGCGACAACGAATATTTTACTGTGCAAGTAGAAGTATGAAAGTAAATTGGTCTAATTATTATTCCAATAAAAAGGGTCTGCTGTTAGTATGACATCTGAACTAAAATTATTTCAGTTAATAGATGTTCAGATAGACGCAAAATTTATTGTGAAATTTAATCCCAAAATAACTAAGTAATTTTTAACGTGACAACGTCTTAAATTAGGTTGTGGCTCGGAGTCACTCATGAAAAAGTGTAACGCCCGCTCACGTCTGTTACGATGAGTCACCGAACGAGAGAGAGGCCCGCCGGACCGACGAATGCCTTGCGTCTCTCTCCCACTCAAACATGATCGGTCCGCTGCGCGCGCAGCACTAGAGAATTAGGCGCGTTGAATCGGTGCGTGCTTGTGTCTCTGTCTTTCTCGAGCGTTCTTGGCGTTGGAAAACCGAGAAAGCGTCATAATTCAAGTTCACACGTGTGGTTAAAGTATCGTCAGCTGTGTCTGTAGTGAAAATGTGGAGTGCTTAGATTCGTCATTTACAACAACTACAACAATAAAGGTAAATAATTGTACACTAATATTTCATTATCGTAAACTATGATTGATTGATTAATTGTTAGATTGACACAAAAGTTGAGAAACTGAGTTTATAGGTTATTTCATACTATTGACAAATGTTGATAGTGTTAAGTAAATTATTAGTTTAAATCACTCTGCAATCAATCGTAATTCAGTCGATTGAGAAGAAACAGCGCGTTTCAACTGCAAACAACTATTGTGCAATTTAATATTATTCATATCAATAAATATTCTACCGAGAAAAAGACGTTGTCACGTAAAATCTTCGCCCGTAAAACCGACTTTACAGGCAACCGATTTTTTTTACGCAAATGTGTTCATCAGATACTTGGGTTGGATTTCGGTGAAATGTATACACCAAAGAGGCGTGCCGGGCTTCTTTGATATTACACTATTTTATTACTTTATTAGTTACTACAACTGTAATAAAAATAAATGTACTATTTTTATTATAAATGAAAAGAAATTGGCAGAACGATGGTTCAGAAACCAGAAAAAGAATCTATATAATATTTCACTTTGTTAGTTTTAAATATTTATTTGCTTTGAGTGGATGTACTCTTAAAAGTTCCGAAAGTAACGGGAATAACATACCGGCTATTGATAGTTAAAGGACCGAGTCGTTACAGATATTAAAAAGTAACGAAAATTTACATACAGTTTCATATATCGCCGCCCGATTTTAGTTTTAAAAACCGTCCGTATAGAGGTTTCCGGTGAAGAGACATGTTTTAGATGTAGACAACTTTATATTTAATGTACTTTCTTATTTAACTGCTAAAAAAACAAACGGGGGCCCTTTGCGACCTGTTCAGTCCGTACATAAACGTGTGTGTGTGATGCACTCTATATTCTTGAAACAAAACTAAAGTCGGTTTTGCAAAAAGCAAAAAAATGTGGACAAAGTGAACAAAATGCCACACAATATAAATCTCGCCGACAACCAAAGACTATAGATCTTCCCGAAGGTTGCAAATTTGAAATCCGTGAGACAATATATAAAATGCGCGAAAAAAAAGAACATGTTTCTTTAGATTCAGTGCTACAAAAATTAAAAGACAGAAATATATTTGAAATTTCCAGAACAAGTCTCTGGAGAGTTTTAAGACAGATAGGCTTTAAGTTCAAAAAGGAAGACAATAGAAAGGCTTTGTGTGAAAGAGCTAGTGTCGTTCACAAAAGAATAGAATTTTTAAGAAATTATAACAAATTTAAAAAATAATGTTCTTCCTTCGATTATTAAGATTTCGTTTATTTTTGCTAAAGGCGGTATCAAACGAATTTGGCAGGACGAGAGCATAAAATCCATACAACACATCGATAACCAGGGAATGAGATATATTATAGTGCATGCAGGTGAAAAACATGGTTTTATTGAGGGAGCAGATCTTTTGTTTTCATCAAAATCAAATCAGCCGATTATCATGACCATATGAATACGGAGATGTTTGTGAAATGGTTGAAAGAAAAACGGTTGCCAAGTTAAATGAACCATCCGTTATAGTACTGGATAATGCTGCGTACCATTAGGAAATTTTAAATAAGCAACCAACAAACACCTGGAATGTAGATAAAATAAAAGAATGGTTAACGAATAAAAATATTACATTTCCTCAATACTGTTTTAAGCCTCAATTACTAACGTTAGCTAAAAGTCATGCACAAACAAACATATATATAGTAGACGAAATTATACATAGCTTTAGACATCGTGTGTTAAGACTACCGCCCTATCATTGCCAATTCAATCTAATTGAATATATTTGGGTGATATGCAAAACAGATTATGATAACCATATTGGATACAAGGGTTACAGGAACGAGGCAGTCTTGGAAACATGGCAACAAGCATTTGATATTGCCACTCCTGAAATTTGGGGAAAAAGTGTAAAAAAATGTGAAGACTTAATTGAAGAATGGTGGATCCGTGAAGGTCGCATCGAAGCAGTTAATCCTGTTATAATTTACCATTCGAATGAGGATACCGACGACAGTGATTATGGTTGTGAATCTGATGGTTGGTGATAGTTTTAGGAGATTGGGAGAATAAGAGAATAAGTAAGTTTTTTTGTTGTTTATTTTTTAATACTAATTGAATATTCGACTAAAGTACACTATTTAATCACTTAAGTATTGTTACACTTCGTTTAAATTATTTAATTCAAAAACTAACTTATTTACAATACTAAACTCAATGACACAGTTCTATACTGTTCTATAAACTATCAACTCTATATTTATATCATGACTTCATATTTAAATCTAAGGTTTATATCATAACAGTATTTTAAAAATGGGGAGAATTTACTATTATACAATTCAGCACATTGGACCATTTAAGTCGATAGCTTAAACCGAATTTAAAACAGTCGTATATTCGTGGAATGGAGTATATAATCTGAAACTTGCTTATCTTAAGGCTGCTCCACATACCGGAAAACCGAAGACATGCCTTGGGGCGTCAGATCTTGAGGCGAACCCAAAAATGTGGGGGTCTCCACATACTACGGAATATACGAAGGCCAGTCTTAAGGCATTCCAGTTTGTGTGTTCGCGCAATTGCGGTAACAAATGATGCTCCTACTGTTGTTGGTTTATTGTTAGCTATCGAAAGTAATAAAAAAAAAGTGAAGCAAAAGTTATGGACTAAAGACTGGTTACAGAAAAGGAAAGTTTACTCCCATGTAAATTTATAAGAACTGAGATTCAGTTCGAAAGATTGGCATAATTTTTCATAATGGATAATGGATGAGGACACATACCTTAGGCTTTTAATATTGGTGACGCCGATAATTTAGAAAATGACATCATAATGAGGACCGTAATTACGCCTCATGAAAGATTGAGTACTACATTAGGATTTCTGGCTACTGGAAGATGCTACAAAGATTTAAAATTTTCTACTGCGATATCACCACAGGCTCTCTGATTATACTAGAACCGTATAAAGCTATTAACAACGTTCTTCGAGACGATTATATGAATGTAAGTTAAGCTCATTTATTGTTCAAACATTATTTTATTTTCAAATATGTAAAGTATAAGTATAGTAGGTCCTATTAAAAACTCATAGTTACATACTAATTATTGGCCATCTTCGAGCGGAATGCTGAAACAAAGTGGAAAACCGTAATTCCTTTAGTTGACATGGTGACAATTCATTGGGAGCTCCAGTGCTGTGGATGAGCTGACGATAAACGGGTGGTTTCTGTGGCTGTCTTACTTCTTGTTGAGACATTGTTGATTACCAGCTGCAGAATAGGGAACGGTAGTAGAATTGGAAGAAGCACTTTGAACTGTAGGAGGACCTTCGTAATGTTGCGACAGAAACTTTGGAAATACCACGAGCATTGTCAAAAGTATTAGGCGGCCACTATCCTACTCATGAAGTTGATCGAAGTGCAGTGAGTACAAGAGTGTAGACAGGTACTTTATGCGACTTCGCTTCGCCTCGTTCTACTTCGGATCTGTATCGGTTTTTCGTGTATGTGTCAAAGGGTTCGAAGTTCGAATACGAACTGTCACACTATATTACTCGACTTCACGAGTATGTAGAGAGTCACCTCGCCTGGATTAATTTTACTTCCACTCCGTCCGAAGCACTTCGATCGAGAGTGTAGACGGCGTTTTAGATAAGCTTTTATGAGTTATTTCGTAAACGAAGGTGCACTACCTTGGCAACTGAACTATAATAACTGCAATTAACTAATAACTATTTCATTTGGAGGAATACGTTTTTTATCTCCATTAATACAAGTGTAATTGAATGAATATTATTAATTTTTAATTTAGGTATCTAGGTACAGATTGTAATTACTAAATAAAATAATGAGTGTCATTAATTAGTTATTTTTACTTACCTCATTCTCAGATTCGTCTATATTGGAGCGAGAGGGTCGAGGAGTTTCTTGGTCGTTCAAAAATAGAAAGTGTTCAAAATACCACAATTTTGGCTGGTATATCTTGTCTGCACCACTGCCTGTTCGTGTAGATTCCTTGATCTTTTTTAATTCTTTTTGAAAACTCCTACGCATATTAATATTTTTTTTAATTACAAAGTCCTTGTTAACTGGAGGCTACACTCCTCTAATTTTTGGTGAGCAACTTCCTTTTTTATACGTTCATGATAATCTTTTGCTCTGAACATAGCTATTTTCTCTTGATTTTGCTTCGCACGGGCCATAATTGTAGGATAAAACTGTATGGAACATCACATAAACTAAAACGAATTACCTCGAGGCCTACCTCCCGACCCCTCCACACAGTCCGATCGGTTACGAGATGCGGAGGCCTTGGGGCAAGACAAATGATATTTTGTATTAAAATTTCCGGCCTCCAGGCATCAGTCACGTTACAATTGGATACTTACAAAACAAAGTTTGACCAAAATAATGGCTATGTATAAGGTTTCAATTTGATATTGACAGGTACACACAGTTACTATACAGTCTGTTAATACATTTAAAGCTTTCTGATAAACGATATTTTTTGTTTTGTTTTGTGGTGTGTAAATAATCAAAGATGACGGTTTTCAGACGCGCGAACATGCGACGTATAATTATCCATCCGCGAAACAACTAAACTCCAAGTTAATTCCGCAAACTCCCAACGACTGGCCTTGTGATTTATTTATGGTCATCGCAAAGGCCAGTCGCACGGGAAACTGTAGACGTTTAAAATCGAATGGTAAATCCGTTGGAATCATTGATATACACGGGATCAAAACATCATCATCATCATCATTGGCTTTTACAACTCTTCGTGAGTTTTTGCCGCGTTTACTATTGCCTTCCATTGATTCCGATCCTGTGCTATTATTTCCCATGGCCTTACTTCCATCTTCTTCAGGTCTTCCCTGACTGCGTCTTTCCACCTTTTTCTAGGCCTTCCTGTCGATCTTCTACCATCTGGTCTTTCCCAAAACACATTGCTAATCAGTCTGTCGTCATCATTCCGTACCACGTGGCCTACCCATCTTAATCTATTGGCTTCTATGTATCTTACGATGTTTCCTTTCCCGAAGAGAGTCTCTATTTCATTGTTGTATCTGCTCCTCCATTCATTTGTCACGCTGTCCCTGCAAGGACCATATATAATTCGCAGGATTTTGCGTTCCCATACTAATAGCTTATTGATTTCTTTCTTTCTCAATGTCCATGTTTCACTTCCATATGTCACTGCTGGTCGTATTATGGTTTTGTACATTTGGATTTTGGCACGCCTTGAGAGAAGCTTTGACCTCATTAGATGTTGAATGGCAAAGAATGATTTATTCCCCGCCAGTATTCGTATTTCAACCTCCCGTTCTCCTGTGTTTTCACTGGTAGTTGTTGCTCCTAGGTATTTGAATTCTTTGTCCACCTCAAAATTATGATCGTTTATGATAATGTTTTGTCTTATTCGCTGTCGTTCCTTTTTTGATACGACCATGTATTTAGTTTTTTCTTTGTTTATTTTCAGGCCTACGCTTAGTGTTGCTTCTTCAAAGTCCGATACTATATCCTTAACTTCCAGTGTTGTCTGTGCTACTGCATCTACATCATCTGCAAATGCGAGAATAATCTTTGCTCCTCTGGCAGTTATGTCTGGTTTCAAGACATCCTCTCCTTTGTATTTTGCCTTTATGATTATTGCCTCAATGACGTTATTCATTAGCTTTTTTACATTCAGTCTTATTCTTTTGCACAGTCAAGGTTGATTAATGTTACGCAGCATGATGACAACTGATCTTACTGTTATTTGCTTAGGCAAGGAAAGAGAGAGGACAGGTAACCTTCATTTAATAAATTTTCGAAAAGTGAAGCCAGTTTCCATATGACCGCCATGTTTTGTGACTGTAAGTTGCCCATTACTATCTCTCGCAGGGTTACCAGATCTATTGATTTTTCAATAGATCTACTGATTTCAACTTCTAAACTACTAAAAAATATGTAATGATAAAATCATGTTCAAAAAATGATCATTATGTCAGTGTTCAAATATAAATTTTGAAAAAAAAATTCATTTATTGATATATATCCATTATTCTTAATCTACTGAAGAAATCAAATATGACCTGCCAACCTTTCTGGTGCCAGTCAATTCTACTGCTGGCTTCAGTCGATTCCATAAGTTTCCCGTGTCTCACGCGTCCCCTCTCTTTCCTTGTCTAAGGTTTAGAATAAAATTTAAAAGCTCTATGGAATAGTTGACTACATCATCCTGGTTTATAACTGTGTCAATTGATTTGAAGGAAACCCACTGTCCCGTAAGAAAATTCTATATCATGAATGTGTTACTTGTGTGAGTCCATTTCAAAAGGTAAAAGAAATAATAAGTTAGACTTACTCACAATCAATTTAATTTAACTAATCAGACGACCGGTTTCGCTTTCTATAATATGCAAAGCATCTTCAGGTCACAATACAAAGTTAAATTGATGCCGGTACTCTATTAATTGATGGTTGAAAGAACATGGTTCAAACTATCTTGTATTGTTGATTGGAGAATTCAGGTCAACTATTGTAATTGTTTAACAGTAAACGGGGAAGTTCTTGAGGAGACAGATTTAATCCAATGAAGTAGAGATAGGTGAAATGTATTGTTTGTTTGATGAAAGTAATGTTCTATACCATTAAGTTCTTTAAAGTTATTTATATTTACTCTGGAGATATATTTATGAAATGTGTGTTATTTATTGAGATTTTATGTTTTGTTTTGGAAGGTGACAGTTGTAAGACAATGAATAAGAATGGATGTACAGATTGTGTGGGTGTGCAATTACATAAGCTTGTAGTTATCAAATTTCTTTGATAAAGTTGTTGCAATATCTGGCAAATTTTTGTAAAGTCCAAAAATTTTATGTTAAAATTAAATTAAGACACTTTTTCACACACAGAAACACACAGAAAACACTTAAAAACGGGGGACGAAACAGACATTTAATTTAAAAGGAGAGGATTTTTAAAAAAGAACTACATTTCTTACTGAGTACTATGATAGAATATGAAGAATATGACATTACAAAAAGAAGCCATTGAAAATCATCATTCTCTTTATTTTAATGCTGGGTCGGCTCTCTAACTGCATTTTTCCATAAGGTTCTATCTTGGACCATACCGACATATCCTGCTTAATCGTCTCCCTCAGGTCCTCTTTGCTCTTCCTCTACTTCTCCTTCCAGGAACTTGCAAATCAGCAATTTATAAATAAAAACAGAGATAAATAATAATTATTAAAACCAATTTCTTAACTATAAATGCCATTAATATTGATTTATTAGAAAATGATTATATTTATTCTCATTAGCAGTTTGAAGTGTTTTGAAACTGTTTAATAAAAACAATGTTTAAAATGTTATTTTTAACACCACATAAAATACCATCACTGCATAAGTTTACTTAAAATGCCGATTGTTTACATCGTAATATAAGTTCCGATTAACTCTCAAGTGTATTTATATATAAACTCCAGTCGACAAAGTTACACCTTTAGGCTTGTTTTCTCAAGTAAAAGTGTTTAAATGTTTTGCTTTATTTTAAACATAAAGTAGCAGCTGTTTTTATGGGGGCATTTGACTTAGTAAGTATTTATTTATCGCACGATGTCCACTCGTTCCATACAATAACACATTGTAACTAATAAAGCAACAATCAATATATATATATATATATATATATATATATATATATATATATATATATATATATATATATATATATATATATATATATATATATAAATATATATATATAAAGGGATACTACAGCTATCTTATAACGATGCATGGTATATGTACTATTTGGTTTGCTGTTCGGTTTCTGATATATTAATTTTCTTTGCTGTTTGAGATTTCTGTATTTAATTATATAGTTCAGTTAAATTGTATTTTTGCCAAGAGAGTTTTGGGATAGTTCTGATTTTTTCATTCCATATGTTTTTTGGGGTTCTTAATCCGAATCTGGGGTTTGCGGACAAAATTTCGTGACGCAACATTAAAAAAAAACAGAATAAACCCTTTTTTTTCTTTTTTCGGGTTTTTTGCTTAAAACTCGAAAACTATCAACTTTTGGTAAATAGTCTGTTTACAGAAATTAAAGTACTTGAAATTTTCTACAAATACCAGTATTTAGTTTTTTTTTCAGACGAATCGTTCGGTTTCTAGTGCGAGTTGAAAATTGTAAATTTTTAGCAGTTTATGCAAAACCCACTTTTTACATTTCGATATTTAATTTTTATGGATGCTGTCATTTGATAAACGTCACCTGGTTTTCCACACAAGTAATTAAAAAGAAAAAAGGCAAAAATTATGCAAATTCAGTAGGTAGGTAGAACTCGTAACAAAATAAAACTTAAAATCTCGTTACTTATGATCATATATTATTATGATTATAAATTATAATATGCAAAATTTATATGAGCCGTTGTCTTTTGAAAGGCCCTGGCTAAGGTTCTTCGATAACCATGAGTCCTGGTTCTGCTTGTTCTGGAAAATAAAAGTGTAAAGTTAAGTCATTTATCAAGAAGAGATGAAGATTGCAAAATAGATTGTGAGATTAAACATACCTTCCGCATCGTACTGAGGTTCTTCGATGGCATCGGGTCCTGGCTCAGGGTCTGATTGCTCCATCGTCAGCGTCGGGAGTCGTTCTCCTGGAAAATAAAAAAGAGGAGAGACATATATCATATATCAAGGAGAGATGAATGACTACAAAATAACTTGTCAGATCCAACATACCTCTCTCTCTTTCTTCAGTTTCTTCTACGTCTATGTCAGAGCTGTCTTCTGGGGGCTCAACATTGTTACACAGTCCTTCGCATGATGCTCATATTGGGGAACAATGGAGTCCCGCCTTCCTGCATCCACAATTGCGTTGACAGCCCTTTTTACATTTACATGAAATGTACCGGAGTATTGAGTTTGGTGCAGGGTCCAAAGTAGTTGGTACTGGCACAAGACCACTTCTAGTTTTTTGCCATCCCCACTCACTTGGGTCTTTTTGTTGCTCGTTAGGTGTGACTTGACCGGATAACCACTGCTGCACCTGATAGTAAACTCTCAGTGAATGTTCTCGTGCAGCAGCTTCAGTTGGGGGCAATGAGGAAATGTTGGTCTTATTTTTGAATGATGAAGATACGTATTGTTTATATCTTAAATCGTTTAGTTTTGTCTCTTTTTTTCCATATAGAGCCGTGAGAAACATGTCTGCTGCTGTGACAATCTCATCTTGACTTGAATTAGGGTCTTTGAAAGCTTCAATTACCGATTGCAAATCTTTGTTCTTCTGCAGGACTTTAAGAAATTTCAGTTTCCCTTGATTAAACAATGCAGAAGTAGTATCACAACCACTCATCGCATGCAGGAATAAAATATGATCCAATAGGATTTTCTCAGCAGCCAGATGAGGGTTGTAGAGGCTTTGCGAAACCTTTCCTTTTCCTGGCTTCAAAAAAAAATACATTTTTTATATCAGGGCTACAAAGGCCAATCAAAATGACCAGTAGGTCGATATCTTCCCCCACCACTGTCACATGTTCATTTGACGGGGCCATCTCAAGAGCTGTTGTGATAATTAGGATATTAGCATCTTCCACAGCTTGCTTTGAATGAATTTTTGCATCATAAAGTTTCTCCATTAACATAGATATAAACCGGCTCTTGTTTTTTGGGTTTGCAAGAAAACTATCCTGCGACACAGTGGGCGCCATCATTTCTGTAAATGATATTGCAGCAGATTGTTTTCTTTTTACTCTTCTCAATCGTTCTAAACGCTTGGTGCTACCACAAGTATTACACGTACACACATACTACAACTTCTACAACAGTTTAGCACATTGTTGCCGTTTGGAATGTAAAGCGGCTTTAACTGCTTTTTAACTGAGTTATTTGGATTTTTTCCAATCTATCTATAATATTTGAGTCAAAACGTGAATTATCCGTGTGACTCGTTCTTTATTTTTATTAACTTAAATACTAGGGAAAATTAACTGAAAACCTTTCAATACAAATCTAAAAAGTGGGTTTTGCAGTCACACCGGTGCAAATTGCCAATTTTCAACTTTCACTTGAGACCGAACGGTTCGTCTGTACAATAACCAAAATAGTGACATTTGTACAGAACTTTAAGTACTTTGATTTCTGTAAACAGACCATTTACTAAAAGTTAACAGTTTTCGAGTTTTAAGCAAAAAACCGGAAAAACGCAAAAAAAAACCGATTTCTTCTGGTTTTTTAAATGTTGCGTCACGAAATTTTGTCCGCAAACCTCAGATTCAGATTTAGCACCCCAAAACACATATGGAATGAAAAAATCAGAACTTCCCCAAAACTTTCCTACTAGTATCACTTTACAGTACAAATTTACTGAATTATATAGTATGCTCAGAAATATTCAGAAAGAAAAGCTGGGGAGAAGACGTATCCCGCGGTTGAATAATTTGAATGTGTGGTTTATGGGACGTTCAGGTATTACGTACCTCACTTTTTGAGAGGATTTTTAACCCTCCGTGGCCCACATGTAATGCACCGTAACGTTTTTCTGTGCCCCCTACCTATAATACGTTGGTAATAACACCCAAGTGACTTCTTTTTATGTAAAAGTAACAATTATGTTACGAAAAGTACCGGAATATCAGTAAAAGAACTTTATTCCCTGACTTCTTACATGCAGTATTAAACTTTCACTACAAATCTTACATTTTTTTATGTTTTCTTACTTGGCCCTATCTTTACATACTTTTTTAGCTTTATCGCTTATTGTTCCTCCCATGGATTCTTCTATTTTACCTTATTTTAATAATAAACTGTTAAAATAAAATAACATATTTATTTGAACATTTATCAATACAATTAGAAACGAAAACCTAACTGAAATAAATAAATTTACTGATTGTAAAATCGTATTCCTAACAAAAATTTAAAATGAAATTAGAGGTGGGTATGCAAAAAACAATTCAGTTGGAGTTATCGCTCCTATGTCCATGGGTTTGTCGGCCCATGCGAAGCTCATGAGCCCTTTAAACAGCAAATCATTGTGGCCGTACTCTACTTTTACAATGGTCTTATGCAGTCTTGTCATGCACGTACCGACTGTGCATATGCATACTATTGTGGAATTTAAAATAGATCTAACAATCTACACATATTCTATTCTTTAAGTCGCATTGTACTAATAGACATAAGAAATCATAAAGCATCTACTTAAGCTGCTCATAATCCACCTGAATCATAATCCACCTTCTAGTGGAGGCGACTGATCAACAAACGACCAACTTTACAAGAAGCGGTAAAAACTTGCATAATCCTTTATCTAACTATGTACCACGATCTTACTTAATATAGATTTCAATGCACTTTTGAGTAGACTTTGGCAAGTATTTCCCCAGGTGAAAATTGCGTTTTTCTAAATTATTATTAAATATTTTTCTTTTGTTGTCGACATGAGAACCAAAATGTTCATGCGATAAAATGATGCCAGACACTCATTTTTGATCACTTCTTCATCCAATTCTTTAGAGGTCTATGTTTAATTTTACTTTGTAGGGGTAAAATAGTTGTGACTTAAAATTGACCTCAAAGATTTGGAAAAAGTACACCTTTGTTATACATAAAGTTTTCTACATGTTTTTCTAGTACTTAAGTATAGATTTTCTTCTAACATGCAGCAAACATCTAACGATTTGTCTTTAGTCGTTACATTTTTGTGAACTTCCTAGTTTAAGCACTGTTGCGTTTTCGGTAAGAATATATAACATCAGATAAAAGCTACAGATTATCACTAGGGAGCCTTTTGGCCTGACACACTGCGACCTTTACAGATCTTCTTGTAGTTATTTTTGTCACTTAACGCTTCCCATCCAGCCTTAATGAACTTCCATAGCCTTTCGATTGTAGGACAGTAAATAGATTGTTAATTTGGCTGAATATCACTTAATGGACTCTTTACCTTGTTTTTGTCCTGGTGCCTTTCTTCGCCATTCCAAGGACTTTTCTTGTAGCCCATTATCAACGGCTGCTATTTTGTGAGTATTAGCAACTCTAAACCAAGATTCCAGGCAAATTAATGCGCACAGACGACTTCTCGAGGTAGTCTATCAACTTTCTCATTACCTACGTAGCCTTTTTGCCCTGCAACCCATGCTAGTGTCAGTCTTTTCTGACTTCCAACCTGGGAGAGCGTACCCAAACAGCCTCACACAAGTTTTGAATCAACCAGCTTGACTATCGGAGTAGATCACGATTGAGTCGTTCTCCAATTGCCGATTTATTAGTTCCATAGCACACCTTTGTATAGAGGCAACTTTTGCATGAAATAGAGTGGCATATGTTCCAAGCTTTATCCGATTTCAGTCCTTAGTATTGTGCTGGATGTACCAGCCCGTATAGCTTCATCGGTTTTAGAACCGTCTGTATACCAACTTCTGTTTGCCATTACTGGTGGACCGATTTGCCAGTCGTCTGTCTTTGGACAACATGTCTACAAACATTCCCAGAACAAGTCCGCTTTTATCTCCTGATATAGCCTTTTTTGATTGGCTGCTTGTGTTGATTATAGGAGCTTGACCCTGTATTAGCTTGTATACTGTTGACCTGGCCTTTCTCTGTATAAATATGTGCAACGGTATGTTTAGAAAAAAAATATCTCACGCATCTGTAGGGGTAGTTCTCATGGCTCCCGTGACACTCAAACAAGAAAGCCTTTGTGTGCCACTAAGTAGCCGAATGCATAAAAAAAAACTGTTATGTCTTGGTCCACCATGCCACTAAGCTATAAGTCATCAAGGGTCTTGTAACCCTTGTCTATACCCAAAGGTACATTTCTTTCCACACAGTCGTCTACATCTGCTAAGAGCCATTGCAGCCTTCTGTGTCACATTTTTAATGAGTGGATTCACGTCGGTTTCTGGTAAAATATTTAAATACTTGGCCTGACTTACAAATGGAATCTGAGCATCGGTGCATGTAAACCTTGTAACGCACTTTTTCTGGTAAAGATAACAACTGCTGTTTTTGTGTGTTAACTCCTAAGCCTTGAACTTTACACCAGTTCTCCACCTTTCTCAGAGCATTCGTTCTGAGACTGTCTTTGCAAAACATCCTATGACTACTACTGCTAGGTCATCTGCATAGCCCAGGCTGTAAGACCCATATTTGGACAGTTCTGTTGTCAGAACTGGTCACTGGACAGAAGAGGTCATTTACTAGTGTTGTCCCCCTCATGGACAAGCGCTTCCTACCATTAACTCGACAATATAAACTTATTAAATATATAATTGATGGATTCGACCGTTACTTGATGGAAATTCATTTTATGTAACAATAAAACACTGAAAACTTTGTTTTCAAAACTTCCACAAAATTTATTTTAAATTCTTATCACTACAGCTGTTTCGGCTGATTGCCTTTCTCAAGTGATCTGTTTTTGGCATGGGTTTACACTTTATAGTCTCTAATGAAATAGATTTCCATAGATTCTAACAAAGATAGCTTAAGGCCTTTATTTTGAATGTGTAGAATTTTAAATTCATCATTAAAAGAATGATTATGATCTAGAAGGTGAAGTGCGTATGTAGAATCTGTTTTTCTATTATTGAAAACCCTTTTATGTTCTGCTATTCGTTTATTAAAATTTCTACCTGTTTGACCAATGTAAGTCAAGTGTTTTTGGGCAGTCGCCACATTTAAGTTTGTACACACCACTGTGTAAGTGTTTTTTATGTTGGCTCTTGTTGTTTTTAATATATTTGCCTAGGTTGTTATTTGTTCTGAAAGCTGGTGTTATTCCTTTCTTTTTTATGTGTTTGGCTATTTTTGTTGATATTTTGCCTGTATATGTAATCGAGCAGAAGGTACTGGGTTTTTTCTCTGGTGGTGGAAATACTAAGTTCAGGGCTTTCTTGTGTAGTTCTTGATTTAACATTTTATTAATTGTTTGTTCGTTGTATCCATTGTTTACTGCTATTTGCTTAATGATATTTAATTCTGTCTCAAAATTGTATTTTGACATAGGAATTGCTGTTAATCTATGTAACATACTATGATAGGCTGCCAGTTTATGTTGTGTGGGATGGGATGATGAATTTTGAATAGTCGTGTCAGTATGGGTAGGTTTATAAAATATGGAGAAGTCATGTTTGTTTTTAAGTCTGGTAATTTTTAAATCTGAAAAATTTATGGATTGATTTTGTTCTGTTTCTATTGTAAATTCAATATGACTATGAAGAGAATTAATATACTATAATTTAATACTATAATATAATATAATATAATATGGATACAACGAACAAACAATTAATAAAATGTTAAATCAAAAACTACACAAGAAAGCCCTGAACTTAGTATTTCCACCACCAGAGAAAAAACCCAGTACCTTCTGCTCGATTACATATACAGGCAAAATATCAACAAAAATAGCCAAACACATAAAAAAGAAAGGAATAACACCAGCTTTCAGAACAAATAACAACCTAGGCAAATATATTAAAAACAACAAGAGCCAACATAAAAAACACTTACACAGTAGTGTGTACTAACTTAAATGTGGCGACTGCTCAAAAACTTACATTGGTCAAACAGGTAGAAATTTTAATAAACGAATAGCTGAACATAAAAGGGCTTTCAATAATAGAAAAACAGATTCTACATACGCACTTCACCTTCTAGATCATAATCATTCTTTTAATGACGAATTTAAAATTCTACACATTTAAAATAAAGGCCTTAAGCTATCTTTGTTAGAATCTATAGAAATCTATTTCATTAGAGACTATAAAGTGTAAACCCATGCCAAAAACAGATCACTTGAGAAAGGCAATCAGCCGAAACAGCTGTAGTGATAAGAATTTAAAATAAATTTAGTGGAAGTTTTGAAAACAAAAGTTTTCAGTGTTTTATTGTTATTAAATATATTACAACTTTCTTGTTGACTTCTCCATTTATCCTCTAGGATCATTAATATTTCGATAAGTTATATTGCTGATTAATGCTTTAATTTACTTTCAGTTAAAAATATTATTAATAAAATAACTAAGAATTGTTACCTTACAAATATTTAGAATTAGTTAGATAATCTAAAAATAAATTACATACCGAATTATAAATACTCTAGAATTGACAGTGATACAATTGAAAATCAAAGTTTGCCTATATATTAACGGAAGATCTTAAAACACTATATGAAGATCAGCCAAATTAAAGAATAAAGAACTACAAATTAATTAAATGCTAATTTATATTACAGGTAACAGGAACAATAGGAATAATAATATTTGCAGGACGAAAACATGACGTACTTTGTATAGGATATAAACAAAAATTATGTGAGAACTATTTAATATTTTCAATTTTCCATTTGGTTGGAAGTATTTTTATAACATCTGGAATAATTTGGGTAAGTAAAATAAAATTCATTATTTTTAAAATGATCTATAAATCATCCAATATACCATCATATTATTGAAATATAAAAAATTAAAAAAAACTATACTGCCAGTATAGCAGAAGGCCAATCCATCATTCTTTAAGGTTTAATGTTTCCACGGCGGCTCATTTTAAATGACTTAATGTTGTAGCATGCAGAAAATTTCTTAAAAGTTATCTAATAATCAAGTATAAAAATATTCTAGTACGCCCCTGGCCCGAGTATAAACATTTCCCTAAGAAAATAATTACAAATTCCAGTCAAAACTACGACGATAATATGGTTTTATTTATTTGTATGTGTTAGTATTGAGATTTAAGGGACCGGGAGTGATTCAAGGTCGTTTTGCGATATTAGTTTGAAGCGGTTTAACCAGAATTCCGGTCTCACTAGTCCCTTTTTTGATACGCGGGGTAAGAAAAACGATAGGAGCCGGCCGGTACATGGGAGGTCGAATGAATTCAAGTTTTAGGTTTGAAAGGGTGGCCAAAATGAGCAGACGTGTTTAATTTAGTCGGTCAAGAAGCCGGCAAATTCGTTGGAAATAGTAAATTATACTCTATGTAAAGTGTCAGTTTTAAAAGAGTAAGCACTACTTCTATTTTCCTAGTATCTAAGAGATTTGTGTCGTATACAACAAATTTGGTAAAAAACAACATGTTCCATTGTTGAGTTTTAAGAAGACAAGTCCAAGGTTTGCGTTTAGTGTCACTTTAACCTCATTTTTGTTTGTCCCTGGTCGTCGTTCCAGACTATAGATGCAGTTTTTTTGTTCGTGTGTCAGAGATTTCCTGTCCAGTTCTCCCAGAAATTCTAAAGTACAGTGAAGTCCAGTTTACAACTCAAGTGCATTTCAGTGAAACTCAGGACGGAAGAACCTTTTCTTTTATCCAGGAGGAAGTTTCCTCGAAACGGCGTCCCATCTTAAATAGCTAGAGGGCCTTCTTGTTTTTTTTTTGTTTGTCTATATTTATGTATTTATATATATATATATATATATATATATATATATATATATATATATATATATATATATATATATCGATTGCTTAAGTGCAAAACGTCGTATCCCCAATAACTACAATTGTTCAGGGCAAACAAAAAACTTTCTGGTTTTATGAGAACTTTATATGCAATTGATTTTGATGATTTTATGTTTCAGTTTAATCATGTTCTAACATTTTTCGTAAACATGTATAATTTTGACTTTTGTTTTCAAAAACGTAGTGGGTTACGACATTTGGTACTCAAATTGATTGTGGTATACGACCTTATAAATAATACTTTCTAAGCACTTATCAACTTATCATTATTCTAAAATATACGAAAACAGAGATTATAATCCTACCTATTACAAATTAACATTATTTTCATATTAAAACAAATGAAAATTATTTATCTTTCTTTTGGGTGCAGAAAGGAAGGTCGTCGTAAAACTTCTTTACCTCTAATGGTAAAACTTGTGTCAGTTCTTGCAGATGATCCTATTTTTGCTTAGTTATGGGAATCCTACGTTTATATAATTGTTGTTTGATGAAGGGTCCAATTGAACAATTATTTGGCCTTTGCGGAAGTGGTGTATAATTTTCTTGTTCGTAGTCTGTTTTATAGTAGATAATGCCATCTGGGCCATACCGCAGACATTTCAGATCATTAACAGTAGGATCACCGGTTTTTCGGCCAGGTCTAATAGATGGATATCTGAAAGTATCTCTAATATCAAAGTTGATAAGGAACTCGTGGGTTAGATAGTGAACTAAAAAAGGGGATGGATTTTTTCTAGCTTCTCTTATGAAAATGGGGTATTGACTTGGAAGATGAATTTCTCGTCCTTTTAACTTCCTCTCTATCAAACCGTGAGCGGAATCAACTTCCATTTGGGTGTGACCTTTTGTGAAAAAACCATTAAATATTTTATCAAAAACTAGACATAAAAAACTATTTTGCACTGTAAAATGCTATAACAATACAAATTACTTACCCAATAATTTTAAAACACACTGCACTATACCAAGACGCACTTGACTCTTAAAAACGCATTGACAAACTGTGGCTTACGACGTTCAACAAATCAATCAAAGCACTCCGTTGATACGACAATTTGTTTTGGCGCACAAAATGCATTTTCTAGGCGGCTGTGGCTTACGATGATGTGTGACAATGTGCAAGTAGGGCGGGTGATTTGAATGGCGCTAAAATCGAATTTTTTAAAATTTTTGTGGGTTACGACGTTTTGCACTTAAGCAATCGATATATATATATATATATATATATATATATATATATATATATATATATATATATATATATATATATATAAATACTTTTTTACACATATATATTTAAAATATTTTTAATACTTATTTTTTTATTTTAGGAGAAATCTTCACTAATTCTATTATTTGGAATTCTTCACTTATCAATGGTGGTAGCTTTCATAGCACACAGTTTGATGTTTGTGCCTACGAGGACAGCCTTTGGTGCAATTTTCATATCAATCTGTATGTATCTAAATTTTTATATTAAGCTAACTGATTTTGCTAACATGATTAAATTTTTTGTTACAAAAATATTACACGACGTAAATTTTACCTTAACCAAAAAGGAAATGTATAATTACAAAGTAAATAATCTTCGAAAAGTGTGCTCTTCTCACTGAAGGTTGGCTACTATAATTGCAAGCTTTCCTCTGTATTCAGCTGTTCTTATTAGATATTCAAAATTTAGCCTTTTACGTTGTCGCAAGTTTCTTAGCCACGATAGTCTTTTCCTGCCTAGTCCACCCTTTTCCTTGATTTTTCCTTTTACTTTTTAGTTGAGCATATTAGTATTTATTATTTCTTAGTTGCCTAGGTATAATGTTTTTCTAACTTTTACTGTGTTGAAAATTTATCGTTCCTTGCTTATGCTATGCAACACTTCTTCGTTGGAGGTATGCGATGTCCATGCAATCTTAAGGATTCTCCACTAAGTGGTTAGAATCCACGTTTCTACTGCATAGAGGAGAACCGACCAGACGTAGCATTTTGATAAACGTAATGGAGTTTCGAGTTTTATTCAAGAATCACATAAGAATCTTTTGATTTTTTCGACAGTTTTTCTGGCCTGTTCTATTCTCAATCTTATTTCTAGATCAGGATTTAGACTTCCATCGATTTAGCATCCCAGGTACTTGAACTTGTTGACCTGTTCTAAAATGTATCCGTCTATTGCGCAAGGTTGAAGTACATTTTGGTTTTTTCGGATTGACACCACTTTGGTTTTCTTAATGTTTATTTTCATACCAAATTGCTCACCGACCGAGTTGGTTCTGTCGATAAGTCGTTGTAGACCCAAGTTGGAATCCGCAATCAACACCGTATTATTGGCGTATCTGATTCTATTTATATTTACGCCATTCGTCTTGGAATCCCCCAGTGCCTCTTTAATTAGACACTTGGAGTACAGATTATACATCAGTGGTGACAAAACATATTTTTGTCTAATTTCTCTTCTAATTTCTACTTCTGCGGACGTGTAACCTTCGATCTTAATTCTGGTGTTTTGGCTAAGTATAAATTTTTTAGCAGTTTGATGTCCTTCTCATCTAAACTGACTTCTTGCAAAAGTTATAATAGTAGGTTTATGAAACATAGAAACGAAATGAAAGAGGAGATATATTGGTATTTTTTTGTGTAGAAAAGCAACTATGGTTTGTTTTTTAACCAGGAGGAGTAATTCAAATTTACCGCACCGTAATGCTTGTTTATAACTGGTCCAACTGCAGGCAAGTTTACTCCACTAAATTATTTATGAAATTTTAAAATTCAAAATTTTTATCGATGATTTTTTATATTTTCGCGTTATTCCTTTAATTTTTAGATTTTTCGTTTGCATTTATATAAAAAACAGTATTTTTCAGAACTATTTAGTGACGTATTAGTGTTAAGATAGTGTAATTAAGATAACAATGTGGATTCAATGCCAAGTACTAGTGGAAATTATCCTTCTCCACCTAAAAAAAGGCAGAGTAGATTTGGATTATTTTAGTTCACTCCTGGTTAAAAAACAAACCATAGTAATAATAAACACAATTTTAAAACTTCCAACGCTACGTTTGTACACCTGAAAATCACTAACAGATACACCCGAACATGTGGTTCTTAACCAAATAGAATTCATAATATGTATAAATAAAAATCCACAAGGACACAAAGTTCCTGTATTTGGCTGTATACCATATATTAAAAATTTTTGAATAAAATCCTTTATAAAAAGGTATATAAAAAACCCAGTTGGGCTATGTTGAATTGACAAAACGTTTCCGGAATAAGTATTCCATCATCAGTGTCCTAAAATAGTATTTAACCTTCTTCTTCTTTATGTGCCGTCTTCTACCGAAGGTTGGCGACCATCAAACGATAGGTTTCTCTGTTTTGTGCCGCATGTATTACGTTCGCGGCTTCTGGTATTTGAAACCATTCTCTCAAATTTCTCAGCCAGGATTTCTTCTTTCTACCCAAACCTCTTCTACCTTCAATCTTGCCTTCCACGATAAGCTGTAGCAGACTGTACTTATCATTACGGAACACATGGCCCAGGTGTGACGCTTTCCTCCTTTTAACAGTTGTTAACAATTCCATCTCTTTACCCATTCGTCTTAATATCTCTGTGTTGGTCACTCTGTCTGTCCAAGGTATTCTCAGTATGCGTCGATACAGCAACATTTCTAGAGCCGCTAACTTCTTTATAGTTGCTGCTGTTAACGTCCACCCTTCAACTCCGTAAAGTAGCGTAGAGAGTACGTAGCATTTCGTGGTGCGCCATCGGAGGTTAACGCTTAGGTGGCGGTTGCTTAAGAGCTTTCTCATTTTGATGAATTTGGATCTTGCTATTTCAATTCGGATCTTAATCTCTACATCTGGGTCCCACTTATCATTTACTGTATATCCCAGATATTTAAATCGGTGTACTCTTTCAATACGTTCGGCTTCAATATTCAGGTCGATATGTTGAATGTTCTTTTTACTGATCACCATAAATTTAGTTTTCTTTCTATTGATCTTCAGTCCAAATTGGTTGCCAATTGTATTTACTCTATTTAGCATCATCTGTAAATCTTTGATATTATCGGCCAGTATAACAGTATCATCTGCATATCGAAAATTACTTATTGGTACGCCATTAATCTTGATGCCCTCGTTGTACTCTTCCAGTGCCTCTAGAAATATTTGTTCCGTGTACAGGTTGAAAAGCAGTGGCGAAAGAATACAGCCCTGTCTAACCCCTCTAGAAATGGTTACGTTTTCACTCACCATATGTCCATTCTTCATGTGGGCTGTTTGATTCCAATATAGATTTTTTATAATCTGGATGTCTTTAGTGTCAAGTCCTGTAAGATGTAATAGTTCTATGAGTTTGTCATGTTTGATAGTATCGAATGCTTTCTCATAGTCGATAAAACAGGCGTAAACATCTTTCTGTTGATCCAGACATTTTTGAATCAAGACTTGTATTGCAAAGAGCGGCTCTCGAGTTCCAAAACCGCATCTAAAACCGAACTGTGTTTTACTTATGCTGTGTTCTAATTTTGCTTGTATTCTGGAATGGATAATACGCAAGAATACTTTAAGGGTGTGACTCATTAAACTTATATTTAACCACTTAATTAAAAAGAACATGAAATAATTTAAGTTTTGACTAAGGTTAATGTAAAATGTGGTTAATACTTACTAGTTAATACATGGATGTAGCCACTAAATATGTGGGTAAAAACCCTTTAAAAATTATTAAATAAAATTTGGTTTACATTATGTCTAATTTACAGTTGAGATGTTAAAGTTACCGTTGGATTGGTAACATGGCGACATATGACTCTACATTAGTTGCGAGTCCTGAGACGGTATGTCTACGAGGACTTTGTCAAAGCAACTGATTGAAATGGCAATCTTGGCAGGTTATGACGGAAGTTATGACAGAGCAGTCAGTGTAACTGTATATGTCTATTTAAGACAGAAGCCAACGTTGTTTAAAATTATGAAAGTTGAAATAAAATAAAATTATAACAGTATCAACCATCAATGTTATTGTTTTAAATTATGTATGTGAAATGAAATTGTGGTGAGAAAATTATGTAATTATAGTTAGGCAACCAACTATACAGTGTTTTAATAATCATCACACCACTTGACACTGTATAGTTGGTTGCCTAACTATAATTACATAATTTTCTCACCACAATTTCATTTCACATACATAATTTAAAACAATAACATTGATGGTTGATACTGTTATAATTTTATTTTATTTCAACTTTCATAATTTTAAACAAAGTTGGCTTCTGTCTTAAATAGACATATACAGTTACACTGACTGCTCTGTCATAACTTCCGTCATAACCTGCCAAGATTGTCATTTCAATCAGTTGCTTTGACAAAGTCCTCGTAGACATACCGTCTCAGGACTCGCAACTAATGTAGAGTCATATGTCGCCATGTTACCAATCCAACGGTAACTTTAACATCTCAACTGTAAATTAGACATAATGTAAACCAAATTTTATTTAATAATTAAATTTAAATAAAACCAAATTAAGTGCAGTAAAAACAAGAATAGAACAAGGCTGGATGGCAGAAGAAATACTGAGACTAATGGATCAAAGAAGAGAAATCAGAAATAAAGATAAAAATTAATACAAGGGGATCCACGCAATAATCAGGCAGAAGATAAGATATGCGAAAACACAATTTCATAGTAAAAGATGTAATGAAATTTAACAATATGAAAAGAAACACAATACATTTCATCTCATATTCGGATACAGAATATTAGATATCAATGAACACTTAAAAGAATAGAAAAACTACATTCCTGAGTGAAACTACATGGGCGATGAAGTAAATGCTGAAACACTAAAGATTTTGGGAGCAAATGGAATGGAAAATGGAAGTGATTGGTTTAAGTCGACATTTGCCACAATACCAAACAAACATCGTGCAAAGATATGCAGTGATTATCGGACACTAAGTCTGATGAGTCACGTTTTTAAGATATTCCTGCAAGTAATACATAGCAGAATATACACGATATTGGATAAGAAAATTAGCAATACTCAATTCGGATTCAGGAGTGGCTTAGGTGCGAGAGAGTCTTGTTCAGTATCACAAGTTCTGATCTTGATATGCAGAGACATACATCAAAATGTATACATCTGTGCAATCGATTTTTAAAAATTTGAGAGTAAGAAACTTATAAGTTATATAAAAACCTTCAAAATGGCGTTTTTTAAATGACCCTATCCCTATTTTTTGTTTAGAAAATTGCAAAATGAGTAAAAAATTTTGGTTTTTTATAAATGTTAATAACTTTTTTAAAAATAAACTTATAACCTTTATGTTACTTACAATGTTAGGTCTTTTGGTGCTTAAAATATGATTGAAATTTCAAGTCAAGCTATTTAATTTGTTTATCCCAAATTAAATTGTTTTGCAACAATATAAGTCAAAAAATTATGTAATTCTATTAATTATACGGGTAGCTTCTGAAAGAAGAATATTTTTATTCTATTAATATTATTTAAAAAAAATGAGTGTGATAAAAAAAAATGATGAAAAAAAGTTATTTTAAATATTGCCAAAGAATTTTGCAAAAAAGTGAATTTGAATTTGAAAATGAAAATGAAATTAGAATGAATAAATCAATAACACTTTGGGACGAAGTTGGTGCCTTTTGAAAAACATCTTGGTTTACAAGAATTAAGAGATTTTATTAGGGCTATCTGAAAGAAAATGCTTTAAAGTTTTAATGTGCAAAATTAGAAAAAATTCATATTAATGGAATCATTCACAAAGCTTCAAAAATGTGGTCCACAAAATCGGCCGGCTGTGAAACTCGTGAGAGCAGTGAAGGGGAAGGTTTTATCCTCTTAGAAGATAATTGTCCTGTTCACACTGCGAATATAATAAACCAGTGGCTCCAGAATACCAACATCGAAACCTTACCATGGCCCAGCTACAGTCCAGATTTAAACCCAATCGAGAATGTGTGGGTGGTTATTATAAAATGGTTGTATCGCGTAATTTTATACTTCAAAATGCTGAAGAGCTATGGCACGATATACAACAGGTTTGGGAAGAGCTCTCTGAAGAAGACAATTTCATCGTTCCTTTCAGGCAGATGGACCCAAGACTACAAGCTGTTATCAATGCTGATGGAGATATTACAAAATTATATTAAAGTGCATTATAACCATATATTTCGTTTTTTATATTCAATAAGTGATTGTTAATAGGTTAATTTTCTCTCTTAAATAATTTTAATCACGAATTTTTTGTAATATATTTATTTGTCTAAAAAATTTAATTTTGCTTTATAAAATTCATATTTTAGGTTTTATTATCTACTGCCTTTACAACGTCTACAGATATTACATCGAATTAAAATTAAAGAAGAAAAATTTAAATCAAAGGATACGTTCTGACGAAGTTATTTATTTTTGTAATAGTAATGTAGATAATTTGTAAAGTAAGTACATAATAAATACATGTTTATTTTAACTACGTTTCTATTATTTCTCACTGATTAAAATCACAATTTTAGCAAAAAGATCAATAAAAGACTTCGAAAATAATACAGACGCCGATGTTTTCACTTAAACAAGCTGTTAAATTGTAAAACGAATTTTAGAATAATTTTAATGGTCTGAAATCTATAATTATGAACTACGATTAATAATAATCTGCAATTTTAACCGTAGATTAGAGTAGAATTTTTATAAAACTATATTAGGCCATATTAACATTATGACAAATATTTGTTTGTCGTTTCTGTTAAAAAATAAATAATTACCTATTAGACAAAAGGGTTAGGTTATAATCAATAACATACCAAATCTGAAAATACTAATAAACAGCGAAATTCTGAAGCAATTTTTTCCTAGAGCTAGTCAACACAAACTCATATATCGAGATTTTTTACACAGATGCATCTAAAACTGAAACAGGTGTGGGATATTCTGTAACAACTTCAAATAGTATCATTCAGAAGTTCTGCCTTCCACAATCGACCTTTATCCATACAGGAGAGCTGTACGCCATCCTACAAGCATTAAAAAGCTTAACAAACGGTCTCACTTCTTCTGGAACAAACATAACATTAATCTAGATTCTTTCACACGTTGGCATTTTAGGTAATGAGACTGTTAATACCGCTGCAAAAGAAGCAATTACAACCAAATCAGACCAAAGCTTTTCAACTAGCATCAGATCTAAAACCACTTTTCAGGTCCAAAATCAAAAAGTACTAGCAAAACGAATGGATGAATTCAACCTCAAATGGGCACCTAATGGCTTCGGAGAAATCACCTGTTTGTGAAAAGTGTAGTGAATCCTTAACCGTCCAAATACTCTATACAAGGTCTTACAAATGTGATCCTCAGCCAATTAGAACTTGTTCAGAATGTACTAAATTTCCTTCGAGAAAAGAACTTCTTTTTCTTCTTCTTCCTCTATATAAGCAATTCTGCTTGTTCATTGACGGGTTAATACCTCTATGGAAGGTTGTCACTCCACCTTTTGCGCGGTGGTCCAATACTTTTTCTGCCGATTGGTGACTTGCTATTTTGACGATACGGATCTCCTTCATTCTGCATATGTGGTTATTCCATGCTTTTTTTCTATTTTGTGTCCATTCATTTATACACTGTACGTTACAATTTCTTCTAACGTCTTCACTTCTCTTTCGATCTCTCAACGTATTTCCTATAATTCTTCTCTGTACTCTCATATCTGCTGTTTCCAGTAGCATTTGCGTTGTGGCTGTGTCAGGTCTTGTTTCTGAAGCATGTGTCATTATTGCTCCTACACTGGCTTTATAAATTCTTGACTTCATTCTTCTTCATTTTAGTACTGAGAACAAAGAAACGAACTTGTATTACATTTATTGTTTTCTTTTTTTTTACTTTCTCCGTTACATATTCTCTTTATTGTAAAGTATACCTAATGAAATGTAAATTGTATAGTTACACAATTAACCTAGTGTCAATAACCTTGTAATTGAGACACAATAAACTAAATAAAAGAAAACTTTACTTTTTACTAGATATTAACAACCATTTACACGGCAATACAGATATTAAAGGAGTATATTTTACTTTAATTTGTCAAAAACTGAAGGACGAAAGAAAAAAACAGTATTAATTATTTGTTTGTTGTTTCAACTTGTGCAAATATGGTATCAAAAGGATTCAAATAGAGTCAAATTTAAGGAAAAGAGGATATTTGTTGATAAGAATCTAGTTTATCAATATTAGTGCAGGGTTAAATTCTATATTTTTTAGGTTTTGTTGTCTGTTCTAAAATCATTTGTAAAAAACCGTCACTTTAAACCTCTGTCACTCAGAAATAATTGATTTCTGAGTCTTGGGGCAATAAGATTTTTTGATGATCATGACCAAAATAAGCTCTATGCAAATTTTCATCCAATCTAACTGAAACCACTTTTACATAAAAAAAGTGCGGTAGTCCTTTAATAACCAAGGTAACAAAATAAAATATTGCCATTGAATTATATGAAATATATTCATAAAATTACTATAAGCTAATATATAATACTACCTATATATAATCTCAAATTGTTATACTTTTCGGGAACTTTCGAAGCGATATTTTTTAGTACAGTAAATCTTCCAAAATTTATAAAATAATTTGTTTGACTTGTGTAGCGTTACTCGATAGGCAACACCAATTACACATTTGTCATTAGTTTTGTTCTACACAGAAAATCAAAACATAGAGAAACCGATATACAAATATACCTGGATTTGAGAATAAATTCAGAAATTTAAAGCCACTGATTATTTAATAATAAAATAAAGTGATCATCTACAAATAGACAGATATATGGGAGAAACAAGAGTATTTAAAGCCTGGAAAATTCTGAAGAGCTTAAGAAAAATACAAAATACTGCACTAATATGTCGTTAATAAAAATGACAGAATGAATTGCTGATGATACACCAGAATTTATGGTAAGGAACGAATTTATATATCAAGCAAATACTGCGAAAACAGAAATAATAACTTAAAAAAATTAAAAACAGGACCTGAAGGCATACGTACCTATAGACTCCTAAAAGATTGTCAGATATCATTCATCTTGTTTAGAATTAGGCTATTTTAGAAATAATACTTCCACATTGGTATAACATACACAATACCTTAATAAACAATAAAACAATAGAGATAAACTAACTTTTATCATATCATTTCGATTTTATACACGAAAATGTTACTTTATTTAAGCATCATTGGAAATGAAACTTATCAAATAATGTTTATAATCTACAAAGAACTTTTATTTCTAAGAAAAAAATTTAATTCAGCTTAACCATAAGGCATATTTAAATGATTTGTTTTATTTGAAGTATTTAGAATTTTTTACATAACAGCCGTATAAGCGAATAAGATAAAATAACATGAACAACACATTTTTTTAACGTGTGATGTTAATTATTTTCTTAGTCTTTATTAGCTAGCAATATAATTTGCACTATCTACTGAGCAAAAGCTCCCCTTATCTTAAAATATTTATTGTGTAAAATTTTATATATAAATTGACATTATATTATTTATTTATTCGTCACGGTACGTCTTTTTATATAAAGATGATTATAATGTTACATATTTTATAAATAGAGAAGGGGCATTATTATACATTTTTAAATTATTGGATATTGGACAATTGGATGAATTTGAATACAAGTCCATCAAAATTAATAAGGCTTAAAATGTGTTAAATTTATTGTTGCTTAATAATGATAACATTATATTTAAAAGACATTAGAGGTATTGTTGTAATGATTGAAGAATACTTTTCCAGGGCGTTCAGGTTTTAAGTAGTTCAAGTTTTTTCAACTTAAATTTAAATAATGTGTTTGATAAATAATGGTACCTTTATTAGAATGGTCTGTATATAGGAAATTATTTCTTCCTGGCGTTTGGTGTGCAACTGCGACAGATATTATCAAAGCGATGCGGCAACGGTAGGAGCTATCTTCTGCAATATGGGGTTGCTTCTCGGATAATGTGGCGAGTCTGGGTTTTGATTCTGGAATGTTTAGTATTTAGGAATTCTGGATTTACATTCTATTTAAATGTTGATACTCTTCTTTACAACTAAGGTGGATCGGAGGTTTTTGGATTTTGATACCCTCCAAACATCGTGAGTACAAGGAGCAATGAGACCTTGACGTTGGTAAAGGGGCTCAGGTCCGTTTTGGTCACAGTTGTTGTAAGGACAAGTTAATAACTGTTCAGAGAGGAGGTGTGCAAGAGTGAAGTAGGAGATGAGTGTCGGGTTACAGTGCCGAACAATTACCTCAAAGCTGTACCGATAGTTCCTTCACCATTGTAAGGAGAGGCGCTTCTTGCTCGGCATGGTTGCCGAATCTGTAGACCGAGCAGAGGCTAAATTGGTCTCTCTGTTTATACCTTATCGGTAAGTCGTTGTCTGATAAGGAAATATGTACCGATGTGAAAGCTTGCTTTAATAGACCAAACAAATGGATATAAACCACAGAAAAAATCTCTGGTGGAAATTTTTTGCCATTGGGAGAAAGTGATGAAACATCATAGGATTAGGGCGTGGCGCAGTGCAGAAATTGGGCGTGGGGCTACTTAGTCACTACTTTGCCTAGCTTAGGGTATCAGGAGCCACCTAGGTTTTATTAGTATTCTCTTAGCATTTGGGGCTCTATCGGAAGTAACCATTTATTTCCTAGCTTCTCGTAGGATAAAAATTAATAAAAAACAATTAAAGCAAAGAGACGAGAAAGAGAAAAAGCTCAGTCTCATTCATAAAAACTAGGAAACTATTGAAGTGTATCGTGTTTTAGGATATTTATTAAACATAAAGAGGAGATACTAAAAAGTAATTCCTGTAGTCAAAACTGAAGCCATCTGAAAGTCATAAAAACTAAAACCGGTGAGAGTCCGGTCTGAGAAAAACACCCCAGAAGCGCCGTCTAGGAAGAAAGGTGTTGGAAACGGTGAATCAAACATCGGCCAAAATAAGTCGTCCTATGTTTAGGCGCGAAAAGCCATAAGGGTAGTAAAACTATTCTTAAGCCTTAAAACTATCCACAGATTACTTTTTCAGTGGAACACATGGTAGCCATAAAAGAGATGATTCTAAAACATAGTGACGATGGCTTCAAAGGCACAGATAAATCTTAACTTCAGTAATTTACAGTTCAGACCAGGCTGGTAATGGTATCTAGTAATCGTACTTAGACTAGCAGATGACAAAAATATTCCTCACATCGATATTCTTATGATTTATCTTCTTGATAATCTAAACAGCCCAACACCCAGATTCTTCTCAGAGGCACAGATTGATGGCCTCAATACTAAGAATAGAACTTTATAAAGAGTACCTACATAAAGGCTATGTGATAGAACGAATTCTCTCAATGGATCCTTTGTCGTTAGAGGCTGATCTTTTTGGAAGTGATCCCAAAAGTTGTTTTATGACTTCCTCGTTTTATTTAGGGTGATGATTTGAGTAGTAGTTCTAATAATGGTCCATGTATATTAGTTTTGGTATACTTTGTGTCCAAGTTTTCCCTTGAGTTTTCGTTAGACTAAAACATCAAACTATTTAGTTTGTTGGTTGTTCTATATTTCCGTTGTGAACTGAATCTAAACACTTAACAAATTTAGAAAACTAAAGCTGAGTGCAGATCACAAAAATAGCATCCATATACCGGAACCAACACTATGTTTTTAATCTGATAATTGTAGCGCTTGTTCGAATTTTCTATGAAAAAATTTGCAATTACTGTGCTCAAAGGACTTACAAGTGACTACAAATCCGCCTGCTTAGTGGAAATATGTTATGGTAATACAGTGAAGAAAATATTTGTGATGTCTTCTAAAAACTGCTGACTAATGTATTGTGATGCCTCGCCAATTGCCACTGTGGTATACAGTAAACTAGGTCAAACTCATTTCTACTAACATTCAAAGAAATATATATATATATATATATATATATATATATATATATATACTATATGTATAACATATATAGACAAAAGTCGTTAAATACTTTGCGACGTCTGTGTTAATTTTGAGAAGACCATAATGTTGGCTACAATTGCAGGTCAAATGTCACGAAGAAATAATTTCAGACCTATAATCACGGAAAACAATGGACTCTTAAATAGTTTTAAATTGAATAAATAAATGACAAAAATTTAAACAAGATTACAATTAAATTTATGTGATTTTAATTAAGATGTACACGGGGAAAATAGGGCGGAATGGTACGTCTAATTTTGACGCCTCGTCTAATTTTTATTAAAAATCAACACAAACTAAATTGAATAAGGGTCATGGCAATACAAGATTGGGCATCATCTTTAGTATTATGAAAATTAGATGCTATTTGTTTGTCTTTCAGATCCTAATTTAACATCACTTTCTTCTTCTTCACCACCGAACTAGACGCATCTCGTTCTGTCCTGTATAATTCTGTCCCAAAGTTCGTCATTTTGAATGTCAAACTTAAACATGTGTTTTAACTGAAACAATACTAAATTAACAATAAAAAATAACAACAGCTAATAAAATTTTTAAAACAGAAAGAAACAACGTAAACTGATATCGCGTGTTTCCCCTTGTACTAGTAAAAACAGCTTCACATCGCTTAGGCCTGCTGGATATTAAGCATACTATTTGATTTTGGTCTATCGAGTTTCATTAATCAATAAGCATGGTTTCTACTTCTTACAAGAGAGCAGAAAGAGGCTGACGAGGTCCTAATTGTCTACCGACAATACCCTATAAGTGTTCAATAAAATTAATGTCGGGACTGTTAGGGGTCCAATTCAATGTCTGAATTTTTACCTCACCTAAATATTCACTAACGACACAAAACAAACGACACTACAAGATCACAGCAGAACAACCCTCCTAGAAGAATCCTTATGTCACAACCTATGGGAAGTAGAAGTACGGGTAGGCCAAAACTCAGATGGAGGGATGGTGTAGATGAGGATGGTAGAAAAATAGGCGCAGCAAACTGGCAACAGTTGGCAATGGATAGAACTGACTGGCGTAATAGACTTGGGAAGGTCGAGGCTCTTTTATAGGACTGTAGCACCAATGATGATGATGAAATATTCACTAACGACACAAAACAAATCAAAAGTAATTTACCTTTCGTTAAAAAGCTTCCACGTAAAGACACCAAATGTTTTCTTGCTGTCAAGGAAATTGTACCCAAAACATCAAAGAACCCCATTAAACAATCTCGTCTCTCTTACGCTGAACTGTGCATAAAGTTCATCTGGGTGACAAATGACTCTTAAGCGTCGATCAGAACTATTATTATGATAAGAGGGGAAACACGTGATATTAGTTATGTTTCTTTCTATTTTTAAAGTTTTGTTAACTATTATCTTAGAGTAGGAAATTCTACTTGTCAAGTAGAATTCCCTACTCTAAGACTATTATTAATTTTTAATATTAATTTAGTATTGTTTCAGTTAAATACACGTTAAATAAAAAACCCGTCTATTTTCTTTGTTTTTAAATAAATCGGGGAAGTTAAAAAAACAACATTTTCACAAAACATAAGACTATAACATGATTTTAATGTATATCCACCCTTGTACCTTGTCCTCCCTACAGGGTGTCTCAAAATTAGCTTAAGAAAAACATGTATTTCCTTCCATCCAGTTTAAGCACAAAAGAAACAGTGTAAATATCTTTGCCCAACAGTGTAAATATCAAAGAAAAAATACCTAAACTAAAAATACCAAGTACCTAAGAAATAACAAAAAAAAAAATAGTGACTTTGCTTCAAATCTGAAATGGACAGAAAATGCAACAAAGCAGTTGCACTGTTCGCTTCACAGTGAACAATTGCAAATACCATTTAGCTACAGAACTCTTCAAATGTGCGTAACTTACTGTCAAATAGCACACATGGCAGCAGAATATAACCGAGAAAAATACTAATCTCGTTCTGACCCGCCGCGCCGGTGCCGTCTCATTCCACCCCGTGTTCCCCTGTTTTAAAATATTATTTCTACGATTTATGTACTATAATGAAATATTCGATTATAATACTAACAAAAATAGTTTCCTACTGATCTAATGTTTGTTCAAATATTAATTTATAAAAATATCTATGAACAGGCACATTTGTTTTTCTAAGTTTTAAAGTTACTACTGTTCGATTCTCAGCCAATTATCGCTTAAAAACGTACTAATGCCTTTCTCTTAACTTTATTCGTTGGTTTAAGTCTTTATATTTACATTCAAAAATAACTGTTACTCTTAAAGACACGATGTGGACTTATTTATAGGAACTTCTATCTATTTAGACTACCTATGGATAAACCATTTTAAAAACAGCTGTATCTATGTATGAATTTTTACGACTTCTGAAGTGGAAATTGAAACATCAAAATAAATGTATTTTTAACTGAAATTGTGGTTAATTGCCTTTAAAGATAGTAAATGGTATTAAAATGCTACAAAAAAGAGCGTTCGAATAATATGACATATTTTGTCACTAAAAAAGGTCGATTAGGTACTAAGGTACATCAATTTTTTGACGTAAATGATGTCAATAAAGAAACACATCAAGTTTATTAATAATATGTAATAACTAAAAAAAAGAAAGTGGCCTCAAGCGTTTTCCATGAAAAATGAAAAATACCAAAGTATGATGTCCAGTCGGATTAGACGAAAAAAAGCCTAACTTTGCGTGGCGAATTACCACAAATTTTATTGTTCCAACATTTAGGGTCAATAGTAATAGTGTAAATTTAAAAACCCAACCGTTGCGTTATCCGCAATCTTGATTTTAAAGAAGAACCGCTTTCCTTAATAACTTGGCCATTTTTAACTTTTAGACAGATAGACAGATATTTTCTGAGATAAAGAGGAAACATTGGCAAAGCTTAGAGGAACCGCGGTAAATTTGGACCCCTGCTAATAATTCGGACCCCTAGAGAACCAGCAAAAGCAACTTTTGTTAGGGCAGGAAGGCCTACTGCCTTGCCTTCCGAATTGGAGGAACAGTTGGTTAAGTAGTGTTTGGTAATAGAATCTATATGTTTGTTAAACACAACAAGGCAGGTAAAGCGTGGCTAGACCAATTCATGAAAAGGCATAAGGGCCGACTTTCAATTCGTAAGCCAACAGGAATCTCATTTGCAACAGCTATCGGTTTCAACAAAGAAAATGTGTTAATCTTTTTTGACAACATGGAATATGCGTTTGAAAAGACAGCTATCCAGCAAACCGAATTTTCAACTTTGATGAAAGTGGCCTTACAATAGTTCTCTTAGGCAAGTAGGCTCTCTTACATTAGCAGAACGAGGTGCCTTGATAACAATTGTAGTCTATATGAGTGCTGGTGGCGACCATGTTCCACCCATGGTGATATTTCCTCGGAAATACATGAATGCTCAGTTGCAAAAATGAGCTCATCCAGATGCTGTCTTTTATCTGCAGCTATCAGGATAGATTACAACAGAACTGTTTACAAAATGGTTCGACCATTTTTTTCAAAACTACAAAACCTACAACTGAATCATCTGTTCTCCTAGTCTTTGACTGGCATTCAAGCCACACCAAAAATATTGACATTATCGAGAAGGCTACGCAAAACTTACAATCATTTCCTTACCGCCTCATTAAACTCAGAAGTTGCAGCCTTTAGATAAGTCTTTTTTGTCTCCTGTAAAGACTTATTATAGTCAGGAGATTAGGCAATGATTGTTAATAAACTAACGCCCTCTAACGGCATTTGACGTAATGAAGCTATTTGGTAAGGCCTACATAAAAGTCAAACGGCAGAAATAGCCATCAATGGGTTCAAACAACTGAAATTTTTCCACTGGATAAAAACAAGTTTTCTGATGCCGAGTTCATTGCATAAGCCCAAAAAGAGAAGCCTATTGATCTAGATGATAACGGCTGTACATCTGATGATCCTGTTAAAACTTCTTCGAACAATACACTTGATGAGGAAAATTTTCTTAATGGCACAATCTCCTTCATGGGTTGCACACGAACAAGCGTTCACCTTAACTCAGTTGGTAGAACCTCCTCCCCTACCTCTGCCATTCCCCTCATCAAGTTCTATTTCAAATCCTTCTCCATTTTATACAAGTCCCTTTCAAATTTTGCCTGTGCCCAAACTAATAAAAAAATCATTTAGAAGAGGCTGCAAGCCCTTCAAGTCGGCCACGATCACTTCGTCTCCTTATAAAGCAGACTTAGAGGCAGAAATTTGCTAAAAAGGTTCCGTCAGGAAAAAAAGATCAAACAAACAAAGACGCCAAAAGGACAATGAAAGAATACTGGAAAAAAAAAGAAGATGTTAGAGGCTGAAAATAAAGAAAACTTGCAGGAAGAGTGTACAAAGTTCAAGAGAAAATCAGATTTTGACATACACAAGGTATCTTCATCAGAGGAAGAAGATCATTTGTCTCTAAAATCAGTCTCTTCAATCGGATTAGTTGTAGCACCAGGACAAGCACCGGAAGAATCGGATGTGACGTTCTGCAACGAACAATGGTTTAAGTCAGTGACGGGTGAACAGTGGATCAAATGCCTAATGTGTCAATGTTGGGCACATGTTGATTGTACCAGTGCGAAAAAAGATGATTACATAATGCCAGCAAACTAAGTTCAAACTTAAAACAATCATAGGCCTACGCCTTTTATGGAAAAGCTAATTTATTTTGATATTCTTGTATTTAAGTCAGATTTCTACACAGTTTGTTAATTAATCTATTTTAAAAATGAAATAAATTTATATATTTATTTAACTGTAAATTATTTCTACACCAGTCATATTTCATTAGATTTCTAGGAGGTACAAAATACGAAGAAAAAGAGGAGTCAGAATTTACAGCACTTTTTTTAAGTGCCTATTTTGTAAACTGTTGCAAAAATTAGCAGTCATATAATATATATTTTTAGAATATTTCAAACTAAGAAAAGTTATTCCTTGATAATGTTAGTTTAGTTTTGTTTTTAAATTGGAATTCAAACTACTTTAGTGTATATGTTATTAAGTAAAAACCAATTGGCAACCTTTGCGACATAAATGTTCACAAACAAAAATGTAGAGAATTATATTTTATACATTTTTGATCTGTTTTATTGTTTACTGAAATTAATATTTGAGATCGTTTGAGTCATTTTATAAGAATTGTTTTTGTTCAATATCTCAGCCATTTTCAACATTTCGACAAATTGGTAAACACAAATGTTTATACAATTTTGATTTCTTTGATTGTTTGTGCTACAATCGGAATTTAAGGTCCTACGCCTATGACAAGCCTAACGAGACATAAGCGATTAACGTACCCTAGATGCTTTTAGCAAAAAAATTAAAGAAATCAAAATTATATAAAATATAATTCTCTCAATGTTTGTTTAAGAACAATTATGTCAGTAAAGTTAATAAAAAACAAAACAATTCAATAATTTATGCTTTTCCCTTCCATTATTTTTCCCCTTAACTTGGAAAATTTCGACGGCACGAAAAATTTGCAAAAAAGAAATTGTAGGAAATCACATTTGTAGCAATTTTAGTTCATACCATTTTTGTCAAAAAGTTGAAAATGGCGGAGATATTAAGCAAAAACGGTTCTCCTTTAAATTCAAAATGGTGGCTAACCCGTGGGATTCAGTCGCGATTTTAACATTACACTACTATTGACCACCCCTAAAGGGTGTGAACCACCATGTTAGTACAAATTATATCCCGACTGGACTATGAGGGATACTCCATGCACACAATCGCTATTGTACATTGAGCGATCGCCATTTTGAAAGGGTTATGTCCGAATTACACAAAAATCTAGGAGAGCACTGACTGGCATTAAAGCTTTGAAACAATTACTTGACATGTGATCGTATTTAAAATTATTTAAAAAAAAAAACATCTATCCTCCATTTTGAATCATTTATTTACTGAACCCCAAAGAAATATAAAAATACGTGCGTGTGTGTGGACTGCGAAACCTATGGTTTCATTCACCTAATCATGTTTGACTTTGATTCTTAAGACAATAATTAAAGTAAAATCTATTAATATTTAAAATTTACATTATTAATATTTTAAAAACAATAACGTTATTTTGGTAAAATTTATTGATTTATGTTTTATGGTTCAAAAAATAATTGAAAGGGCGCATTGGGTACAAGAATGTACTGAATTATAAGACACTTCTACACGGAATTGCCAGTTATTACCGATACGTAAAATATAATAAGAATATCTTTTATTACGTATCATGTTGAACAGTTTTATTGCTATTATAACTATTATGCTATTAATTAAAGCTATAATATCGTGTATTTGGAGTAACAGTCAATTTTTAAACATGTTTTTATAATAAAGTACAAATTTGTCAGAATATTTTTATAAGTATCTAATATATTTAGTATAGATAATTTACGCAAGGGGGGCAAACTACTGTATTTTATAGACATAAAGAAATTTGTTTCTCTTTTCACGTGTAAATAGGAAAATTCTTTTAATAGTTTAATTTTATCTGCCTCAATCGGAACGACAATTCAGACATGTATAATACTCATTTCAATGAAGTGGATTTTATTGTCAGTATCTTTAGGGTTCTTAGCCGAAGAGAGAGAAATTGTATGTAATAAGGAAAATGGACACTTACCGGAGACTAAGTCCGAAGTAAGATCACAGATACTCTAATTGTAGCAAAACGAATGAGAAGAACAAGCAACTAAGGCCTAATGGACCAAAATATTAATCCCTGATGTGATATCGTGGTCTACATGTGGATTTAGAAGGTTGAATTATTTTTATATTCAATTCCTTACTGCGAAGGTAAGGAATTGAATATTGAAGTTGAATTGAAGGGAACGAAACAATATGGAGAAATAAAAATATCGGGAAAGAACCGAAAGGCAGAATTTACAAAACAGTCATCAGACCAATAATGACATACGCGGCAGAAACAAGACCTGACACAGAGAGAACAAAAAGGATGTTAGAAACAGCAGAGATGAAAACACTTAAAAAAATTTATGGTAAGACACTATGGGACAGAGCTAGAAGTACAGATATACGACATAGATGCAACGTGGAGAACATCAAAAACTGGGTAAGAAATAGAAGAGTAGAATGGAACAATCATATAAGCCGAATGGCAACAAATAGAGTAGTAAAGACGGCAAGAGACGGTTCCCCAATAGGAAGACGATCAGTAGGAAGACCACGCAAACGATGGAATGACAACTTACTGGAGGCACATTGAAAAACAGACAGAGTCATGTCTATATAAAAAGAAGAAAAAGAAGAGGAGGAGAAGAATTCCTTACTGCCGATGGTTACAAACGGGCTGGGATTTGCAAGATAACGCAGAATATTGCATTTACGCCTGCGCTAGGTAACACAGAAAAAGGAACACTTTAACATCAAGGCTAGGAGAGATATCCGGGCAAAATTTTCTAAGAAAAGCTATGCAAAATAAAAATAACTTTTTACAGTCGACCTAATAACGGGAACCAATAAATATAAGGAGACGCTAGAAAGAACGAGTCAGGAACAGGGTGCTTAGTTTGATTGGAATTTATTCATGGTCCGATATTGCCTAGCAGCACTATGCAATAGGTGGCATTTGTACAGCTGGCCCTATAAATATATAACGCACGAGGTTTATACGACCCCGTGCAACCCTTTCTTTGCACCACTCATCCCCGTAACTTTTCCTCATTTACTTTCCAAGTAGGCTATGTACACCTATATACCTTCTACTCACAGGCACGAAAAACAGGCAATCCTTAAATTTTTAATAAAAGTGAAACACACTTTATTTTGTAGTGTAACTTTTATTGACGATTGACATGCTCTGATAGAACGTTTTAAGATATTTTTTAGACTGCAAGTGCGTACGAAAAACTTTTTATTTAAAGAAAACTACACAAACTTACAAATTATTACAAAACATAAAAGAAAACAAATTGGTCCCAATTCAATTATCTTCAGAAACAAAATAAAAATAACAAAGAAACTTATACAAATTATTTCTGGATTAAAGCTTCACAAGCCTGTATAACGACATTCATTCTTCTGGAAATAGGTACTGCTAAATAATTTTAAATCTTCATTTTGTGGAATTGCTTCCCATTCCTATAAAAGAGCCACTTTGTGCTAACCTAAGGTAAGAGGAAGAGGTTCCCGGCTTCGAATACTTCTGCGAAGCCTGTACCAAACATACTCAATAGGATTTAAATTAAGACTGTGCGCTGGACACAGCGCAGAGCAGTATGTGGGCGTGCATTGTCATGTATCAGTGTGGCGACGTTTTCTTTAATAAATGACGTTTTCTTCAACATCATTTTGCAGTATCTCATTTATGTACTTATCAGCGGTCAGAGCATACTCTACAGCTAAAAGTGCTCTCGACATATTATGATTCACTACCTCTTCTCCAGACTACTCCGTGACCATTCGTAAAACGTAGATAAAATCTGGGCTCATCGGTAAAACTCACATTTATCCAGTCGTCTGCATTCCAATCTCGATGCTCCATAGCGAAATGCAATCTGGTTACACGATGTTCCGTGGAAAGTTTGGTTCGTATAGCAGTTCTTTGAGCATTCAGATTAGCTTCATTTAACCGTCTCCTAACGGTTCGTTCATTAATATTTATCTTTCTGACATGTTGAAGACTGTTTCTAACTTGTATAACAGTTGAATGGCAATTTCTTAGTACTGAAGACACTACAAAACGATCATATCGGTGAGTAGTTTTTCTCTGGAGACATTTCCAGAAAACCAGCAAAGATGCGTTGCACTCTACTGCGTGAAACTCAGTATATGTTGGCTACTTTAACTTGATTTGACTCATCCTGACTAAGAGGAACAATCGATGCAAAAAGATCAGAATAATTTCGGTAGAAATTATAAGGGTGTCCGTTTTTCGTGCCCTGTGAGTGTATTTATACATTCTATATTCATTTTTACATTAATTTTAAATCCATTTTTTTATATTTGGCATTATTTAATCAATTATAGACAGAGCGGGAATAAACAGCCTTGATGCGTTCGATGTTTTATCTGTCAAGGACTTGTCCACCGAATGCATTAGATAAAGAAGAGAGCTGTTGGTTTTACTTCGTAGCAGAGAGTTATGGAAACATCAACCGCAAGGGAAAATGCGCGGTGATGAACTCTTTCACTCTGAGTACAACACACGTTAGGGGTCATTCCTAATATGATCTCTAGAAGATTTTTTTACCTCCTCAAAAAAAATTAGGTATATTTCAGGTACTCTCAGGTACAGACGACTTCATAAGAGGATAGCTCATTTATGATACGAAATCAAATTTAACTTAAAAGTGCTTGTATGAAATACCAATCTAGGGCACATCCATTACATCCTTTCAAGTTAAATAATCCCATCATTACTCATATTTCTTGGGCTCATGACACAGGGATTTTGAAGAATATAAATAAACTTAAAAAGACGAAGTTTTATGTTGACAGAGACTGCACAAAAGTAGTAAGATGTGAAGGACAATATTAAGAAAAGAGATGAAAAACATTAAAAAAGAACAGTCAAATCATGGTGAAACTCATATTAGATCAACTCTAAGTAGAGTCAGAAAGATACTCTTGGGATAAGCAGTCAGGATAATGTTTGGGACAGAAAACGAGACTCAAAGGTTATTAAAAGACTGGAAAATCAGTTAACACCTGAAGATGGAGACAAAGCAACAAAAAGATTGAAACAATACACATGGAGTCGGGGAAAGTACTAGTATAGGAGCCGAAGAGGATGTCCTGAAGTCTAGAGATTATAATGTAGGAGGGACACCAGAACTCATAGGAATAGGTGAAAATTAGACTCAGCATGTCGATATAGTACCAAAATATCTAAGGCCAGGGGATAAGTGGGATAGATTTTTTTTTAAATATAGAGAGGCTTCTTATCGATATCTCGAAGCATAGAGCTGGAGTTTCCACTTTTATGATTGTAGATGTAAATAGAAGAATAATAAGTAAGACTTCTAAGAACAAAATATCCAATACTCATGGAAGATGGATTATAGAACTTTGCGAGGAAAATTATTTAGTAGTTTTGAATAGTTATAAATTTATAAATGTTATAAATTTGACATTAAGGTGCTTAATCTATAGATAGAAAAGTTTTTCTTAGTAGGTTGTAAACTTTTCTCAGATCATCAATCCTAAATAATCCTAAAGCTTAAGATTACGAGGGATCAATGGTGTGTGCAGGATGGGAAATTCTGCCGTTACTGACTTAACTTTCGTGGACAAAACAAGATAGAAGTAATACTGAAAATAAGATAGAAGAGCATATTCAAGGGCTGGAGGTAAACATTATAAGGCCAGAAGGCTTTAGGAACTGCAAAGATGTTTATGGAGTTTTTAAAATCAAAAATAGCTCGAATTATGCTTCGAAGGCAGACAACAGATAGAAAAGCACTAAGGTTGGATAAAATACCAATGAAATTATTAAAGCTAAAGAAGAAAACATCATTTTTTCGTTGATCTTTTTAACACCATATCAGATAAGACATATAAGACCTACTGCATACGTGATCTATACACTGAAAACTTTCATCAATATTATACATAGTAGAACATTGAAAGCAAAAAATAAGTGATGGTTTTAGAAACGATCTTTGAAAGATATGAACATCCATATATACATGCGTGCATTTGATAAAGAACAGTATGAAAAAGTATTTTTAAGTGAAGTAACACCGACAGAATACAATAGATCTAAAAATGATATCACATTTTTATCACAACCAGACAACAAGAGTTAGAGTCGAAATAGCAGCGGCAATAAAAATACTTACAAGAGTTTGGCAATAATATATATGGGTGTAACAAAAAGATAGGTCATAAATTAAATCGCGTATTCTGGGACCAAAAATAGTTCGATTGAAACTACCTTAGTATAAATGGGCACAAAAATAGTTACAGCCCTTTGAAGTTAGAAGTCAGTTTTTATCGAGATGCGGCTTCTTTTATAATGTTTCAAAATTTTTGAGTACCTAACAAAATGTAAAATATAAATAAATTTTCATATTATTGACAGGTCTCTATAATCTTATTGACAAATATGTGGTAGATTTTACAAATGTTCAAAATGACCTTCATTTTCTTAAATACACATTCAACACCGTTTTAAAAAGGAAAATTGAATATTTTGGAAGCAAAATCGATTTGAAGCTTCCATGATTCTATTCCTTAGTTGTTATTCGTTCATTATTGATACGGAATATATGTACCTTTTCATGAAACCCCAAAAGCAAAAGTCAATTGGGTTCTGCACCTCTGGGTGGCCAAAAAATAGGCGCATCAGGAGCCCTTTCAATTCAACGTCCAGGATACTGATCGAAAAGATATTCTCTATTTAATTATAGTAATGCTCTGGAGCGCTATCCTGTAAAAACCACACATTTTGTAGAAAGTGTAAATAATTTTCACCGTTTACATTGTTTGAAAGAAATACTGGCCGTATTACGTTATTATCCACAATTCCAGCTCAAACATTGACTTTAAAATTTCTTTGGTGATGAGAGACTTTTTTACGTGGGGTTTTTCGTGGGTATGTTTCGTAATGCCATTTCTGTTAAAGGTAGCTACGTCGGTAAACAAAACATGATTAATAAAATTGATATTTTGTGTGTTTTTCGTTAAAAACCAATCGCAAAACCCCATTCTTTCAGGATCATCTTTATCCAGTTATTCTTGATCGAGTGTTAAGTGATAAGGATGAAACTGCTGTTCCTTGAAACTTCTCCAAATCATCATGTGAGAAACATCTAATTGAGCCGCTACTACTCTTGTACTGCTTCCGGAAATTTTTTTAATTGCTTCCAAAATCTCTTCATCGTTTATATCTACTTTTGGTCGACTATTATTATCAACAAGTTGCGGTCGCAATGTGCCTGTTTCTCGTAAACGAAGATCAATGGAAAGAAAAAATCGCCTGAATGGTGTATTTTGATTAGGATATTTTTCTGCATAACTAAAAACGTGTACACCATTGTAATAGAAAATTTATTTTTCTTAATAATCTTAAATGCCACAATAATTGAAATATTTATTACTGACAATAAATGTACTGTTGATGCTACTATTTAATACATAGTGTTGAATTTTTTCACATGCGAAAAATCATGTCATTTTTTCGCTGTATTACTAACTATTCTTCTACCACAATTTTACAATCGTTACCTTAGTCCAACCCTTGATAATACTTTCAACTTACATTTACAACCCTCCTCCTTTAGAAATACAGACAGTTTTAAAATAGCAAAGAGGAATACGGTCTCTATTGCCTGTTGCCTATCGTTGGGAACAGTCGCTCCCTCTTGCCTGTTACCTATCGCTTGGAACAGACGCTCTCTCTTCCCTGTTGACTATCGTTAGTAACAGAGGTATTCTCTTTACTCTCTACTGATGACTGCTGCTAACAACAGACATTCTCTCTCTCCCGCTTATAGTTACGCGAAAAATACCGCAAATGCTGTTTTAAATCGTAGACAGACGCAAATGTGCTCTATCTCGTGATCTGAGTGTTAGTACCGCGAGACACGTGTTCAGAAACCGGTACCCGGACAGCTTCCCCGTATGAAGAACAACCGCGAGTGAAAGCCTGCAAATACCGCGAGAGTGTGTGCAGCAGAAGAATTGGTAAGACTTTGTATAAACTTAATTTGCTATAATCTGTATAACCCTTAACTACACGTGATAATTTATTTTGAACCAGCCTTATATAATACAGTGCTCATATACTGAAATTATATTCATAATTTCACATATGTACACCCTTTTTGTACACATAGTAACCATAGCAACAAGTGTTATACAGCCGACTAGAGAATTTTTAAAACATAATAAAAAGTAGCACGATCTCGATAAAAATTGGCTTGTCGAAAAAGTACTACGAGGCAAAAACGTTTTAAAAACATTGTTTTTAACTAATGGTACCACAATAATAATTTAATTGGAACGTATACAAACATTTGGGGGGATTTAAGGGAACAAAGCCCCCATAAAATTTTTATGGGATGTACAAATTTCACTGTTATTTTTTTTTAAGATATTCCTGCCATAAGAAAGCTACATGTCCATTTTTAATATAAAATTTCTAACAGTTTTCGATATATTGGAAAAAATCCATTTTTATTTTGTAACTCCAAAAGGCTGTAACTTTTTTATGTGCACGTTTATACTAAGGTAAGTTAGGTTCAATCGAACTATTTTTGGTCCCAGAATACGTAATTTAATTTATGACCTACCTTTTTGTTACACCCTTTATATTTCGCTGTCCTATTAATGTACAGCGAACTTATATTTATTAAAGCTCTATCAAAAGCTGAGAAAGGTATTGTGATCAACAAAAATAACATCAATATTGTTAGATATGCTAATGATACGGCCATTTTTGCAAACGACATGAAAAAGTTACACCTGTGGAAATAGTAACAACATATAAATACTTATGAACATCGCTATAGAAAGATGCAGATCAGATAAAAGAAATTATATTATTTATTATTTATATAAAGAGATTATCTACAATAACAAACACAATTATACATTAATACAACACAATTAACTTAAAGAAGTTATTTTGTAACCTTACCCTTAACATAGACATCTTATAAGACCGAAAACGTTTCGTAAAAATATCTGACAAACGGTACTTTTTTAATTTTCGTTATCTAATATATAAATCTAGTCATTAAATAAGACAAAAATTTTAAATGGTACTAACTATTTACAATATTCAGGGACATTTTGCCTTTCTAGAGCCTAAAATTCGTATGTATCCGGTTTGAAATACTGCTTTATCGTCTGCTGTGTTAATATACAGTGCCAATAACTTCTCTGCTGCCAAAGGATGCCATACGCCAAATGTGCAGGAAGGATTGTCTTCGGGATCATAGTAGTGGCATCTCCTGGTAACTCTCGCCGAAGGAACGTATTCAAAAACATCTACGAAACTGCAGAATGGTAACAGCAAACGAAGACCTGATAATATACATATTCAATATATACGGAATTATACTTGTGTATTTTGTAAACATTTTACATAACATTTTTCACAATTATACATATTAAACATTATATTTTAGCATTACAACGACAATAACGAACGAAAAAAAATTGTGTAACGAATTAAAAGACCAAAACTTGAAATTCTTAAACCGAAAGTAAACTAGAAACTATTTTAAACAAGCAATAAAGGCTCTTTAAACCTGGCGTAGGCTTTTTAACAGAACATTAGGTTTGAAACATAAAGCGATGTAGGTACTAGTCATATATAAAGGTTGTCAATCCCATAATTAATTATGCGGCGCTAGTTTGGTGAAACAAAACAATGCAGCAAAACACAATACTAAAGTTCCAAAAAGTTCAGACTCTCTTATACAAAAATCACGAGTGCAATGATATCTAGCTAAGCTAAGGTAATAATCGCCGAGATAGAAGACCAGCTACAAAGATTAACACACATCGTCAATACAGCAGCCAAGAAATACAATATGATAATATCAGCAGAAAAAACCAAATGTATGACAACATCTAAATACCCACTACAATGTAAAATCAAAATGGATGGGAAAATAATAAAGCAGGAAGCAAGGTTCAGATATCTGGGAATAGATATAACTAGTTACGGAGACGTTGAAGAAAAAGCGGCGGGATCTCTTAATGACATAATCTGGAAGAACAAACGCTTAAGACAAGATACAAAAACAAGAATCTATAAAGCAGCAATTAGACTTATATTAACATACATGGCGGAGACAAGACCTGACACATCTAAAACGAGACTACTACTAGAAACAACTTCGACGAATATCAGGGAAAAGTCTGTTGGATAGGAAGAAAAGCGAAAACATAAGAAGAAAATGCAATATAGAAGACATAAATGGATGGGCGACAAAACGGATACAGGAGTGGAACGAACACATTAGTAGAATGGCAGAGGATAGGATAATACGAACAGCACGAGATAAGTCACCAAATGGACCGAAGAAGTATTGGCAGACCAAGAAAAAGATGGTGCGATAATTTAAACAATTTAGGAGGCTAACATTGAAGAAGAAACTTTAAAACCTACATACAAGAAGGACGAAGAAGAAGAAGAGTAGGAATAGGTTTTAATAGTCATAACACTAAATCTTCAATAGCCCTTCTAAATAAGCGCAGAATTACTTTCAATAAATTTTGATGTTCAAGAGGACCTTGAAAACCAACTCAATTCAAAAAAAAAAAACGATTGCCAGTATTGAATTCCAGGACATTAAAGAATTTCTGTTAAGATAGTTATGATTTTGGAGTTTTCAAAATCAATTTCGTGACCTGTATGAAGATGGTGTTAACCTAGAGCTGAAATTGAATCGGAACTGCGAACAGAAATGGAATGTTTATAAATCCTATTTTAGATTCTACGATTTGTTTGGCCTATATAAGATCGGGGACAGTCTGCACAAGGAATTTCATAAACTCCGTGTTGTTCATTTGGAATGTTGTCTTTGATTGATCGGACAAGAGATGATGGTTTTTGTTAGGCGGTAAATATTGTCTTTATTCCTCTTGATTTAAGAATTTTGTCAATTTTGTCAGTGACACCTTTGATGTAAGGAAGAAAAGCCCTCAAACCCTCATCATACACCTTTGTGTATGATGAGGGTTTGAGTCTTTGAGTTGAGATTGGGTGGGATATTGTTATCTATCCTATTGATGTGATTTTCCCGATAGCCGTTTTGGATGAGGGCTTGTTTTAAACTAGAGACCTCAGCGGGTCTACTTACATCATCGCAAAGGCATATTGATATGGAGACAAGAGTAGCAATGACTGAATTAATTTGTGAAGGTAGATAATGAGAGTTGGCATGCAGATAACGATTGGTATGGGTGGGTTTTCGATAAACAGAATGATGAACCTTGGGATTGGTTTTTATTTATGATAATGTCGAGAAACAATAGTGATGAATCAGTTTCCACCTCCATCGTGAACTGGATACTAAGATGTATACTATTTAGATGGGTTTGAAAAGACACCAAAGCATCCCTACCATGGAGCCATATGACGAATGTACCGTCAACATATCGTTGCCAACATGTGAAATTGAGCATTGATGTGGATAATGCTCGGGTCTCGAAGTCTTCCATAAAGATATTGTCAATTACTGGAGTTAGTGGGGAGCACATTGGGGCACTATTTATTTGCCTGTAAGTGTTGGACATACAATGTTAATGAGAGATAAGTAGTCTAATTCTTGTAATAGTATTAATCTTAGCTTTAGGTTTAATTAGGCCTTATGCTTAGTCTAATTATCACCTATTCCTATCAGTTCTGGTGTCCTAAGTAACGCATTAATCCCTCCTACATTATAATCTTCAGACTTCAGGACATTCTGTTCGGTTCCTGCAATGGTACTACAGCCGACTCCATATGGATGGTTTCAATCTTCTTATTGCTTTGTCTCCATCTTCAGGTGTAAACTGATTTTCCAGTCTTTAAATAACCTTTTAGTGCCGTTCTCTGTCCCACATATTAATCCTAACTGCTCATCTCAAGAGTATATTACTTACTCTACCCAAATTTTATCACATATGAGGTTCACCATAATTTGTCTTTTCTCTGCTATAATGTTTTTATAATTTTTCTTAATATTGTCCTTTAACACCTTACTTTTTTTATATAGTCTGGGTCAACATAAAACATTGTCTTTTTAAGTTAATTTTTATTTTTCAAAATCATCAAAAGTTCAACATTCAAAATCATTCAAAAAGTTCATCATCGCGCATTTCCTCCGTAACAGATGCCCTGCCCGTCGATGTCCCCATGACTGGCTATGAACTTAAACCAATCCTTTTCTTCATAAAATGTACTCGGTAGACGAGTCCTTAACGAATAAACATATTTAATGGTATCCGTTATTAGGTCGACTGTAAAATCAAAGTTTTTGCCCGGATACCTCTCCTAGCCTTGATGCTAAAGTGTTCCATTCTCTGTGGAACCTAGCGCAGGCGAAAATGAAATGTTCTATGCTATCTTGCAGACCGCAGTCCGTGTATAACCATGGCCGGGAAGGAATTGAATATAAAAATAATTCAACCTTCTAAACTTATATGTAGAACACGTTACCACATCAGGGATTAACATTTTGTCCATCGAGCCTTAGTTAATTGTGCCTCCCACTTGTTTTGCCAGAATTGTCTGTCATCTTACTTCGGACTTGCTCTTCGATGAGTGTCCATTTTCCTTATTATCTATCACATTATCACCAAAGCTTTTTATAACTGCCCTAGAACGTCCTTTTAAAACACTGGATTGAGATCATAAAGGGATAAGTGTCGACGGGGAAAGACTACACCACCTGAGTTATGCTGATGATATAGTGTTAATAGGAGATGACATAGGCGAAATCAACATCATGTTAGAAGAACTGGAAAGAGCCTGCAGAGAAATCGGTTTAAAAATAAATATCCCCAAAACAAAATACATGACGAACCTCTATCTATCTGTCCAGTGCCCAGTAACAATTTAAAAATTCAGAGAGGCCAAGTAGAACTTGTTGATAAATACCTTGGACACGAAATTAGAATAGGCAAGGACTACCAAACAGGTGAGGTATCAAGAATAAAGTACACGGATGGACAGCATATGGAGCTCTTAACAACTTAAAGACGGCAACATATCGATTAATCTGATTAAAACCAAGAGTAGCACAAAGAAGGATGGAGCGTTCAATGATAGGAGTAATAGACAGGATCACAAACGAAGACCTACGAAAAAGAACCAGAGTTACAGATATTCTGGAGAGAGCTTGCAAATTGAAATAAAGATGGGCTGACCACGTGACAGGGATAAAGGATGGAAGTTGGACACGCAAGTTAACCGAATGGAGATCAAGAACAGATAAACGAAACAGAGAAAAACCACCTACACTATGACAAGATGGTCTGCGAAAGATGACGAAAAATTGGATCCGTACTGCACAATATCGTGCACTCTGGATACAAACAGGGGGCCTACGTTCTGCAGTGGACTTAAAACATGCAGATAATAATGATATATCTTCCTAACATACGGCCCTTGAATTTACGTATAGTAAGTCGGTTTCTCCACCAACACTGTCCTGGCATAATTGAGCAGGTAGGGTACTACTTACAATTCTCCTTATATACTTATTGGTTAAGTAACCTTATCGGGAGCTGAATTGTAGAGTCCAAAACAGGTCATCAAAGTTATATTATAAATCAATTTTAAGTCTTTTCTTTTTTATTTTTTACCTATTTTTAATATCTGCCATTCATATGGAATTTTTCTTTCTTTCATGTTATATAGCAATTATTGTATGTCATATGGAAATTTCATTCTGTATAACTTTTAGATAATAACAATACATGCAACAACCATGCTTGGTAGCACTATGACCGAGCTCCTCTTCACTATGCTGTTGATTCAAGGAAATGTTTAAATAACGTATTCAATCGTCGATTGAAAGACTTGGTTTTATCGAAGGCTCCTGTGATCACCTGACACAAAATCGGATTGACTTATAATATAAAGTCATTTAAAAAATACAATATACCTACAAAACACGACCTGCCAATATTCAAGAATTAAAAGAAAAATAATTCCGGAGATAAGGAGAATATACGATACAGATATGTTGCAAAAAGTAAGTATATAGTTTTACAAATCGGATGGTTACCTCTTTGAAAATAAATAAACAAAATTTAGAGCATCCATTGTAAATTACTGTTATTTGTCAATAAAATTATTTTAGATGAATTTATGAAAAGAATACCTAATGTAGATATGAAGGGTCTTCTGTTCTAAAAATTAAAACAACACTTATTACTTCTTTTTCTCCTTCGTCTTTTTATATAGACATGACTGTCTGTTTTTCAATCATCATCATCCAGCCTCAAGAGTCCACTGCTGAACATAGGCCTCTTCCTCATGTTTCCAACCCCGTCTATCTTGCGCCGCTCTCATCCAGTTTTTATTGAGTCTTCTTAAATCGTCAGTCCATCTTGTAGGTGGTCGACCGACGCTTCTCTTGTCTTCCCTTGGCCTCCATTCCAATAACCTCTTTGTCCATCGCCCATCTGTCATTCTGGCTATGTGTCCTGCCCATCTCCATTTTAGTCTGGCTATCTTCTCGATGATGTCAGTCACTCCGGTTCTTCTCCTGATGTCTTCGTTGGTTTTTCAATGTGACTCCAGTAAGTTCATCGTTTTCGTGGTCTTCCTTCTGGTTGTCTTTCTATTGGTGAACCGTCTCTTGCTGTCTTTACTACTCTATTTATTGTCATTCGGCTTATATGATCGTTCCATACTACTCTTCTATTTTTTACCCAGTTCTTGATGTTCTCCACCTTGCATCTACGTCGTATATCTGTACTTTTAGCTCTGTTCCATAGTGTCTTGCCATCAATTTTTTTAAGTGTTTTCATCTCTGCTGTTTCTAACATCCTTTTTGTCCCTGTGTCAGATCGTGTTTCTGCCACGTGTGTCATTATTGGTCTGATGACTGTTTTGTAAATTCTGCCTTTCATTTTTTCTTTCTCGATATTTTTATTTCTCCATATTGTTTCATTCAGGCAGCCTGAGGTCCTGCTTTATTCACTTGATCTTCCACTTGAGTTTCGAACTTTCCATAGCTAGATAATGTGATGCTTAGGTATTTAAACTCCATCACTTCTATTATCTCACCTTCCAGTTCCAATTATCTTAGTAAATTTGCTGTTTTAACGGTGCATTTTGTCTTTCTTGGGGAAATTAACATGTTAAATTTTCTGGCGGTTATATTAAATTGGTGCTGCATACGTTGTAAATCGTCTTCACTCTTCACTGAGAGAGTAGTATTACGTCGTCTGCATAGCCGATTATTTTAAGTTGTTTTTCTCCCATTTGGTATTCTTTTGTAGTTCTTACTTTTTTTATTATTTTATTCATAATCAGGTTGAACATAAGAGGACTCAAGGAATCTTCTTGTCTTATCCCATTACCAGCTTCAATAGGGTCGGTTAGTTCTTCTTCCACTTTTACTTTTATTGTGTTATTTGGTAAATATTTTCGATCGTTCTGATTATTCCTAGAGGTACCTGTCTTGCGTACAAAAAGTGGATAACATCCTTTAATTTGACCCGCTCAATTGCCTTCTTAAGGTTCACCAAACATAGATATGCCGGTTTGTTGTATTCTAATAACTTCTCATTATAAATATAACGTCGGTGCATGATCTTTCTACCTAAAACCTTGTTGTTCTTCTGCTGAATTTTATTCAGTCACATTCAATACTGAATTGAGTAGCTCTACGGTTACCACAGCCGTTCCCAAGCCCGGATAAAATGTGGAGGGCAATTGGCAAAGTTAGCAACCTACCAATCATAAAAACAAATACCGCTCAAAGAAACAATGTACAGCCTCGGAACCGGATGGACACTTGTTACTTAAATTAATAAATTATTTTAACATAAAAATATACGTCAGAGATTTCTTTTGTTTTTATGTATTAGGAAGTGTAATCATATAAAATTGTTTATACTTTCTATTTTAGATTTTTTAATTATCAAATAGTATTAGAGAGCTTAAAATCTTACCCAAAAATCCTGATGAAGGTGGATTACGTCGCAGCATGCTCGGTGAATTATTCTGAAGAAAATCCCAGACATCCCAAACTTTGCTAGGATTTAAAAGGAATGTTCTAGACTTGGGGTCCGTTTTTCTAAACGCCATGTAATTAGTAAATAAATTAAACTCTGGTTTTTCTAACCACTCGTTTATGGTAGAAGAATAGTTACTGGGGTCCCATGCTACTATGGTTACATTTTTGTACAGGTTTGCATTTAAAAAATTAAATTGAGGCTTCGATACAACTTGAGAATTTAACAGACGAATCGTGGTTTTGTTGCCGACATCTGCTTCAAAACCTTTTGTGGGAGCATTGTTAAACCTTAATACAAGATCATGAGCATCTAAAAAATATTATTCAATAAGTTTTCGTGCACTATTTACTAGTCACTAGCTAAAGTCGCATACACACACAGCGAAAGCATGTGACCGTACGAGAGCGAACGTTCGGTGAAAGAGTACTATAATAAATACAGTAGTGTTTGCGTGTTTGGCACATTACGTGAAATAATGAGATTTACAACAAGTTATACTCTTTCCAAAGACAGTTCACCAACATAAACATGCCTCCTAATGCTATCAAAAAGACGGGCTTTCGAATCAAGTTTACGGATTTATTATCAGATGTCGCTATTTGCGTCCATACGAAGCCATGTTAGAGTTGCTTCCCAAGACAAGAAAGATTTATTTTCACGTTCAGAGCGTCTGTGAATATCCGTCTCTGATGATCCCTTTTAGGGTGAAATACGTATAAGCAAATATACAGACGTCTTCTTCTTCTTCTTCTTAGTCGTTGACCTGATGGAGGTATCGTGATATCATGAAGCTATTAGCTAAATTTCCCAATGTTCCTCCGCGTTTTTCTATCTTCTGCCATTCGAGCACATTCTGACAATGGAGCGCCAATGGTAGCAACAATATGGTCCGTGTATCGTGTGGGAGATCTACCTCTATTTCTTTTGCCTTCTACTTTTCCCTGGATGGTAAGTTTTTCAAGACCATTTCTTCGAAGCACATGTCCAAAATAGCTTATTATTTGTTCTGATATTTGTGTTCTTAGCCTTTTCTTTATGTTTAGCTGGTCCAGTATGGATTCATTTGTTCTTTGGGCCACCCATGGTATTCTCAGCATTCGTCTCCAGCAGTACATCTCAAATACATCTATGTTCTTTTTGTCTTTCTCAGTAAGGGTCTAGCATTCCGATGCATAAGTAAAAACTGTAAAAACTAGACTTCTTACTAGTCTCATTTTTGTATCGGTAGTTATTTCATGGCTTTTCCAAATTTTTGTTAATTTTGCAATAGGGCTTTTTGCGATTGCTGACCGCCGCTTTATTTTTTCAGTACAGCCTCCCTTGTTGGTTATTAATGAGCCCAGATACACAAATTTATCTACAACAGCGATATTGTTTATCATGACCAGATGATTTTGATTGTTGTTAGCTCTGTCAATTATCATGATTCTCGTTTTATCTCTGTTTATTTTAAGGCCCATCGTTAAGCTTGCGTCTTCTATCCGTTGTAGCAGGTGAATCAATTAAGCTTCAGAACTAGCGAGGATAGTAGTATCATCTGCATATCTCAAGTTGCAAATCTTCTTCCCGCCAATGGTGATGCCACCGTTCCAGTCCTCAGTAGCTTTCGGCATTATCCATTCACCATAGATGTTAAGTAGAATTGGGCTTAGTATGCAGCCTTGTCTCACGCCCTTTGTGACACTGAAACTATCGGTTAGTTCCCCATTTATTCTAACTCTGGCATAATTGTTATTGTACAGGCTTTAATTAGCAGTATCAGATGATTAGGGACTCCCATTTCCGACAAAACCCGTCACATTTTACTCCAGTTGACCAAATCGAAAGCTTTACTATAATCTATGAAGCACAAATATGTTGTGATGTTGAATTCTCTGGATTTTTCTACAATCTGCCGTACGTTTAAAATTTGTTCTCTAGTACCACGTCCGGGGACGAAACCTGCTTGTTCCTCCGCAATGTTAGGTAGTAAAAAGGGCTTTATCCTCTCAAGAATTAGGTGTAAGAGTATCTTACTGCAATGCGCAATTAGAGCAATTGTGCGATAGTTCCTACATAAATCTTTCGCTCCCTTTTTATGTATGGGAATATATAGTGATTGTGTCCAGTCCTCAGGCCATTTATCTGTCTCCTACACTCTTTGACAAATTTGATGTATAATATCCACTCCAACGTCATCTAGGGCCCAAATCATTTCAATAGGTATGTTATCTGGACCGGCAGCTTTTTTGCCTCATAATTACTGCTTTAACTTCACTTTTGAGTACGTCGGGTTCCGTCACAAAACTGGCATCTTCTTGTTGTGATGGGGCGTCTGTGCTTTCCTCCATCATCAGTCGTCCACAGTATTCTTTCCATCTGTGTAAAATATCTTTTTTAGAAGTGAGTAGAGTTCCGTTATCATCTTTGATAGCAAGGTAGTTTGGTGTAAAGGAACGTGTTATCTGCTTTATTTTTTTAAACATGTCTCTGGTCTCAGTTTTGGTTTTATGCCCTTCTATTTCCATGCAGATTTTGTTCAAGTGTGTGTTCTTGTCCTTTTTGCAGAGTCGTTTTATTTGACCGTTCAGCGCTTTATAGGCGTCTTTATCACTTTCACTGTTCAGTCCTGTGGCTTTTAAGCACTTCCTCTCCTGTATTTTAGTCCACGTAGAGTCTGTTATCCATTGTTTTCTTCTTTCTTCTCTATCACTCTTATGCTGTTTTTCGCAGCATTATGCAATATGGATTTTGTTTTTGTCCATATGCTATTTGAGGACTCTTCTGGATTTAATGATTGTTTGAGCTCACATAGCTTTTGCATTGCGGCTTTTTTGTACGGATCGTTATATCTTAGATGCCATTTAGTTGTTGTATTTCCTAACTTCATGCGGAATTCGGCTGATAAAAATTGATGGTCGCTATTACAATCTTTTCCTGGATAGGTCTTAACATCCTTAACAGAGCTCCTCCAACGGGTTTTTACCAGTATAAAATCTATCTGATTTCTGTATCTATTTCCTGGTGATATTCAAGTGTATAGTCGTCTTGGGTGATGTTGAAAGCCTGTATTAGTAACGTATTAGTAACAAACAGGTTGTTGTCTATATAAAAGTGTAGCAAGCGTTCTCCTCTGTCATTTCTTTGGCCAAGTCCATATAATTCAACGGTCTCTCGCAAGTAATGATCTTCTGTAGTTACACCAATTTTAGCGTTGAAATCGCCTACGACTGCTGTGATTTCTTTATTTGGAAGCTTCCTAAGCGTCTGCTCCTGTACAGACGTACTATACTTGAAATCAAATCTTAACTGTCTTTTTCCTTATATTACTTATACTTTATTCTTCTTCTTTCTCTTTATAAGCAATTCTGCTGGTTCATTGACGGATTAATAGCTCTATGGAAGGTTGTCACTCCATCTTTTGCGCGGTCGCCCGATACTTCTTCAAATATAAGTAATATATCCATTACTCTGTTTTATAAACCATGAATTTAGTAAAATATTGAAACTTACCTATAAGTGAGCCAAGGTTAGAGTCTTTAAGAGATCCAGCGCTAGCGACTATTGCACAGCTATTAAACCTTTTATTTTCAAAAAGCGCTCTTTTGGGAATAAAATCTTTGAGCGGATGATGTTTCACATCACTTCGTTTAAGCGTACGTAGAGCAGTGTCATGTAACTGACATAATACTTTCTCAGGGGGTTTCTCTAAAAAATTTCCTCGGAACCCTCTAAAGTGAACATTATAAGGGTTTTGTTTTCCCATTCTAAGAATATTACTTTCATCGGTAAATACTCTTCTTAGTTCGTTGACTATATTTTCTTTAAATTCTGCCGTCTTTTTATCACAGTTTGTTGAGCTATCATTTTTTAAGCAAACGTACCGTTTAGCATCGAGCTCAAAATCTTTTGGTTGAAGATTTGGAAATCTTGGCTTGCTATTTTTTATTAAGAGTACAGTTGAATTTTCCTTAAAAATCGAATGCTTTTGTCTTGACTTTAAATCCAATGCATTTGCCCTAAAATAACAAAATAACACAAATAAGTGTCAAATAAAATTATATATATGTTCGGATTAATTTCCGCGGTCAGGTTTTAACACCCATTTTGGAGCCATTATCAAGAGGGATATGGTTCCGTTCGAGTTAGGGGTCTCAATCTGCGTACTCCCCTCACTCGTGCCATACTAGTATCTTGTTTTGTAGAAATACAAGAACCGTCAAACGTCAGTCGAGTCATTCGACACTGAGGAGTAGGAAGATTGAGCCCTCAGTGCCGCTTAACGGTTTTTGTATTTCTACAAGATACTGGTACGTCACAAGTGAGGGGAGTAGGCAGACTGAGACACCGAACTCGAAAGGGGTCTATAAACGTTCATATATATATATATATATATATATATATATATATATATATATATATATATATATATATATATATATATATATATATATATATATATATATATTATGGTTGCAAGAAATAATTTAAAAATATTACGAAATTGTTTATCTAAAAGTTAAATATATATATATATATATATATATATATATATATACATATATATATATATATATATATATATATATATATATATATATATATATATATATATATATATGTATATATTTATTTTATAAAATAAAATACAATATAACCCAATCGAATCGATTATCGAATCAAACCAAATATCGAATAAATTTATTAATAAATCGAATCGATTGTCGCATCGAATAGATTTTCGAATCGAATCGATTGTCGAATCGATTATCTAATTGAATCGATTATCAAATCGAATGGACTATGGAATCGAATTACATATCGAATCGAATATCGAATCGAATATCAAATCGAATCTATTACCGAATCGATTATCAAATTGAATCGGTTATCGAATCAAATCGAATCGAATAATATGTATCGAATAAAATATTGATTCGAATCTTTTATCGAATCGATTAAAGCATCGAATCGATTATCAATTCGAATCTATTATCGACTTGAATCGATTATTATCCCGAATCGATTATTGAATTGAAACGAATCAAATCAATTAACGCATTGAATAGATTATCGAATCGAATCGAATCAAATTAAATATCGTATCGAATCAAATATCGAATGGAATCGAAAATATTATCTATTATCAAATCGGAATCAAATCGAATGAAATATCTAGTCTAATCAAATCGATTGTCGAAACAAATCGGTTATCGATATCGATTATCAAATCAAATCAAATCGAATCGATTGTCGAATCAAATCTATTGTCGAATCTAATTGATCATCGAATCGGAATCGAATCGAATTAATTATCGAACCGATTATCGAATTGAATATCGAATCGAATAGAAATAAAATAGAATAGAATAAATTAAAATAATTAAATTAACAATCATTCAGTTTTTTTTGCTTAGGTTTCTTATGATTAACTCAAGTTTGTATTTTTAATGGATTTTCAGTTAAAAAATTCTAATGCCGTACAATTTTTTTATGTTTTTACACTATTTTCGGAATCTTTTTTCAACACTTTTTACTAGTTTCTACCTAAAATAAAACATTAATACCTATTTGAGCTTTTTGTACTTTTTTAGGAACGTTCAACAAAATTTACGCATTTTAATGCCTTCCTTTATATTATATACCAATTTATTACTAAAAAAGATTTTAGTTTTATTCCTAAAATAATGTGTCCGTAACTATATCAACGAACTTAAAAAAAATAAGAAGGTTTAACAAATACATACGTATTATTTGGGTAGTAACCCCGATTATAGAAGAAAATTTGCTGATCATAAGTTGATGTTGTTGCTGTTGCTTGCCTCTCCATGTACAGCCAATATTGCGACCATAATAGATACATATATCCACACATTCCAAAAAATACTAAATTTATAAAAACCCATATTGACACTACCAAGGCACGCATTGCCCTCTTCTATGTCTAAAACATATCGAAAAAAATTTTGAACCTTGACTATTTTACATTGGAAAAATAATATATCATTCCACCACACTAAAGATTTATTAGGGTGGTTTGGTTAGAGTGAGATGAAAGGTAAAAATGAAAAGCTTTACCTACAAATCAATAATAGATATTAAATACAATAAAAATAAGAGAAAACAACGTTTAAAACATCAGCTATTTTATAAAATCATAAAGTTAAAACAGTAGAGTTTATAAATAACAACTTACAAGAAATATTTGTATGCAGAATTCCATCCTTTTTAAAATTTTAGTGCATTGCACGCACTCACTAGAACTTTTGTGACGTTTGAGAGGCATGCGCATGGACCTCGATTATTTAAATCAAACTGAAATAAAATGAATTGATATTAAGAACTAAAAATATAACAATGAAAATTGAAAATACGGCAAGATATATATATAATGTATCTTAAACATATGATTAATTTAGAACATGAAAATAAAATATGAATACTTTATCAGAAGAGTTTGAGAGAAGTTGGGTAACTTCTCTAATAGGAATATTTTTGCTGTGTTTTGGAATTTGGTTACTCACTTGGAATGAGGTTAGAAAATTATTTTAATTTTTTTGCATGTACTAGAATCTTAAACAGTTAAGTAATATTATTATCTATAAAAAAAGAAATGTACTTTACAATCGTGTAGTCTATTTTGGACCATGTTGGTACTTGGTACTTAAATTAATTATGTATATTTTAGGGTAGGGCAGTTCATCATGCTCACTCCTTGGATGAAACATACAATAACGCAATAATTCTGAATTTATATGAAAAACCATCAGATGAACATAATGGCAAAGTAGTCCATGTAACCGGCAGTCTGCAAATTGAAGAGCCCTTGACTGAGGTTGAATATGGTATAGCCATTCAAGCAGTTAAATTAAAAAGAAGAGTCCAAATGTACCAATGGGTAGAAGAAAGAACGTAAATAGTTCTTGTTTATTGTTTAAAACAAATATAAGATTGCATTTTATTTTTTAGACCAAGACCAGATGATGATAATAATATAGAAACCATGGGTACAATGACAAATGATTATTACTATATAACAGAGTGGAGGGACAAGTTGGTAGATAGCAATAATTTTTATATCAGACATGGCCATGAAAATCCAAAGTAATGTTATTTTTTTTTGTTATGTAATTTAACACTGGAATCTATGTGTAAGCTTTTAGGGGTAAAGACCAATTGCAGTTGTTACTCTCCTCAAGTTATTTATTAGTACTATGTAGTAGTACTATATTGATTACATCAAAAACTTGTAGTAGATATGTTTTGATACATTTTGCAAATTTTGGTAATATGCTTCATGTATCACAACAGATTACAATTAACATCATATCCAATCCTTCTAGTATTCAACTCCAAAAGGAGTGAACTACTAGCATGTCATTACAGATTTTATGATAGGTTTAGCCTTAATGTCTATTTAAAGTCTTCAAACTGTTGTAGTAGACATGCTTTGATGTATGTAATTACAGATTGTAATGTGCTTCATGAATCTTAAAATTAGACTACAAATAAGATCATATTGTCCATCTGTCCAATATTCAACTCCAAAATGTTTATTAGTTGTAACAGAATTTATGTAACATATCAGCTAGCTGTTATGTCCATACATATGTCATAGTGCACTTAACTGTGTTGTCTATTAGAGTCTTAAAAAACATAATGCTTTATTTTAAAATACCACTTTTGTTATATTTGAATTTTAATTCTTAATAATTCGATTTCTAAATTTGGCTTTTGGTTTTTATATTTTTTTGCATTAACTAACCCATTGTTTATAAATTTTGCCAATGCTTTTGTGGTTCATATTACTTAATTAATAACAGTTAGCAAAAACTCTTGGCAGGAAATACTACAGTATTCTGCTGATATAAGTAAAAGGCCACTTCGCCAAACAATATAATAATAGTTTTACTTTTAGGGAAATACCATTAACATCAGTAACATATGTTTCTCCTACAGTACAATTAGGGCATTTACTAGTAGGAAATGAAATAAAAGATAAATTCGATGATTTTATTGAAGTTACCAGTGATGAAAGACCAGACAGAAGAGATGTTAAACTGCATATGGGTATATATTACCACTGTGATGATATTTGGAATCCAGAAGTAGGGGATATAAGGGTTCAGTTTTATTATGCTGGTGCCTCAGGTGAACCTGTATGCATCCGTTTCCTTAATGATTTCTCTGTTTTTATTTAATATTTCTTAGGTTACTATAATAGCAAAGCAAGAAAGTGGGGCATTAATTCCCTATGAGACATCAAAAGGTCACAAAATTGCTCTACTGAGACAGGGGAACTTAAATATAAATCAGATGTTTTCTGCTGAACATTTTGATGCTAGATTGGAAACATGGAAGTTACGAGGATTAGGTTTTTTTATACTTTATGGCGCTGCTGTTTGTTTATCAAGGCTTATAAAAATAATAGGTAAGAATTTTTTGCATTTATCAAGGATAACTTTAAATCAAGAAGTGAAAGTTTTTATTTCATTACTGTTACATTCTTTGCTTATTGTGAATTTACTTTTAAAGTGATTAGTCCAGCTGTGTCATACAGATAAACATATTATACCCTAAGCATGCTTAGTGAGGATGACAAGCCATAGAGGAGTATTTCTTATCATATAACTAAATTCTCACAATATTGAGCAATTATGATCTAATGATCTACAAAACTCAGTTGTCCCTTCCTGGAATTTCTATATTTCTAGGTCATAAACTGTATAGGTTAAATTTTGCAGGTGACCAAGTAATACTTACAGAAGATTAAGATGGTACCAACTACATGCTACGAAAAATAGCCAGGCATCATTAAAAAAAAACAAAATAGCTAAATGTTTATGCCTAGAAGATATTTCTATAGTAATGTAATAAAAAAATTCTAAATAAGCAGTTATTAAAACCACGTTATTTGATATAAGAATACAAAACTGAATGTTACAAATGCTGCTAAAATAATAAAAACATATACATCTGATGATTAATAGATTCTCAGAAAATGTAAATTAAAACCGTAGACATCCCAATTAGAACGGAATCCTAGAAATACAGATATGAAAGAGGCCATTGCGGAACTTATTGCGCAAAGAAAAAATCCATCTAAATGTATTGAGGATCATCACAATCGTGAATTTATAGTTTCTAAAATTTGTTTATCTGTGACCAGGAGGATTTTGGTTTGTGGGTTAAATCATTTTCTAGAAAGTGAATATATTCATTGTAATATTTAGCAAGATTTTTATAGTTAGTTATAAACAGTCTTGTTCGCTGCCTTGGTGGGAACCAAATAGGATATTTATATCAGTATTTAACTGTTTTACATGTAATAAATATTTACCTGTATGTTTTTCCAATTTTAAGCTATACTTTGGGTTTAAGGTTATTTGGGTAAATAAATGAAATAAATACTAAAATTGTAGTTTCGAATTTAATTCATAAATTCGAAACTTAAGAAACTTAAGAACTAGTTCTTATATTAATTGTTTAAAATGTGCTCCATCTATCTCCTGACAGTAATGTATCCTATTGCTAAACTCTTGTACTCATTTAAATGTATCGGGGGAAATTGCCCTACATTCTTCAAAAATTCTTTGTTTTAAAGTGCCAATACTGTCGGGTGCTGCAGCGTTAACCTTATATTTCAAGTACAGACGGAGTTCCGTCAGATCAACACTCTGACGGAACTCCGGACGGTTGGCCTCCTGTCAATACCCAGAGACCGGGTAGAGTTCCCACTAGATCAGCACTTTAGTGAAACTCCCTTCTCTCTTGTGACCTACACTGTTTTATTTTCTTGTAGGCCTTATGGAAAAGGATGGAAAATGAATTATTGGTAAGAGTGAGTGTGTACGAAACGCTGACGGGACGGAGGCGATGCACATCATTATAATCACGATATTTCTCATCTAGGTAACGTCTTACTGCACCATAATAGTGTGCACAAGCACCATCTTGTTGAAACGTTATTTCAAAGTTGCTGAATTCGTCTGGATTATTTTCCAGAATATCAAGAATTAACGGCTCAATTGTGTAACATCTCCAGATACACTTCACCGGTTAAGTTAACATTAAGAAAAACAGGCCCAACTATTTGGTTTCCCAAAATAACTGATCAAACATTTACTTTTTCTGGAAATTGAGTATGTTTTTTTTAAGAGGAATCCCAAGTCACATTTAAGTCTATTACTATTTTGTCGACAACAGTGGAACTCCCCGTCCAATCTCCACATTTTCTCTTCTTCCTTGATCATATGGCCTACGGCATTAGCCCAATCTTCTTTCCGTACCCGTTCCATTGCGAGTTTTAACAAACGTTGGACATTAGAAATTGTATATGCCACGTTTTCCCTTTACTTGAGTCCAGATTAATAATGTCGAGTTTTACTCGCAATGGTAAGGAGGAAGTCTCAAAATGGTGATGCCTTTAGCACGAGTCATGATATCTACAACATTCTTTCTTTCAGAATTCTTTTTTGTCCTAACCAACTCTGCATGTCTGCGTTTTTGGTGGCCATTGTTGGCAGATGTTCTACCAATCGGCTGTGATAGGAAGCATTATCCATCACTGTTACCGAATTTGGCTCGACTCGTGAAAGAAGCGATTCAAACCATTTATTAAAGCGTTCGGCGTCAATGCCTTCGTGATAATCTTCGGTTTTTTTTTGAGGAAAAAATGAATGCACTATCTTTTAAGAGCACTCTCACTACCTATATGCGCGACAATCAGTCGTTGTCCTTTACCCGTTAGTCCTAATAACCCTGTTAAGTATCTTGCCAGATCTTATATGCTGTATGACCAGCGTTCACCTACGTTTCGTCCAAATAATAAACCTTTTTGTTTTCAGAACCTCCCTATTAGAGCGAAAATATCTTCGTCGCCATGAGACTAAATCTTCTCTTTCTATTAAGACATGTTTACGGGATCATTTGGCATATATAAATTTGAAATCTTCTTTTATTATTATCCTTAATGTATCTTTGCTCTTTTCTGGAATGAGATCATTCTCCATTACCTTTATCCTAATGGATTTGAGGGTTTGGGGTTTTATTCTCCAAAAAGAAAGAATGAATAGTAGGGTATACAAAATTTTTCTGGTACTCGTCTAATTCAATTTTTTTTTCTACCACGACAATTTACTTTTGGAGCTTGCACAATCTCAGTCACCTTTTTTTTCACGTACAATAAGTTCAATTGTCCACACGGATACTCCCGTTAATAATGAATACTGAGCTACAGCTTCCATTGTATGAAGTGTATTTTTAAAATTTTCATAAAATCTACTGACAAAAACTATTAAAGTTAATACATATAATTAAGTCTATTTAACAAATAAACAAAGTTACATTCACAAGAAACCCACGCATATGCAGATATGGACGCTTGGTGACGAAGAAACCGAACGAATAAACTATTTCTCCCATTCCCACTCTTTCCAAGGCTTACTTTTCATTTATCCACATTGGCGAAGCATACACAATAAAAATGACACCGGTAAGTGCCGGTAACAATTTACTTCTGACATTTAACATTGTTATAGTGTGTATCACATACCGATCCTGTTACTTGGCAGAAAACAGACATTTAACTATTGTCAGAGGTGATTAGGGAATCGAAAACGTATGTACTAGAACACAAACGTAAACATGGCACATTCTTTGATCAGATAACAGGAAAACGGACAAAAATAACGATTGATTTCTTGTCATGATCTAATCAAAATACATAATTTTTGTTTTGATACAACAGTGGTAATTCCAGAATATCTAAGAAATTATGAAATGAAAGAGAACATGGGTTGTTATCACATTTATGCTACAAAATTGGTTTGCTAAACAATATATTTCTGTAACTGCATTTTTTATGTGCTTTTATCAGGAATGGCTGAATTAATATAAAAGACATCTCTTATAACCAGAATCTGTGACTGTATTGAAGTTAAACATACATGATAAAAAATATGTCAAAAGTATCTTGTGTGCAATAAATTATTTATAACATTTATTTTTTAGTGTTCCAGGGTTCATTCTTGAGTTTCTACAGCGGAGATCCACTGTCTTTTAGTAACTTGGTTCTAGCATTTTCTGTAACTCTCTGCGTAGTAGCTACTGCTTGGATTATGTATAGACCAATGTTGGGTGCAAGTTTATTCTTTGCAGCAGTAAGTCCGTTTCTCTACTACACTATGGGATTAGATCACGGATATAATAATATGCGCATAAACTGAGTAGAAATAAAGTTTTATCGTTGACGAATGTATAGGCTGTAACTAATTTTATTTTTTTGTGTTATTTGTTATGAATCTCAGGTTGTATATTTATTAATTATTAAATATCATTTAATACAGTAGTAAGAATAGATTTTAAAACGTAAGTACTTAATATTTAAAAAATAAACTTTCTGTTTAATAAATCGTGGTTTTTGTTCTATAATGTTAAAATTCGTAATTTTAAAATTTTTAACTTGTACCCACGGAAAGCTGTGGAGTTTGTGCTAGTAAGCAAACCGGAAAGTGAAACCGAAGATTTTTATGATAGAAGATATCATAAATGAATACTGGAAGACTGCGAAAAAAATTGATGCCAGCCACATATCTCATATAATTATTGATTTTAACGAATCAGATTGTGAATTCAGGAATGATATTGAGAAAATAAATTAAAATATTACCGTTAAGGATAATTAGGTAATATGTATTAAAACGGTACTTTTTAGCACCACGACATTTTCTTGAAATGTAAGATATAATTGATGTCAGCCACATATCCCCTGTAATTACTGATTTTAATGAATCCAGATTCTGAATTGAATTGTGGATTGTTTGTAGATTAACTCAAAAATCAACCGATTTACTATTTAAACTTTTACATTGATTTTTTAACTAAACTTCATAACATTTGCACACCAAATCTGGTAGAATAACTCAAAAATCAACTGCTTCACTATTTAAACTATTTCCACTATTTAATGATAAACCTTCACAAGATTGGCTGCCACAGAAACTTATCGGAAAATTACTTATCCGAATATGACGATTCTATTTTATCACAGGAATTTCAATCGATGCTATTTTATCACAGGAATGTTTGCCTTGATGCCTTGTAAATTGCCAGTAAAATTTTTTATTTCGTACTCAGCTCTTAAAAGATTCTAGAACGAAGCGTTATTTTAAATAAACAAACATTCCAATTCCATAATGTTTGTAATAAATAATAATAAATCCATAAATAAATCTTAGCTAATTAAGCACTTTCCTTGGAATGTATAGAATAGGAATTATGACAAACTGCCGTTCCAATATAATGTAAATTAAAAAAAAATTGAATTGTTAAAGTTTTTATTCCATATTTAAATGAAAAATAACCTTTTCACATTTAGCCGATTACGATCCTGCAACTGTCAGATGAAATGTCAGACTAAAATGTCATGCAATAATTCTCGACATTCTTAAAATCCGTCAAAATGACGTCAAAATTAGTGACGCACTGAATGAAGGATTTGGGACAGATTTGTATGTATTTTCTTAGTGAACATTAAAACTTTTATATTCTAATCAGTTGTTTCGATTTATCATTTTTTTTTTCGAAGGTATTCGCGATATTACATATTTTGAAATTTTATAACATTTTACTCAGAATAAATGCTCCAGCTGCAACATCTACTTAAATCATTTCCTAAGTTAGAACAACAAATTTAAGCCAGCTGAACAAAAATATATGCGGAATGCATTGTTCTGTTGAATGCAGAAATTCAGAAGACGTGATCTAATTATTATTATATGTTTACTGATGCTTCGAAAAAAGGAAATAACACTGCATGCGAAGTAAACTAACATAATTCTGGATAACAGTATAAATATAAGTTACTTCTAAGTAATTAATATAATTAGTAATTAATAGTAATATAGGCTACGTCTAAGTAATTAATAAAGCAACCATCTACAGAGCACAAATGATGGCATTAAAGTTTGCTCGTTGACCGTTTTAATAAAGAAAATAAAGGGCGGTATAAGATTTACAAAAAGTAAAAGTACAATAGAAAGAATAGGCTTAACAAATAAATACAAGCAATTAACCCATCTTGATATAGAGATTTTAAAATTGTATTATGAAATTTCAAAGCTCGGTGGAGAAGTTATTATTGCTTGGATGAAACGACATTCCGGGACGATAAAGGGTAACATAATAGCAGATGCCTTGGCCAAAGATGAATATAGACAACAATATTTTTTGATCCAAAAATCCCTTCTTATTTATTTTCAGAGATATTACGTTTAATATTTTATTGTTTTAATATTATAGGACAAATATTTCAAATTAAGAACCCAAGTGTAGGCAATATTTTTTACACAATAATAACACCGTACAGCGTTCTCTCTCTATTAACCTACATGGGATAAAATGAAATAAAAGATCACATGACTTAAATGTCATTTAACTTCAATCATAGTGTCAGGTGCTGTTGGTGTCAGCTGACTTTTTGGTCCAGTCTTAATATTCAACACACTTTAGATACAGAATATTTTATTCTAAATCTCAAAAATGGCCTCAAAAGATAGATTAATGATTTTTCCATCTAGAGGGTAAATATATTTTTAAATAACTTAATGGTTTGCTAAACCATTAAAGCTAATACATTGAAACTTATCATATTTTTATTAAGGGAGTGACCACTTATAAATTTATTTTAGAGCCCAAATGATGATGAAATCCAGGCTAAAGGGAGCCCAAAAGGGACATAGTTTATTAAAGAAGAAAGCTGATGCTTTACAAATGAGATTTAGAATGATTTTGAACAAAATTATTGAGGTTGGTATTTACATGTACCATAACTATACATTATTCACTACCATTACTTATTAATTCTATAATTTTTATGTACAATCTTAAAATGGGCTTTAAAATGTTTTAATATGAAAGAAAAATAAAAATTACAGTTTTAATAGGAAAGAGTAATTATATTAATATGGTTTTAGTAGTCAAATCAATCATTTTATTCCCGCTAAAGTTTTCTACAAAATTAAACAGTTTTAGTGATCATATTATGTATTATTTTAATGTTACAATCACAACCAAACTTCAACTGTTTCACTTCCATTTGAGTAAACTCAGCATTATTCTCTTTTTCATTATTACTTCTGAGTTAACATAATCCTTTGAACTTTTGTTAAAGATATTTAAATTAAGGATACTTAATCTTATTACTATGAACAACTAATGTTAATGAGGGGATAAGTTCTTGTAAGAATCACCAATATTTGTAAAATTATTTGAATTTCTTCAGAATACTGATAAGTCCCTTTAATCATTAGTAGCTGGAGTAGTTACCAGGGTATTTTTATTAATCATTAAGTAATTGATAACCACATATTTTATAACTATAGACTGTTCAATCTTAGTAAATTTTTATAATAATACCTTTTTTTTACAGACCAAAACTCTTATGGGTGAAGTAATGAAAGAAGCTGCCTTTTCTTTAGCTGAAGCAAAATTTGCTACTGGTGACTTCAATCAAGTTGTTCTTCAAAATGTCACCAAGGCTCAAATAAAAATAAGAACTAAGAAAGACAATGTTGCTGGCAAGTATCTTTTAGACAGTATTGTTTTTTTATATTATTTTTGCAGAATCCATAACAATAAGTAAATTATTTTATATTGAATATAAGTTAGACCTTTGTTTATCTATCAGTTATTCTGTTCTCTCCTTTCTAAAGTGAAAATTTTGTGTTCAGATTCTTTACTTCTAAATATTATTAATTCATACATGATAACTTAATTTTTTTAGGTTTCAATATATTTTGTTGATTTTAGGTGTTACTTTACCAGTTTTTGAATGCTATCAAGATGGTACAGATACATATGAGCTGGCTGGTTTGGCTAGGGGAGGTCAACAATTGACAAAACTAAAGAAGAACTATCAAAGTGCTGTTAAACTGTTGGTTGAATTAGCTTCTCTGCAAACTTCTTTTGTAACTCTTGATGATGTTATCAAAATAACCAATAGAAGAGTCAATGCCATTGAACATGGTAAGTTATATCTATATTTATATTGATATAGTGTGATTTGTTGACTTCATGTGTGATTTGTTATGAATATGGACATAGCAATCTAATCAGAATGATCAGTATGCATTCTGAGATCTGTCTCAAAATTACTGTTTTCTATTAGGTCAGTTTTATTGAATAATGTTTCTATAAGATGAAGTTGACTTACTGTAATTGTTGACACCTTTTACATGTGGATGCTAAACTGCACTATGCTTTACTACCTACAGTTTTCATCTTAACATTTACGGCCAGTTCCACAATCAGTGGTTAACCCTAGGAGTTAAGTAACCTTTACCCCTAGTTTAACTGACAGATGCCGTTTCACATTCAGATTCGGTTATGGTCACTTAACCTTAGGTTTCGTTTTATTTTTCTTATGTTGGTAGGAAATTATGGGCAATAATCAGATTTTTATGAAATATTGTCAGTAAATATTATGGACATTGACCAGTACAGATGAGTTATGACACTTTTGTCACATTAGATCTAAAACAATATACCAATATTATTCTCATTTTCAAGTTCTGTTCTAGTGTGGTAGTTTGGTCTAAGTAGTGGTTGTTTGTTCTTCCAAGTTAAAATTAAAATTATAAAATGGAACCCACAAAAGTGTTCAAGAGATCTATTTTCAGAGATGTATCTTTAATTTGCTACAAAATATTTTCAACTGTGTTCTTTGAGAATCTAAACCGACAGAAAAAATCTTCATGGTCTAGTTCTTCAAAATGATTTGTTCTGTGCCTAATGATTCTTGTTCTGCTAGCTTCCTCATCACTGTTAAAAGCATTTACATCATCTGATTAATTAATAATTTACGTGTCTGTCTACACTCTGTCAATGTCAACAAAACGAAATTCGAAATTAGGTTAGGATATCCTGGTCAAGCTCTAAACCACCGCTTTATCTGTGGTTCTTATTCTATCCATTTTGGTGACGCATTTAACTCTTCTTAAAAACTCCATCTCTATAGCCTGTAGTTATCTTGCTCTTTTACTGATTACTATTTAATTAATTGTTTGATAATCAAAAACTGCTGACATCTAAATATTGGAACATTTTTTGCTTTTCCCCACTTTTCTTGAAAGTTTATCAGCTCGGCGCAAAGAAGGCGTTGAAATCAAACATACGAGTAGGTAGTGTGTTGTCAACAATAATTGTCACTCGTCATTTGAGTATGAATAAAGAGTTTTATTTCGAGTAAAATATAATAATGGCATGTGGAAAACCTACTGATCCAAAAGTTCGAGGAATTATTATTTATCAGTACCTGTTTTGTGTAAAACAAGAGGTTGCTGGTTAAATGAATTTAGAATAATAATGAAGAAAAAATTGCAATATTTTGACTGTAAATAAATTAGCGAACATAGCAAATATTAATTGTGAATAAGTTACGATAGTTTGCTGGCTTTACTTATTACTGTTATCTGTACAAAGAATAGACTTACCCTTTGAAATATTGGTGTGTTGATCGTAGCAGGCAGTAGAATAGTACCACGTCGCGACGCTCCGTGCCGAGGCTCGATAGGATGTAACTGATAAACTGGATGTTTTCAGCATGCAGTCTCAATAGGAAGTTTTGTCTTGAGATGGTCAGAAAACCCATTGGTTGTTCTTAGGTGGTCAATGGCACAAGTGCTCCCCCATAAATCAGCGCTATTGTATGGCGCTTTTGAATGGCGATAATCTAACTTAATGGTCACTGAAATATGATACTTTACAGCGTTTTGTGTGTGCTGGCGATATACTTTCTAAATAACAAAAGAAGTCAAATTCTTCGAACTTAAAAACAGACACATGTGCTAGCCAGTTTGACAATGAGATTTTACGAAATAACAGAAAATAATATCTTTTAAAGCAAAGTAGTTAGAATATACCATTAAATTAGATCATATTATACTACAGTAAAAGAAAAATATTAAATGTAAAATATGAAAATAAATATTAAATACTTTCCCAACAGTATCATGAAGGAAAAACAATGCGTGAAATTTCCAGTGAATTGACTGTAGCAAAAACTTCTGTGTTTAATATAATATAAGAAATATGGTGAAGCTGACAGTATTGATTTTTGAGGCAAAAACTCAGGCCGTCCAAAAGTTGTTTGTCAAAGGAGTGTAAAACATTTAAGTCGAATACGTAAGTCAATGAGAAGAAATACACTAGGAGAAGTAACTACTATAAGGACTAGAGAAACTGGGATGAATGTTTTCAGGGAATCCTGTCTCAAATATATCCACAAAAGCAGTCTTAGTTTTTATAATGTATGTTTGATAGGTTCTTCTTTGCGATATAAATTTTATTTTTTGATTTATTTGAGTCTTCTTCTTCAAGTGCCATCTCCGCGACGGAGGTCGGCAATCATCATAGCTATTCGGACTTTTGAGACGGCTGCTCTGAAAAGTTCATTTGATGTACATCCGTACCACTCTCTCAGGTTGCGCAGCCATGACATTCTATGCCTCCCTATGCTCCTCTTTCCTTGGATCTTTCCCTGCATAATCAGTTGGAGCAAGGTGTATTTCTCTCCACGTGTAATATGTCCGAGATATTCTAATTTTCTTGTTTTTATTGAATTTAAAATTTCCATTTCTTTGTTTATCCTTCCCAGAACCTCTTTGTTTGTGATGTGTTCTGTCCATGATATTTTCAGAATTCTTCTGTACACCCACAGCTCAAATGATTCCAGTTTTTTCATTGATGTCGCATTCAAGGTCCAAGATTCCATTCCATAAAATAAAGTCGAAAAAACATAGCACCTCACCAACCTAACTCTTAGTTCCAGTTTTAAATCCCTGGTACATAGAACTCTTTTCATTTTGTTGAAATTTGCTCTAGCCTTTTCTATTCTTATTTTTATCTCCTGATTGTAATCATTTGTGGAGTTAATCATTTTTCCCAGGTACGCATATTTGTCCACTTGTTCGACGTTGGTTTCGTTTATTAGAAGATTCTCGTTATTTCTTTGAGTTTTCGATATTCTCATAAATTTCGTCTTCTTGACATTCATTGTTAGACCATACTCTTTTCCATACTCTGCTATTCTGGTCACCAGTCTCTGAAGATCTTCAATGTTTTCGGTTAAGATCACAGTGTCGTCCGCATATCTAATGTTGTTAATGGGAACTCCATTTACCTTTATTCCAGCTGTTTCACCCTCAAGAGCTTTTTTCAGGACCTCTTCGGAGTAGGCATTGAAAAGAATTGGCGACAATACGAATCCCTGTCTTACTCCACATCTAATTTCAATTTCTTCTGACAGCTGTTCGTTAACACGTACTTTTGCTCGCTGTTTATAGTATAAATTTGATATGATCCTGAGGTCGTTGTAGTCAATCTTCTTTGATTTCAGGACATTCATTAAATGTTTATGTTGTACTTTATCGAATGCTTTATTATAGTCAATAAAACATGCGTATATATCTTGATTGACGTCCAGGCATCTTTGTATTAGTATATTAAGTGAAAAAAGAGCTTCACGTGTTCCTAGGCCTTTGCGAAAACCAAATTGTGTATTATTAACGTCTATGTCCAGTTTGTGATATATTCGGTTATGGATGACTTTAAGTACCTAGTAACTTTAGCGTGTGAGACATTAAGCTAATGGTGCGGTAATCGCTGCATTCTCTTGCGTTTTTCTTTTTAGGGAGACAAATAAAAATAGATGTTAACCACTCTTTGGGTAATACGCCTGAACTATAAATTTGGTTCAAGAGTGTCACTAAAACATCAATGTGCTTCTCATCTAGAATTTTTAGGATTTCTATAGGAAGCATATCAGGTCCAGGGCTTTTCCCGCTCTTCATTGTTTTTAATGCGTGCAATATTTCTTCTTTTGTAATATATGGACCTATTTCTTCTGACGTAAGTTCTATGTGCTCCAGATCTCCTCTTTCATCATCGAACAATTCATCGATATATTCTGCCCATCTTTGTATTTTCTTGTCCGTATGTGTTATAGCAGTACCGTGTCTATCCAGAATTGCACATGTGGGAGTTTATTGAGTAGGCCAAAGAAAAATCATTGTTGACGGAAACTTAAAAAAGGAATTATTACATTTGGGTAAATCAAAACTTTCGTGGACCAAACACGGGGACAAAGTTATCTTTAGCGACGAAAGCAAATTTGATGTATGTGGGAGATTATTGAAGGCGTGTGATTCGGGAAAAAACAGAAGCATTCATAAGGATTTTTTCAAAAGAACTTAAAGTTTCCACAGGACATCATGGTGTGGGGTTTTACTTTACATTTTATTGAGGCCATAGTAAACGCAGCCAAATATCAAGATATCCTTTAATACCTCCAAGAAAAATGTACCTCAAGGTACATTTTTCTTGGAGGAATCCGAATAGTGAAGAATACATGTCTCTGTTTTTAGACGTTATAAATTCTTGTGGTAGCTCCCTCTTATTTTTACGAATTGTACCAACAATAGCTAATCGCTTTTGAAGCAAGTCCATGGCCAAAGGTATACTGGTAAACCAGTTATCCATGGTTACATTTCTGCCCGTTACTTCTATGGGTTTAACCATTCTTTTAACAACCTCTGCGCTACCCCAATCAGTTTCAAAAGGACCAGTTTATACCATTTATAAGTATAAATATGCATATTTGCTATCTAATAACGCAACTATTTTTATATCATATTTGGATGGTTTACTGGGGATGTATTGATGGAATTGACATTTTCCCCTAAAAGCAAGTAATGACTCGTCAACTGTTCTGAAGGTGTAAAATTTTTTTGACAATTTTCAATAAAAAGTCCAAAAATGTCTCGTATAGGAGCAAGTTTATCCAGCTCTCTCCTTTGTTGTCTAGAATTAAAGTCAAACCTCAAAGATCTCAGTAGAAATCGGAAAAGATTTAAAGACATTGTCAAGTAAATAGCTTCAACACCAGTACCTTTCTTATTATCCCACATTTGCAAAACATTTAGTCTTGCACATTTTAGAACACCTGCTAAAAATAGTATACCAATAAGTCCCCAAATCTCTTCGACGTCGGTCATTTTAGCATCTCTGTAGCGTTGGAAATTTGCTCTTATCTTTTCAATATAGAGTATAACGCGTAATTTCTTCGACGATATTATCATCTAGCATACATTTAAAGCATTCAAATTGTGTTTTTGCGATTCTAGCTTCTCTTATTGGTCCTGGTAACTTCAAAACAATATTTGTTGCATATGAGTTTTGAAGTAGGCGCAGGACACATCTTACTCCACTTTGATTTTTTTGTCTTTGCCAAGATAGTATTTTGAAATTATTTTTTCTTCATCTTCTTCCCCTTGAACCTCTTTATCACAATCTTGTTCCGATTCTTGTTCAGACATGGTACATTCTTGTTCTACTACATCATCAGATAAATATTGCTCAACATTATAGTCATCTATCTGAACAGCTGTCGTCGTCACTACGATCTATATTCGGCTCCTGTTCGTTCTCTATTTCATTATTCCATTTCATCAGCATTTTTTCAAAATTAGAGTCGCGAATCTTACTTTTTTTTGGTCGGGACGTTGCTGATAACTAAAACAAAAATAAAAAATAAATATTTGTTAATCTTTTTCACGCAGAAAACTTACCTTAACCGCCGAATACAAAGTATAATTTTTAGTTTAGGGTTACGTAAGTACACGCGTGGATTACAATGGTAACAGAACACAATCTATTTCTTACACCTACACACATCGAGCGACAGTCGCATACTAAAACCAAAGAATATAGACGCTATATTCTTTGCTAAAACAGTAAAACAGTTCCTTATGCTATGCCCTGAAAGTATAAGGAGATAGGCAACTTTATATACAGTATATTCCGAATAGCAATATTATAAAATTTAATGGATTACGTATGTAATCCGCGGGTGTCCTGGAGGGTTAAACTGTAAAAATAATCCCACAAATTATGAAAAAAGTTGTTAATTTCATATTTACAGTTCTTCTTCTTCTTTTGGCATCATAACCCTGGATGGGTCTTTGCCTGTCTGGCTATGTCCTTCCATTCAGATCTCTCTTGTGCCCTTCTTCTCCATTGTCTTATGTTCATCGTTTTCAGGTCGTCTTCCATGCCATCCAACCATCTCGTTCTGGGCCTTCCTTTTTTTCGCCTTCCTATGGGCATTCATTGTAACATTTTCTTTGTTGTTTTTGCATCGTTTTGTCTCTGCACATGTCCCAGCCATGACAGTCTTTGACTTTTCACAAATCTTACAATGTCATAACCTTCATTTAACTCATTAACCTCGTCGTTTCTCCTGATTCTCCATGTGCCATCTTCCTCTTGTACCGGGCCATATACTTTCCTCAGTATTTTTCTCTCGAATGTCCTGAGTTGGGCTTCATCTTTTTTCGTCATTACCCAAGTTTCACATCCATAGGTTACTACGGGTCTAATCAGTGTTCTGTAGATAGTCATTTTGGTTCTTTTGTCTAATAATTTCGATGTCATCAATCTTTTATTAGCATAGTATGTACGATTCACGCTGGAAATACGTGCATTAATTTCGCTACTTACGGAGTTCTTCTGATTGATTTCTGTGCCGAGATATGTAAAGGCATCCACTCGTTCGATAGTATAGTTGTCTATTATGATATTATTTTCATTGTCAGTTATTCTTTTGACTGTCATATACTTCGTTTTTGCTTCGTTTATTTTGAGACCTCTTTTTCTTGCTTCAGGATCAATTTGTTTGAACACTTCCATTAGTCGTGGCTTATTCCTACTAATGATGGCTACATCGTCTGCATATGCTTTAATTTGTACTGATTTGGTGTTTATATGGCCGGTTATATTGGTTTTTCTGATGACTGCCTCAAGAACTAGGTTGAATAGCATAGTTGATAGGGCATCTCCCTGTCTTACTCCCATGTTGATGTTAAACAGGGGAGTCAGTTCTCCATCTACTCTGACTGCGGGTTTTGAACCCTGCAACGTCATTTTTATGAGGCTGATGTATTTCTTAGGTATACCTAGATTACAAAGGTCTTCCAGCATTCTGTCTCTTTTCACACTATCAAAAGCTTGTTTAAAGTCTATATACATATTATATAGGTCTATGTCGTATTCATAAGCTTTTTCTTGTATCGTTCTTAGTATGAATATGTTATCTGTAGTGGCTCTATTTGGTCTGAATCCATTTTGATAATCACCAATTATATTTTCGGAGTATTCTAATAATCTATTGTAGATTATACCAGAAAGAATTTTGTATATTAAATAATATTTACAATTAAAAAAAAATTAAAATAAAACAATTTCGGTAAATTGGTATTTTATTCCTAAAATTACTGCTTGTTTCAATATATTCGCTCCGTGCGTAACCATAGTAGGGGTATTTTGAAACGATGCCAGCGTGCGTAGCGGCGGTAGTAAAAATAGGTGCAAATACATGTTGCGTATTTAATTGTGCTAATAATGGCAAAAATAGTGAGTGTAGTTTTTATAGGTTTACAAAAGATTACATATAAATTAGAGAAAAGAAAAAGATGGATTCGTGCTATTAATATGAAAAAGTAAATATCACATAATTTCATTTTTATGCAATTGAAATAGGAAAATTTTTAAATAATATACCTTAAATGATATTTCATAAAGCTTCAAGCTAACTGCAGCCTGCCTGATGACTGTAGCTTTTATATCATATCATAACTTTTACTATTATTATTTTTAATCACAGGCTCTTCCACATGACAAACGTCATTTGCGAGTACTAGAATTTTCCCATTCTTTTCCCTTTGGGGTTGAAAAGATAAATTATGATGAATTTTTAGAAACCAAGTTCTTAATATTACATTCATTTTTACATAAAGTGAAAAAATATAATTAAAAAACTAATTATTAGTAATTTTTAATTTCATATGTATTTAACATATGTTTAACCTCAAATTGAGAGGTCCAAAACTGTCAGATGAAGACGGTAGGTGTCGCGTGACTCACTCACGGAGCGAATAGTTGTTAGGGGTCGTATGTCATTGTACTTGCATGCAAAGTTTCGTCATTATCACCTTTTTCGTTTCAAAGATATTTAATTGGTTCTATACTTTACCACAATCCTGTATATATACACATCAGTCTTTTGCTTGTATTCTTTATTGTAGATTTACTTTTAACATCCACATGTAGGATATATATTTTGTCGACTGGTCTTTCTGTAAGTGTTTTTCGGTTTATATTCGGCTTTTATTGACAAATACTTTACATTCATGTATAATCTAAACTTATTAAATTTTTACATTTTAGTTATCATTCCAAGAATAGAGCGTACTTTGGCTTACATCATATCCGAACTGGACGAGTTAGAAAGAGAGGAGTTCTATAGATTAAAGAAGATCCAGGACAAAAAGAAGATCCACAGAGCAAAAGCCGAGAAACAAAAACAAGCTCTTCTCGAGGCTGGGCTACTTAAAGAGTCCCAGGCAAACATGCTTTTGGATGAGGGCGATGAAGATCTACTTTTCTAAAACATCAAACACCGTAAAGTGTGGTTCTGTACATATGAATAAATATATAACGATAACTTGTTTTTAGATGGTAACTGTTTATTTTTCGCATTAAGTAATACATTTTAAAGATATGTCTTAATTTTTAACTTATCTATATCATTATGAATCAATAGTAAAAGATATTATAGCAACCCGTATATTTCCAATATAAATAACTTCATACTTTTTATTAACTTCAGTTTTTAAAATTTTAATACAATATTCAACACAACTTGCAATACAATTCGAAGTGAATAAAAGTTGCGAAAATTAAAAAAGTACCAAATATTTTTCTTAATATTGAACGCATATTCCAGAATAGTATTATAAAAGTTTTGATTGAAATTCTTGTACTTGACACTATGAACTTGTAGATTTTAGAGAAAGCAGCTTTTTCGATGGAAAATGCTTTATTGATATGGAAACTAGATAATGTAAATACTTGTTAATATACTATGAACAGAAAAAATAGTTTATTCGTGATTTTCAAATTGATTTTCATGAAATATATACATGGCGTGTAAATTGTTGGTTAGAAATAAAACTCTGTTCAAAAAGCAATTCTTTTATTATCTGGTATACCTAATGATTATCAGACAACCGATGGACAAAACATATTGTCGAGTTGAGACCAAGTCAAGAAGCTCTACTGACCAGAGAACACCCACAAATCAGATGGACTAATGACTTGAAGCATATTAGCAGTAACTGGATACAAGCTGCAAAATACATACAGATGGAAAGAGCTAAAGAGATACAGCCTTATGTCCCTCAGTGGACGTATACAGGTTGTTGATGATGATGATGATACCCAATGAACTTGTTCAACTAATAAATCTTACACTCATAGGCACAGAAAACAGAGAGTCGGGTGCAGAACAAGATTTCAAAGGCCCTCCATTATAAAAATGGACTATAACACGAAGATGGCCTTTGGATCTTCTATTTAACCTTGCACTGCAAAAAGTAATTCGGGATTCTCGGGATATTAACACGAATTGTACAATCTACGATGTAAAAATGAATCCTTGCCACGCTATAACTTGAGGACTACTTTAGAGATTTCATTCGAAAGAAAATCTCAGTGAAAAAAAAAAATCAGGAAAATTAACGACCATTTAAAAGTCGCACGTTTAATAAAATAATTTTGCGTTTGACAGTTACCACGATGTAAACGTCGTAGTTAAGTACCATGCAGTGCTGAGTATCCTCGCATCTCAAGCGGGGATCGGGTGTTCGATCGCCCCGTCCTATATATCAAAATAAAATGACGTTTGTTAGTCTCACTAAACGTTGAGAACGACTAGACATCTTGGCTAATTTGCTTTTTGAGACCTAAGGAAGGTTTAAAAGGTGAGAAAATATGAAATTGTAAGGAAAATAGTAAAAGCAATACATTTATTTTCCCATAAAATTATATATTATGTGATTTTACTCTTTTGCACTGACGTCACTAAAACTGTGGATGTCTTCACGTCTATTTACTTCAATATAAGTGCCCGGTCTTAGGTTATTTTGCGTAGAAAATGCACCATTCTGAATGCACCATTAATATAAGGACAATAAACAAATAAGTATGTCATTAATTTCCTTTTTAACTCCATGAAAGCACTATGGTGTACCTATTGGCCCAAACACCATATTGGCGGTCGCTCAGCGTATGCTTTTCTTCCAGCTCTCTACAATTTAGCTACCGAACTAAGAAGGAAAATTGTCCGAAAGCGCACCCCTTCCTCGTCATCTCCACCTTTCGGGATAAGGACAACCTGTGGGTGAATTAGTGCGGCCAGTCTTACTGTCTCTGACGTGACTACGTCTATGCTAGGTGCCGTTCGGATCTTCATCCGTCCAACAGCCTCGCCGAGTTCCAACTTAGTAAGGGGTTCCGCCTCTACGAAACCGATAACCCTTTCACGCATATCCTTTACCTGAGGAAAGAGTTCCCTCCCGTATTAAACTGAGTTTCTCCTCCTCAGGTAGGAGGTAGGATGTCCTTTTCCCCTTTAATTCGGTACAAACAATATTGAAGCCCTGTCCCCAGATATCCTTTTCGAGATCCTGAAGCAGGTTACTCCACTTTCTCTCTTAGATCCTCTTATCTCATTCCTGTATTCATTCTTCATTCGCTTCAATTCATTCATTCTCTCTTCCAAATTTCCTGCTTGCACTATTCTTAACCTCTTACTCTCATGCAATTTGTCCTCAGGTATTCAAGCCACTTGTTCCACCAGTATGGTTGTTTCCTTTCATATCTCCCATTTGATGTTACACAAGCTAACTCCTGTGCCGCACTCAGACCCTTAATCAACTGACATCCTCGCATCCTAGACCAATCAAGCCAAAAGCATTTACAAAAACCTCCTCATTTAAACAGGTCTTTAGATTGATATCCCCGTCTTTTTGTTTCTGCCTTTTGCTCGCTATCTCAAAACTCCATCGAGTTAGAATCTATGAAGAGGGCATCACGTGACTAAAAACGACCTCACTTCGGCCATATTGTTTTGCCACTTTTAACAGATCGTATATGTTTATTTACGTTTTTGTTTTTCGAATATTTTTAGTTTTATAATACTTTTATAGAAACTGTAATAATATATTGTGATAGTGCATAATAATGGTTTCTTGTTCTCAACGTAGTTGCAGTGGCAGAAGCAATGTTAATAAAAAATCTTCAGGAATAACGTTCTACAGGTTAGTATACAAATATGTAAACAAAGTAATGGCCCGTACTTCAGAGAATAAATTAATAGTATTTGACTGTATTAATTTATCTTTATGTATAATATACCGTGTTTTTAGTGTTTACCGCGAGATAAATAAATCATAGTTTATTAAAAATGTATTGCACTTTTTTAGATTATGTTTAAATCTTCGGAATAACTAGTCATATTTTTAAAGTAGTTTTATTATTATTGAGTCCGGCCATGATGCCACCGCCATATTGATATCACAGTTAGCCACGCCTACCTACGCCGTTTTTAGTACATACGTTAATATGCTCATAGCTTCTCCATAGATTCTAACTCGATGCAAAACTCACATACTTGTCTAAGCTGAGCAATTCTTTTTCCAAAACAGTCCAGCTTACGACCCTGTTTAGAAGTGACGTTGAAACCAGTGAGATGTCCAGAAAGGATTCACTATTACCTTGAATATGCATCCGCTAAATAGCCTACAACTCTGTTATATTCCTAAACTATATTAGCTACAAAAAGAGAGCCTATTATTATTTTATTAATTCGGTTCAGTAAAAATTGTACAAAATGTTTTACACATATCTCACTACAGACATCAATTTAATATTTAAGTAGGTATAATTTATTTGCTACTGTTAAGGCAATCGTTATAAATGCTGGAAGTCTTTTTAAATTTTGAGATCGCCGGGTGGAGGTGGTCCTAACTTTTTTTTGGCACGTTCAAAGGCTGCCATAATGGCATTTCTGAAAAGTTTTTGATGAAATACGTAACCACCTACATGTCCACAATTAATATATTTAACAGTACATCCGGGCCAGATATCTTCCAGCTTTGACACTCCATTCCTGGGAACATATCCATCCGTTGCGGCACAAACAGATATCACTAAGGACGTGTCGTAAGGGACAGAAAAGTTTCTCAAATGAGTACATTCATCCATCATGCCCCTCATGAACCACAAGGCCTCTTTGTTTTTCATTTTTACTTCTATTATTTTTTTGTTAAATTTGGGTCGTTGAGTTGGATTCCAAATATTAAAAGAAGTAAATTCTTTCCCAGGCGACGGTTGTTTTATTGGAGACATTTTATGCTTTATATTACAGTACTTATTCAAAAAATTGATCAGTTGGTGGGGTGTTATATTGGACATGCGAATATTCGAATCATCAAAGAAATGTAATAGAATATCCAGATCCTTAACTGCTTCTATTTTTCGTTCCCCCGATCTTATGAAAATATTGCCTAGCACAGTCTGAATAAGGTCACACAAAAAGGGGTTATCAATGATGTGACATTGTTTAGACAGCTGATTGCACAGAAAGCTATTGGATTTATATTGTGTTTGAAGCATTTCCCAATCTATTGACTCACTCATTACTCCCTCTGTGAATACTGAAGATGCAGTGGACCATGATAGGCAAGGAACTAACACTAGAGGTCTGGGCCAGTTTGACGCTGCCAAAGAAGCCATGTGACCTCCCATAGAAATTCCAGTAATTCCCAAAGGACCAAAACCATATTTTTCACACCAGTTTAGAAGAACTATACACTCAAATATAAGGCAGCCACCCATAACAAAAATATCAGATACATAGTGAAGACTAGATCTTATTTGATTTTTTGGTTTTCTAACACCATAAAAGGGATTTTCTAATATAATAGCTCCAATACCTTCTTTCAGTAATGGTTTAGCCATGAAATTCCTTCTTCGCCAAAAATAGTGATCACCTGTCCCTGCTAGATGAATGCACATTGGTTTGTAATCACTTTTCCACTTCAAAGGAAGCAACATTTGAAAATAGCAATCTTGTACTACTTCAGGTACTAGCCCAGGTAGGAAATTAGAAAAAGGGCTTCGGAATTTGCCTTCTATTATTCTACAGTCAGCTTTCTTCGTGATATTTAATATTTTGATAGGATAAGTGTTTGGCACCAATCTATAAGAACGGTCTCTGTTCGATATTATTTTTCGAAATTTGAATAATCTTTGTAAATTATCAGCTGACCCCCATCCTTTTGTAAAAAATTTAGATAACAGAAGTTTTCTATACACTACATCTAAACGACTTATTTGCATTATTTCATTAAATAATGAAAAACAATTTCCAATCTATACTTTCTAACTGTACTGCATCAAAGCCCAATTTATGTAGATATCTATAAAGTATATATTTTTCTCCAAACGCTCAATATAAAAATTCAGTTTGTATTTTATATACTTTTAATAAATACTGATAATAAAAATACATTTTTTCTGACAATTCAACTTTGATCTGACTATTCAAAATACCATTATCATGAAACTGTTTGAAAATTACCATTTATTTCATACATAGGTATTTTACATTTAGTACATATTGTGAACTGACATTTATTGATTAACCTGCAAAATTTACCTTTATTTATATTATCTCATCTTCTGTGATAAATTCTTAACATGTGTGATTTCCTCATGATCCTTCATGAACTTTACTTTGAAAAGGTACATGTCAGGGACGCGGCTGATTTCTTTTCCTTTATATATTTTTACGTTTCATAATCAAATTATGTAATGTTTACATCAATTTGACACTTAGGACAAAATATAAGAAATTATATTAATAAGGCTACTGGGTCAATGGTGCATCAAAAATATTTTTTTACTTTAACTCAGTGGCGCCTCACGATATTATGCTATTGGGGAGAGTGTGCAAGAACTATAATCCAATATTTTTCCTTCGATCACTCTCGTAACGTATGGTCCTAAAGTTTTGGGAAAAATTTCAAAAGCATATAACACTGACTACAATAATCTTATACTTTTATTAAATTATTCAACAATTTAACTTAGCTATCCTTATTATAAATCAAAATTCAAATGACAGACAAGGGACCATTATTTTCGATTTGCCTAATAATTCCCCTGACACGCTGCATCATCCTTTGGACGACGTCGGCGTCAATTTCTCTAATTTTTGTGTATATGCGGCGTTTTAACTGTTCCTGATTTTGTGCTTTCCATCCGTTATTATAGACTTTCCGACTTAATATTGCCCAGAACTCTTCAATTGGACGAGCCTGAGGTAGGTTGGGGGGACTGTCTGCTTTCGGTACAAAGGTAATGTTGTTAGTTTCGTACTAGTCCTTGTGATCCTCGCGTAACTTGACGAAATGCACTCGCCTTAACGCGCGGCAACATCTCGGAATTCTGTCTAATTGATCCTCTGTGTATTTTGGAGCTTTCCTTCTTTTCCGGTAGATAATATTGTTACTCGATAGGGTCCTGTATACTGTAGTCTTTCCAACATGAAATCTTCTCCCCAGTTTTCGCTGTGAGACCCCAATTTTGTTCTTAGCTGCTTCAGTCAGTCTTGCCTCTCTTATATGGTTCAAAATCCGCGGTCGGCCACTTTTACGCAAGTTAACACATGGTATCCCTTCTTCACATTCTCTGATTGTGCAATAAATTGTCGATTTGCTTATGTTTTGATCTCAATAAATATTAACAATATCTCGTTTCGACATTCGCCCAACCATATTATAAACACCTCGACGAATATCAATTTTATAAGACATTTTGCAGAGCACAAACCAAAATATTCTGCTTTGTTTATTAAATGTCAATAACTGATGACATTTCAATTCCATGGCCTTCTTTGTTAAATGCATTTTGCTTCTCAATCAGACCAGGTGAAATTTCTCCCAAAACTTTAGGACCATACGTTAATAGAGAAAAATAAAATTTAATCAACAGTAAAAAGATTAGCTTACGCGATATTTCCAATGAAAGAACGAGGTATAATTTGTGCATATAGGGGAAGTATGCCTTTGATGACATACCTAATTTCCTAATTTCACCTCTCGTTTTTTTTTTATTAAAATACATGATCATATCTGTTACATTTTTTTTTTCTAGTTCAGTTGAATGTATTAATTAAGCTGGACATATAAAGGTCAAAGGGAATGTGGATTTTTATATTAAAAAATTGAAATATCAGAAATGTCAAGTGTGCCATCATAGGCACATTCCTTGCCTATGATGACATGGCTGCAGAGTATACTAGAAAAAAATATGTTTTAGTGTTAATAAAAATGTTAATATATTAACAAAAAAGTAACACACATTAAAACAATTCAGAACATAAATCACAATAAAATATCTTACATATTTTATCGACCCCAGCGCATTCAGAGTGACACCAGGATTGGCACTCCTGACATTTAATCCAGCATTCTTTCGACTTTCAGAGGGAATACAGGCCATTACAATACAATCAAGCGACATCGGAATCATCATCTTCAAAATTTTCGTTATCGCTCACGGATTCCTGTTCCTTCTTATCATTTCTCTTTATCCCTTCTTTTGCCATCGGTATAATGTTCGTTTTTCAGGAAAAGTGTCATCCACAGATTTCCGTTCTATTTCACTGTTGTACGTAGCTTTTCCTTTAGGTTCTATCTTCTGTTTAATTTTTCGTTTAATTTGGTTTGCCAGTTTTCTTTTTTCTACATTTTCTTTTTCAACAACCTTATCTTTCAATTCTTGAATTTCAGGGGTTGAATTTATTACCCCTGTTAATTGGCGATTGGTGACTTATCCCTTGCTATTTTGACGACAGGGGTCTCCTCTATTCTGCTTATGTGTTTATTGTATTTTTTTTTTCTATTTTGTGTCCACTCATTTACAAACTGTACGTTACATTTTCTTTTAATGGCTTCATTTCTCTTTCGATGTCTTATCGTATTTCCTGTACCTAATTCTTCTCAGTACTCTCATCTCTGCCGTTTTCAGTAGTTTTTGCATTGTGGCTGTCTCGGGTCTTGTTTCTAAGGTATATGTCATTATTGGTCTTATACTGGTTTTATAAATTCTTGACTTCATCTCAGTGTTAATGTGTCTGTTTCGCCATATAGTGTTATTAAGGCATCCTGCCGTCTATTTGCTTTTTGTACTTGATCTCTCACTTCTTTGTCCAGGTCTCCATAGCTAGACAGTGTAATTCCCAGGTGTATTTTATTTCCATTACTTGTTCAATACTGATGCCATCAATTTCTAGCGCCATATTTCCTTTTGCAGACCGTAAGAATCATGTTTCATTTCTTTCGAAATGCGTTCCTAGTGATCATTTTTTATTTTTCTTATAAGTGCATTTGTTTCGTTTCTAATTGCCTTGTAATTATGGTATGCCTCTTGTGTTTTGGCTGAAATGTGTTTCAGGTAAGTTTTTTGCTTTTCTTTAAAATGTTCCTTCACTTCTGTACAAAACCATGGAGTTTTTCGCCTTAGGAACGATTTATTTTTATTTATATTTCTTTCACCAAGAATTGCCTTGGCCAAGGCGAAGATATTAGACTTAATTTTTGCCCAGCTTTCTTCGACTCCATCACTTTCTCTCATATATATGTTTCTGCTTTTTTCGGTTATTCTTTTTTGGATTAGGTATCTTGTGGAGTCATCCTGTTAACTTTCGACTTTTATGTTCTCGGGGTATTCTCGGGGTATTCTGGTGTTTTATTATCACATATATGTGTTTTCATTCGGATCGCTTCCTATTTCTGCTGATGTTAGTGGTCTTACATCCAAGATTTGAGAGCTGTGCAACTCTCTATTCGACAGAATATAGTCTATCATAGATCATTGTCCTCTACTGTTTTTAAAAGTGTATTTGTATTATTTTTTGCGAGGGGATATTTTGGGGAATATTGTAAATAAGTGAAACGTCTTCTGGGATATTAAGGGTGTGGTTGTGTTCTTGGAGATGTTGAGAGAAAGTGGAAGAGTTTTCTCTTTTTGTGTGCTCTAGAGAGCGTGAAGACAGTGATCTACATGTTCCACCTATGTAGGTGGCATCACAATCTGAACATTGTAGTCTGTAAACACCACTACGGTTCATATAATTGATGGGATCTTTGGAATTAGATATGTGCTGATCCAAATTATTGGGTACTTTAAAGGAAACATGGATATTTTCAACCGAACGTTGGATAAGATTCTGAATATCTCTAGAAAAACTTTCGTGATGGTATGGGAGTGAAACGTAATTGGGTTTGGTGGTAAGGTCTCTGGGGAACGCAGTCTCCTGCAGGGTCTTAAGGCGTCTTTTGTGGATGAGTTTGTTGATGATGTGGAGATCATATCCATTGTTGACTGCTATTTGTCTGAGTATGTTAAGTTCTTTTTTGTAGTTTAAATCTGAAAGTGGAATGGATTCTAGGCGATGGATGTAACTATGAAAAGCTGCGCATTTGTGTGACAGGGGGTGGTTAGATGAGAATGGTATTACGTGGTCAGTCTGTGTGAGTTTCCTATAGATACTGAAGTCGAAGTGGTCATTTAATCTGGTAATGGTGAGATCAAGAAAATTGATTGATATAGATGATTTCTCATAGAACTCCCACTTAAACATTTCCAGTAGCGCCTCAGTAAAATTGAGAGGGATTTTGATACCATGTGGGCGCTAATGGGTTAAAGATTTTGACGTAAACAAAACATACATATTAAAATTTTTCTTAAAGCAAAATCATAAGAATAATTTTCCTAATAAGTTTATACGTTACCGACTAGAAATATTTTGTATAACAATAACTTACATATTAGATATAAAATCGGAATGTCATGAAAAGCAACGTCAATACCTATATTTGCTGTTTATCTATCGACGGCGTCTTACCTTAACCATTGTATAATAAGCATGCAATGCAGTTATCAATGTTATCAATAAACGTATTTTACGTGTTTTAAAACTTGTTTTTGTCAATGAAAGAATTAAGGATATCTTTCGTCCCACCTGCTGCACGATGGCTAAATCACACTAGCACCAATGTCACAGTCTTTATCACAGACCATTTTATTTATTAAGCTCTCATGATGTGATTATGTAGAAGAAACTGGTACACAATGACACATTTTTTTAGGAAATGTACTCTAACATCGGAATGCAATCTTCGAAAAAATCTCAATTTAGAGTTTTGTTATCTGTATACATTTGTCTATAAAATTTGATAGTTATTAGGACTAAAGTAAAACTTAATTAAAATCCTTTGTAAAAGGTATATATTTAAAAACCCAAACGGGCTGTGTTAGACAGAACGTTTTTGGAATACATCATTCCATCATCGGTGTCTAGGAGTACATGAATGTAGCCACTAAATATATGGGTAAAAACCCGTTAACAAATAATTAGTTACATTTGTTCGACATTATATCTTATAAATACTTAAGATGTTAAAGTTACCGTTGGATTAGGTAACATGGCGAATAATCTTAATTAACTGGTTACCTAATCCAACGGTAACTTTAACATCTTAAGTATTTATAAGATATAATGTCGAACAAATGTAACTAATTATTTGTTAACGGGTTTTTACCCATATATTTAGTGGCTACATTCATGTACTCCTAGACACCGATGATGGAATGATGTATTTCGAAAACGTTCTGTCTAACACAGCCCGTTTGGGTTTTTAAATATATACCTTTTACAAAGGATTTTAATTAATTTTTTAATATATGGTATACAGACAAATACAGGAACGTAGATTCCTTGTGGATTTTAAAGTAAAACTAGTTACTTTGAAATTTTCAGAAATATGCAATCTGAATTTGTATCAATGTGTACCACCAGTGGTACAGTTTGAAACATAAAGTAGTAGATAATATAACCCGTTAAAAACAATGATTAAATACAAAAAATATTTATTATTTCTTCAAGTTACCGTAAAATAAAATTGTTAAACTCCAAACCAAATCTATAATAGCAAGACAGTTGTTTGTTTTCTGCATATATAGATGCTGCCAATAACATAACAAAATCAAATTTCAAACCCATATGAATATCAGGAACATCTGAAAAGCAAAATAAATTGGAAACTTTTGTACTTCTCAAATATGAAACTTTAAATTCACTTCTAAAATTTTCACAATTTCTAAAATTTTGGCTACACAATAGACGTTACTCATAAATTTGACAAAGAGTCTGTCAACACTAAACTTCCCGAATCCGTTTCTGAATCACTTTCACCTTACTTGGTCTTTTTTCTAGGAGGGCCCTTTTTATAGCCTTTTGTGCTAAAAGATTCACAAATATTTCGTTTCAGTTTCTTGACTGTGGGGGTTTTCTTACCTTCCGTGTTATAAGAAAGGTCTTTTATTTCTGGTATAGGTACTAGTTAAAATGACACTTTTCCTTGATTTCTCCAAATTTAAGCTTAATTTAGTATTTGCTCCAAATTTAAGAAAAATCGGTCAACATTTGGTTTCGTAAATAAAGTAAGCCTTGACAGTGAACATCCTTCTGACCTTCTGAGGCTTAATGATGAATTTCTTTTTATAAATGCCCTTAACCAATCTTTGCTTGCAAATTTGTTGGCTTTTCAATATTCTGGCATAGTGATATTGTTTTTAGCAACCATTTCATATGCCAATTCTCTGACTTTTAGAGTATTCAACCCAAAAGCCATTTTGCTACAGTTCTTGATATAATCACACATCGACGTCTCATGCTATGTGTTAAATACTAATCCAACAGCATAATTTGGCTCCATTTTTGCATTTGGATCATTTTTTTCTTCTAGAACATATCGCCTTAATGTGCTAAAATTTATGCCAAACATATCTGCCGCAACGCGAAGTGCCCATCCATTTTTTTAACCTCTGTTACTGCTGTGGTCATTTGTTCACTTATAAATTTGGTTCTTGATCTTTCTTTCTTCCTCCTTACCATGGTACACCTGCAATAGAATGCCGTTGGTATAGAATTATTAAGTATGGTACACAATAAACACGTGTCATTGTGTACCTCTACTATATGTTTCAATGTGTACTACCACAGGTTTAAAGTTTCAGTTGGATATAAACGTAAAACCCGGCAATTATTGGCAACGATATTTATACGTCAAAAGGCATCCATTACAGGTATTATAACAACATATATACTTAAAATAAAACTATTTATTTATAGGCAATATACCTTTTTATAAACGCTCCAGTTTTTAAATCTCAGGCACAAAGAACAATAAAAAACGTCGTGTAATGTCTACTACTCCGTATATAAAAACGCAATGCATTATGTACTTAGTATCCATTGCAGCTAGTGGCAATGTGGCGCCAATTTAATTCAGTACTAATAACAGTGTTTTATTGTGTACTATGAATTAATGTGTACCACTCTCCCTTACATGTCAAGACAGCTGAAATGGATAATGCAGATAATACTATGGCCCCTTATCCTAATCACCGTTATGTTCGTTATCAATAATATCTACGTTATTTTTTAAATATTTCTATCAAGAAGAAAACAACATAAAAATAAAAATATTTATTTTGTGTTCCTATGTACATAAGTTAAAATTATATTACATTTTATTTAAAATCTAATGATATCTAATTACTGTTTTGAGATCTCTTTTATATAAAAATAAAAGTCCTCAAATAAAAGTGAAAAGTATGGACTAAATAGTGCTTTTACACAAATAAAAATACTATAATCCTTAACTACCATACATTTTTATACAATAACATGATCTTAACTGTTAGTCTTGGCATAGTTGAGAGCGCCTAAGTTGCCCGATAAATGATTGGTTAGAGCATTCGAAATATGTAAAATCTCTATAAGACGATGCCTATCATCCTAATGAAGATAAAATACAATTATTGTAAAACTGTAAAAGATCTGGCTTCAGACGAAAAAGAACAAGATGCTATCAACTATGATAAGAGTCACTCACTGTTTCCAATTATATTAAAAAACATTTCCCACTATCTTCGTAATCTCTCTTTGAGGTGTAAATTTAGTTTGGATTTAAAAATTTTGCTAGGAATTGTTTAAAGAAGATGTTAATCATTATCTTATAACATAATCTACACATTATTTTCTTGAACTAAAATTTGACTTGCATTTTGATTTTTACGTTTTTGTTTCTTATCGTAATTTACTTTTGATAAAATTAAAATCATAATTGCTAGCACTAATATCGCTCCTATAATTAATACGATTCCCATCACAGAAATGGGGTTATGAGCTACTTTGGCTTTAAATACATTATCACAATCTGCCCAACTAACCCAGGTATTATTCCAGTACACTGGATTTGCTTTCGGATCACGTGGTTTATTTCTTGGAGGCACAACTGTTTTTCTATAGTCCAGAAGAAGATGTTCTAGATTCTTTACAATATTTGGTCTAGAGGAAGCTAAATTGATCCTTTCACATGGATCATCTTTAATGTTGAATAGACATGGGGACTGCAATAAGTTGCATTTTGTTTCTTCCAATTGATCTGGATCGGAAGGTGCACATATAACAGTTGCTTCCCGTCTTAGTTGTTCCACGACAGTTTTATCTATAGGTTTTAATCCTCTTGGAGAGCTATTTGAATATTTGTCTTCAATTTGTTGATAAGTTATGAAACCTAAAATAATTAAAAAGAAATTAGTTTTGTTACTGCAATTATTTATAGAATATTAAAATTAAACTGGCACAATTAGGATCATTTATTTTGGCCTCAAAATATCTCCAAGTTTGATAAATAATCTCTTTATTTGATCCAAATCTCATTACCTGTTGTACCTATTCCTCTGAGATACGCAAATTGCTTGTAGTGGCTAGGAACCGGACTTTAATAAGTGAGTGCGTAAGCAGTTCGAAGTACAGTTCTCGTATTTTGTCATTGTTACAATCGAGACTATCCATTATATTGCCTAAAGATCATTTTTTCCTCTTCATTTGTAGCTCCTTTCTTGATTTCTTTATTTAATCGTACCATATAGTTTATATAATACTTGATATCGATGGGTTTGCCCTTCTGAAATAATCGATGAACAAAATATCTTATGCATCCCAAAATATGAAATCTATGCCAGATGGACTGGACTGTTCACTTAGCTTACTGCCGATTTGACTTTTAAGTGAATTCGTGTTTCATCAAAGACAATCGACAAACGACTGTTGCCTATCTGTGTTTCGTCAGTCTCCTTCAAGAGCAGTAGCCAAGTCGGTCGCTGCGCGACATTTCTGTTTCAGCACTAATTTGTAAATGGTTTCTTATTAAAAATAATAACTCGCGAAATAAAATTTAATAACGAGGAAGACGAATTGCTAATCAAGTTAGTGCCTAAGAACCCACCACTATTTGAACCTCAACTAAAATCCTGCACGGATGTTATCATCCTAGAAAATATAAAATCCTTCTTCGCGCCTAGTGTTAAATATAGAATATATACATCTCCGTTTTTTCATTCGAAAGATACGAGAATACGAGAAATGTGTCGTCATTTTCTTCTTTCAGTAGCTTTTAAAAGAACAGTTTCGAAGCAGTTATACGACCTTTTTCTACATCTGATATACTGAAGTATAGACGCACGTTTTGCGTATGTCTCTTGTCTCGGTCGCATACTCATTTTAAGGAGTGAAGTTCACTTGCTGTCTCGGTCTCGCTCTATATATCACATGTCTCGGTTTCTTGTCTCTGTCGCTTGTTGCGGAATGCTACGTTTAAGTATCGAAACACAAATTCATGTTTATTACTCTGATATAGTTGCAAACAATTCTTTGAGTCATCAACGGGTTGATATTTTTGATCGACTGAGAGCTAACGCGGTCTTTCTCTAACGCGTGTCACGTAGAATTTTCAATCATAATTAATTTTCAATCATGATTAACTGGGAGCAAACTCCGTAATTACTCTGAAAACAGTATTCTCAAAGATAACCGTCTACGCAAAATGGAGAAATAATATACTTCCTTCTGATATGTTTAATATCCCTACTATATTACGCAACTACAATTTACGATAAATCCTCTAAGGGAAAAATTTACTCATCCCAGATACCTATGGTGTCAAAACGATTGAGCTCTGGTGGGGCTCTTTCCGTGTTATCGAGCCCTAGGTGACTTGTTATGCTGGGGTATCTCCCAAAAATTTTCGTACACATCTGGTCGTCGAGAGTAGTACAGCTTTCTGCATGGTCTTATAGAGATGTTCATTCAGACCCAGCTTTTTATGTTTTCTAGGAGGTTCTTCAGAATGACTCCAGTAGTAGAAAGAATAATAAGTATTATCTGGTTACTTTTCATTCTCCATTGTCGCCTCCATTTGTATTTCTAGATCTCTGTACTTGGCAATCTTTTCGTTGTATTTAACACACAGAATATTGTTGGATATCGCCACGTCGATTAGTGTTGTTTGTCTCGTTAGTTTATTAACTAGTATGAGATCTAGTCTATTGTGTGTGACTGTTTGGTTTGTGAGCACAGTGCGGTCCCAATATAGCTTAAAGTTGTTATTTTCAAGCATATTCTCTGGGACGTATTGATAATATGGGAGATGGTTTGCTTGGAGAAGTCCGAGTTTGATAGCTACTTCTTGATGAAGGACTTTTCCTACTGAATCATGCCGTTTTTTGTATTCAGTTGCAGCACAAACTGGGGGCTGCCAGGCACAAATGCCTGGCAGCCCCCAGTAAGATGTTGGATGTTTTCTTGGGTTTGACATCCATATCGGCATTTGTCGTTTTGGGTTTGAGGATTTTTGAGGATATATTTAAGGTAATTTTTTGTTGGTATAACCTAATCCTGAATGGCAATTAATGGATCTTCTGTTTCTGGGAAAATCTTTCCTGACTTCAGCCAATAGTTCAACGCTATATTGTCGACATAATCTTGACTGATTTCATTGGAATCTCGCCCGTGCAGAAGTTTACCTATTCAGATGCGCATTTTTTCATTCTTAGTTAGATGGTTTATGCGCATTTCTGGTTCCCTCAGTTTGATCGGTGTTGTGTCATCTACTGCGTAAATCGCGCGATGTCGAGTAGATGTCTCAGATTGCATATAAAAATAAGTTCTTAAAGTAGATAAGGTATGCCGGTCTGAGGCCATCCCCTAAATCGCAACCCCTAAAACCGCAACCCCCGGTCGTAAGTTCCAAACGGCTTAACGTAGGATAACGTACTAGGGCTCGTTGGAAAGGGGATGGAAAATGGGGTTGAACGCAGTATGTGCCGTGCCCATCGAAGCATGCCAAAAGGTCATTATTAGGTATCTTCGTTTCTATTGGTCCGATCGTGACGTACGAGGGCTCGTTGGAACGGGAAGGGGACGGGGAATACTTTGACACAAAAACAAAGATGGCAGCATTGCCAAATGGGCGCTAAACCGTATCTTCGTTGCTATTGGCCTGTTTTTGACGTATGAGGTGTGAGGTGAAAGCGTTGGTGACACAGAAGCCATGTCAACGTTCAGTATGAACATTCTTCTTCTTCTTCTTTTTCGTACAGTGCCTAAGAGAACGTGACAGTCGACGCAGAACGTGAAATGTCGCGTGAAATAACGTGACATTTGACGAAGAACGTGACATTTCACGTCCTGCGTCGAATGTCACGTTCTTCCAACGAGCCATCGTACGTCACGATCGGACCAATAGAAACGAAGATACCTAATAATGACCTTTTGGCATGCTCCGATGCGCACAGCACATACTGCGTTCAACCCCATTTTTTATCCCCTTTCCAACGAGCTCTCGTACGTCATACTACGCTAAGCCGTTTGGAACTTACGACCGGGGGTTGCGATTTTAGGGGTTGCGATTTAGGGGATGGCCTCAGACCGGCATACCTTATCTACTTCTTAAATTAGTAATCTGTTTTTACTCTTCTTTTACTGCACTGTTGAAGAGTTTTTATATCCATTTTAGTCTACTTAATAATACCAAATAAATAGCTAAACGGTGTTTAGTGCCTTTCGTGCTAGTAAGATGTGAGCGGAGCAGCTGTTTTACTTTTCGTATGAACTCTGAAATTAATTCGATTTTATTTTGTTTATAGTTAATTTTCTGCGCTTGCTTTACTCCTAGATATTTGTACATGTCATTTTCTCCCATAGCCTCGACGTTTTGGCCATTTTGCATATCGAATCCTCCGGGCTGAACCTTTCCTCTGACTATATTTAAAACGTGGCACTTGTCTAACCCGAAGTGCATACTAATATCATTTGAGGATGTTTCTAGAGTTTTTAGCATCTGATCTAAGTGGTTTCGAGTGGAAGACTTTACTTTTAAATCATTCCTATACAACAGATGATTAAGATTGGCCACTACAATATTGTTGTTTTTAATGCTAAAACCTGAGTCAGTGGAGTTCAATAGCTGGGAGAGTGGGTTCATCGCTATATAGAACTACAATGGGCTCAACGAGTCTCCATGGATTATTATAATATTAAAAGTACAATTAGTTAATCAGGCATTTTCAAAATTGAAACCGTGCAAAAATGTTCCCGACTCTTGATACGCATTGGTAATTGTTGATGATACTGATGGTCGAGAACAACTTTCAGCAATCATTCCAACGTGCTACTGCATCATTAGCCGCGGACTCAATTTCGTTTAGGTGTTCCATTTTCGCACTAAATTTGCGCTTGCGGTTGCAACAACAATAAGCTGTCTTTAATAATTGCAAACAACTGTCAAACAACTGTAACCAGGGAGACGCAAATCCCACGAAAATTGCTACGTTTGAAGAAAAAATAGTATACTTTATTCGGCAAAGAAGCGACTTTTCTTGACTTGCCTTCTATTATGCGTCATATCGGGCGAGTCAAGAAAAGTCATGCTTCTCCGCCTCATAAAGTAATATACTATTTGATGATGTGGCACCTGAAACGCCTTGTGCTTTTTCTTGAGTAAGCCGTATCACAATTTGATACCGCACTATCAAAAATAACAATTTAAAAATTTCCTAAATTTAAAACTTCTTATTTTAGTTTTTTTTTTGTAATTCATTATCTTAAATATTCGTCCACTGCTTGATATAGATGCTAGGTCTCACGCAACTCTTTCTATATTTTTCTGCATAGAGCATTCTTCTACTACTACTTTTTCTACTATTCTACATAGAGCAGCCTGCATCCAGTTTCTACTGATGAGTTTTATTTCATTGGGTCATCTTGTTGGTGAACAATGTCTGCTCTGGAAAGCATGTTTTTTTTTATTTGACGCGTTTTGTCCATCGGTCATCTGACAAATTGGCAACTTTACGACTTCGTTTTTCTTTAGAGTCATAATTTCTCGTATGCCACTTAAATTAATTGGGACTTAAAAACTACACATTAGGAATATCTAAGTGATAAAAGAACTACATCATATTTTTAATCTAATGAATATAACAAACGAATGCTCAATGAAAGGTAAAGCAAAAACGTAGCTAACTTAAGTATACCTGTAAAGGAAGTAGCGGCCTTTGACGACAAAACTTGATTAATGTCGTAAAAATACTCATCCCTTTTACCATTATCTCCAAACCATTTATCACGTTTTCCTTTAACTACAGTACCATACATGTATTTCCAGTCACCTTGTCTAATGGCTCCATATCTATCTATGTCATCGATGTTATAAACAAACTCTGTTCTAGGACTTTCTTTGTCTTCAGATATTGATTCCCACATATCCATTCCGTCTAAATGTTTGGGTATATTGGTCTTATTTAGTCCTAAAATTATTAAATAAAATTTCTTTATCAATGTATTATTTATGCATCAAGAATATTATTTGTATCAGATTGAGTATAGTACTTCTGAACTTCAGTACTTCAGTAGATGATTCTGAACAAAAATGTTTATTAACACTTTTTTTGTAGAATAAATCGTTCTCTTAGAAACAACGCTTGAACCGACCGGTGATTTTCAATGTCAGGTGCGCGCGCGAAATCAATTTCGAATAAAGTTTGTACCAACTCGACTGCAAAAAATCGATATCTTTTGATTAAAGTGTCCTAGTAACAAACATTAAATGCGTTTTAAAGGTGAATAGTGCAGCTATCGTATGCCGTTTTTGTATTTTGCCGCAAATAAAGTCAGTTTCATAAAGGCGTTAAATATGTAAACGTTTAGCGATTTTTACCATTTTTACGATTCTCACGAGATTAATAAAATTTTTCCTCTCCGTTTACCGGTCAATATGCAATTTTCATTAGAGCTTAATCTTCATAACATATAGCCTTAAATTTTGGTTTTGAGTTTTGGCAACAAATGTAAGGCATTGGAAATATGCCTAAACAACGCTGAATTTAAACTTTTACATTACAAATAATCTAAAATTGCTTTCTTTTGATTACGTACGTACGTAAAAGTGCGATTTTTAAAACGAGACAACTTCAGCTACAAATTTCAACTAATAACATTATCGTGGATTGTGATGTCATTTAGGCTTATTTCAAATGCCTCATATTTATTGCCAAAACTTAAAATCGAAATTTCATGTTAAAGTTTTAAAGATTATGCCCCAGCCGTGAAAATTTAATAGCGACCGGTCAATGGAAGTGACAGATTTTATTGATCTCACGAGTCATGATCACGAGATCTCACAAAATTGATTTCATTTGCGGTAAAATATAAAATTCTTTATAAGAAAGCTGCACTTTTCACCTTTAAAATGCCTTTAAAATTTTGATTTTTGTCGATAGGTCACTCTGATCCAAAGATATCGAATTTTTACCGTCGAGTTGATACAAATTTTATTTAAAATTTATTTCGTGCTCGTACGTGCAATTGAAAATCATCGGTCGCTTCAAGCGTTGTTTCGTAGAGAACGGTTGATTCTACAGCAAAAGTCTTTATAAACATTTTTGTTTAAAATGATCTCAGCTACATTTTTTAATTGCAATATTGTTTTCTACAGCGTACAGATTCATTGTAAATCGATTTTTCTGTTTCCTCCCCCCTTACGAAGAGGGTTTTAGGGGGAAGCCTTGGGATAAAAAAGCTAAACTTTTTTTATCTTTTTTGAAACCACAAAATTGACATTCTCAGCAAAATTCAGCCTGTTCGTATGATTTTCAGATCTCAAATCTCTGACGACTGGAATATAGTTGTACCTGATGTACCTACTTAGAAAAGTTTTGTTTGTATAGAAAAAGCCGTTCAGCAAGATGTTTTTTTTTCGAAGTAAAACACAATTTTATAACAATTTTGAATAAACTAAACAATCAACAAAGATCGCGATAAGCGGTGCTAAGGTAGAAATTTCGCAGGGTTGTAATAGGAACATTTTGGACGAAATATCTTTAAATGATCGTCTGTTTTTTATGGTACAAAGTACCATAATACACTTCTTTGTTGAAACTTTATTTATTTCAAATGTATTATCTAAATTTTACAATAACTACATTTATTTTAAGTTTCCGCATTTCATTCGGTGCTGATTTCATAACGCCTGTTACAAGCAAGCAATTACCATGGAAACGACATGCAAAACTACTTACTAAACAAAAAATGTTTTGTGCTAGATATATAGCTTAGCTGATTGTATGGACGTTCGGAATGCAACCAAGACATAAAACTTCTATTGGTTAAATATTATGCGTAGATATGTACTACAAAATTATTTAGTGTTAATAACATCATGTTAATATCCTCCTAGTTTGGAGGATAAGGCAAATATTAAAAAAATTTAAGATCTGCGCCAGTATTTAATTTAAGGCAAGTACGAGGCCATTCGTAAAATAAGGTTCCCACGAATTTTAAAAATAGATAGCTTTAGTGCAGACGATGCTCCAACTGTTCTATCCCCATATTATACAATTCTATTGCCAATCGTTTTAGGTATCAAGTAACCTTTTCTTTAACTTCATCATCGGTACTGAAGCATAAGACACCCAAGTGTTCTTTTAATAATCACTTGGTCCTAGATCCGGACTGGGGGAGGGCGGGGCACAAAGTCCAGTCAAAATCTCTTAGCAGTTGTTCAGTTTGATGTGAGATATGAGATCGAAGCCTCACACCATTGAACATGAATTGTGGTGTGGGAAGTCTCAGAAATATGCAAAGCAAGTTCGCTAATGGTAAACCTCCGATCTTCAAGCAATATTTGTTGAAATTTTTCGAAAATTTCGTCTGAAACTAAAAAGTCTGTTCTTTATCGTGAATTTCCGTTTGGCCTTCATTAAATTCTCTACTCAATTTGTGAACGTATTAAACAGATATGCACTTTTTCCCATAAACTTCGATTAACCGACTATGTATGTCAATAGGTGAAAACTGTTTTGCAAGCGAAGCTTTATCTTCGAAGGCTGCTAGGTCATAGGTCAGCACTAAGCAATGCAGAGTGGCATTAGTGGTAATCGCAGAGAGAGGGAGAGTGGATGTCTAAGGCAGTGTTGCCGGACTTCTCCTCCCAGCACATCGCATTCTGTCTCAGCGGCATAGAGAAGCTTTTTTTACGAATGACCCTCGTACAAACTGGTTATAAAAATTGAGCAAAGTTTATGCGGAAATATGAATTATAACCAACGTATAAGATCTTCTTCTTCAAGTGCCATCTCCGCGGCGGAGGTCGGCAATCATCATAGCTATTCGGACTTTTGAGACGGCTGCTCAGGCTGTAGAAGATCAAAGGACCGAAAATCCATACCTGACACCAGTTGTTACGTTTTTTTCTGTGGGTTCAAAGATTATCACAGTCACTAATTACCTTAAAGTTATTGCTTACAAAACAATTGGCACTTTAATGTAAAATTGCCAATAATAATCTAATTTAAGACTTCGGCAGGCTTATATATATAAATGAGAATGAAATATTCTCGAAACAGCTACCGAGCAACGATCGGATCCATACTAAAATTCGAAATTCTAGAAGGCATCACAACAATATCAATGAAAGAACTTGCTTAAGATCTATATCCAGTGGTGGATGAATACGGGTTGAAAAAGAAGTAAAAAAAGAGGCATCAAATTAAAATACGAATTCAGAATATTAACAATATATCGTAATCGCCTGCCAAAAAGTACTAGCGTCGCGCATTTTTAGTAATTTCAAAAGGTACCGAGAAGCCGTTGATGGATGATATTATTAATTAATTCATAAATGAATTTATCTAGACAATACAAATAGGGAAAGATTACTCCTTTCAGTATCCAATCTAATTCTTTATTTCACGTATACACACAGACAAACTTTTAAGTTTGACATTGCATACCATGCAAACCTAATATCCATATTAACACGTGTATTTGATGTATTTGTCCAGTACGCAGCTTATGATGTCTAAGGTTCTTGTTATATGAGCGCTAATGTCGTGTTAGCCGCGCCGCGTTAGCGTTGGCCCAACCCGACAATCGCATTACCATATGGAGTAAATTGTCGTCAGCGATTCCGCGTTATTCCGACGGCTAGCGTTACTAGCGCGGCCAGTCGTGTTAGTAGTGTAGAGTTCAAGCGTTGCACATAGCACGCATTAAGTTATACGTAGCGCTGACAACGCGAATAAAGTGATCTCAATGCGACGTAATTCCAGTCACGTATAACTTGGACATTATACGCTGTTATACGGCATTAGTGCTCGTATAATAGCTCCCTAAGAATTCTGTAGAAATTTTAAATTTATATACAAACCTGCTATGGAGTAGAATGTTGGCAGCCAGTCAGAAATATGCATTAAACGGTTGGAAACGCGTTGTGGTTTTTTAATCAGGGGACTCCATATAGCCGCTATATTTCGATGGCCTCCTTCGAAGGCTGTTTCTTTCGTCTAAAAAATAAAAAATACATACAAATATTTTAGCGGTAGATTTACAAAGTAAACGAGTTATTTTGTTTGTTGATTTTAGATGTGCCTATGATAGTGTTGAAAGAAACGACTGTACAAGGCCATGATAGAATTCAGCATATCAGTACACTTAGTAAAATTGGTGAAAGCGACCCTCTCAAGAGTCGAGTGTAAAGTTAGAGTGCAGAACGGAGTTTCCAGAACGTTCCAGTCTCAGATAGGACTTACAAGGAGACAGCCTATAATGCCTTCTATTCAATATTGCACTAGAGAAAGCGATAAAAGAATCTGAAACCAGAGAAAGTATTATTAATAGCGTACAATTACTAGCGTACGCCGATGACATCGACATTATTGCAAGAAGAAAGGCGGACGTGGTCGAATCATTCAAGGCGCCTGAAGCAGCAACAAAAAGAATAGGACTAGAGGTTAAAACTAGTAACACGAAGTATACGAAAATATCAAATTATGTACAAGCAGCACAACCCGAAGATGTAACGATCCGTACATATACTTTCGAAGGAGTGAGAGAGTTTATATACCTAGGCTCACAAACTAATCAGAATAAATGCAGTAAGTGCAGAAATTAACAGACGGATATATCTGGCAAATAGAGCCCATTATGGATTAAAAAATTTTTTTAACAACACGCCTAGTTACAAAAAGAACGACACTAGTGATATACAGAACTCTTATCAAGTCCATCCTCACCTACGCGTCGGAAATATGGACGATGACAAAGAGCGATAAAGAACGTTTAAGATGTGTTTAGATGCTATAATTTCGAACTTTACAGCCTGTATGACAAACCTGATATTATTAGGTCCATCAAAATAAACCGGCTGCGGTGGTTAGGTCACATAGAGAGAATGAATGAGATGGAGCAGCCAAAATATATTTATAACCAAAAAATAGATGAAGTGAGAAGGAGAGGTAGGCCCAGAGCACGATTTAAGGATCAAATGGAGGAAAACTTGAGAATGTTGAGAGTACGAAACTGGAAAGCCAAGGCGAAGAATAGGAGAGAATGGAGACTTAGCCTTGAGCAGGACAAGACCTACCATGGGTTGTGAAGCCAATGATGATGAGGTCTCTCATCTTAAAAAGTTGTACCAATTTTTATAAACAATTTTTTTACAAATAAATTTTCAAATTTGAATATTTTAATTTACAACTAGTTATAAATGCTATATATGTTTTATTTAAAAAGTGTATAATTTATTAGGTATTACAAATTCTACATCAATTGTTCGAAGATTTTTGCCAAACTTTAGTCCTTATAACTTTTTACATGGAGCATATTTCTCTAAAATCTGCACGTGAATAAAAAGTTTGAACCTCTTTTGACAATTTACTATTGAAAAAAATGTAAATGTAAAAAATAACGTGTTAGTAATATTGCTAGCAGCATTAGGCATGAACTCTTTTTGGACAGTCCTATCAGAAAAAGTGAATCACTCCATGCCGTCCGCAGATTCCATGTTTCCTGACCCAAGAAACTAATACCTGCTGAGGGTAACTTGTTCAGGATTACGGATAAATTCCAAAACAACATTCATGGAGGAGAAACAAGACTTCGAAACCGAATTGCATGAAAATTTGGATTTAGGTTCTACTTACCCTAAAATTTACTTTTGGACTTCTGCCGTTGATTGCTTTTTTATTTTTAGGGGTGAAAACTACCCCTATTATAAAAAATCGTATAATTGTAAATTAAATAAATGTCAATTAACGTTAGAGATAGATTAGTTATAACTAAAACAATGCGTAGGAAGACATAAAATCTCGTGGCTACGCAATCTCCGTGAATGGTTTGGATGCAGTTCAATTGAACTATTCAGGCGCGTAACCAACAAAATTATAATTGCCGGAATGATTTCCAATCTCCGATAGGAGCGGAACTTGAAGAAGAGAAGAAAACGATGTCATTTGTCTCCATTGATTTGCATGGAAACTTCGATTTAGGTTTTACTTACCCTCTACTTCAAAATTGGACTTGTGCTCTTGGTTGATTTATATTTTTTAGGAACGAAAACGACCCCTATTAAAAAACAATCATATAATCGTAAATTGAAGCAATTTGGAAGTATTTAATGATACAGTCACATTCAATTTAGATTTATTTACTGTTTTAATTTTTTTCACATAATTTCTACCCTTATAAAAACCACCCCTTGCGAAAAAATTCGAATGGTTGTAGTATTATTGAAGCGAAGCTTTTATACTGGCGTTGTATTGCTTTTTTTTTCTCTACAGTAAAATGCTGAGGAGGACGTTACGGAACTAGCGCCACAAAACGTCGTTGTCACGTGTAGCGTCATAGAATAGTGGTTCTTGATATCGATTCACTACTCTCGATAAAATGAATCATAACAAAATCCCCACCTTGTTTTGAGATACAATTTTTTTTATAAGTGCAATAAAAAATGTTTTCTCTCAAACAACAAAAAAAAATTTCTCTTGTTATCATTTTATCCTAACCTAATTCTTTTATCCTACCTTAAAATTTTATAAATTTTTCTTTATTCGTGGCATTTGTACACATCGTGGATATTGTAAATTCCTCGTATCTTTTCTGATTCCACATGCCTCAGTATATAACTGTTTATTCCATTTTCATTGTGGATTATATATGGACCCTCGAAAACAGGCATTAGTTTTGCGCAAACGTCCCCAGTAGGATTTGATACTCGTAACGCCCTTATAAGCACCTTTTCTCCCTTCTGCTAAGTCACTGGTCTTCGTCTTCTATTGTGACTTTGTCTTTGGAGATATTTCTGATTACTGCGCTGCAGCCTCCTCTGGCCAGTTTCCAAAACTCGTTGATATTCCCTCCGCTCAAGATCTTTCCATGGCCGTATTGGCATCACACCCTTCATGATATATTCTGGAGTTTCTTTTGTTACCGCTCTTGGAATGGTGTTCAAGTCATTTTCTATTTCTGCCAGTTTCCTATCCCATCGTCGATGTTATCCATCTGTAGCAATGCGAAGGAATTTCGTAGTCTCCTGTATAAAACGCTCTGACGGATTACTTTCAGGATGTCTGATACTAACAAAATTTGTCCCTATTCCCCTGTCTTGAAGCTGTCCTTTGAAATGATCACTCCGGAAATAAGTCGCATTGTCTCAGAGAATTCTTCTTGGTGCTCCTATGGTGGCTATAAAATTGTCAATCTTTCTCAATATTTCTTCCCCTTTTGTGGTACGGCAACTGTATAATTTTACATATTTGGAAAATATATCCAACATCACCAAAATATGTTTATTCCTTTGCGTGGTCATAATCAGATCACTTAACATATATATCGCTATAATATCCAATTTTTGACGGAATACAATATTCTTTGCATTATTTTCATTCCTGAAATTTCTGCTTTTATATTTTTGACATATTTCACATTTTTGGGTAACTTTTTGGCAATTCGGTAATCTTTTCGGCAGATATAGTTTTCTCGAAAAACCAGCCAAACCTTCCTGCTACCAATATGTCCATTGTCCTCGTGTAATTTTTTTATGATCCTCTCTGCCAATGTCTGTGTTACCAAATATAGTTGCTTTCCATCAATTCTCTTGAAAAATATGTCATTTTCCCTCTCCGCTCTTCTTTTTTCTCTTTCCTCCAGATCTTCTTGATTTGCTCTTATTTCGTTTAATGATAATACACCTTCCTCTTGTGTCAAAATATTCAGTCCCATATGAAAAGCAACTGCTTCCTTTTTTCCGGTGTTTTCATCCGGTGTACGAGCGTCGGTTATAATGTTGTCTTTTCCTTTTATATATCGAAATTCAAAATCATACTCCTGTAGTAACAAACCGCCTCTATGTATACGATTGTTAACCAAACGATTTTTCATAATATGTACCAAAGCTGCATGATCTGTTTCGATTGTGAGTTTTGCTCCCAATAGATAAAACCTTGGCTTATTTACACAAAAAAGTACACTAGCAAACTCTAATTCAGTCACACTGTATTTTCTTTCGTGTGCTTTTGTTGCCCGGGAAATAAAACAAATTGGCACTTTTTGGTTGTTTTGTATCTGTGACAAAACTCCTGCAAATTTTTGTATAGACGCATCGATTCGTAGTATAAAAGGTAAGTTGTACATGGGATGATATATTTTAGTTCCTTTTGAGAATTCTTCTTTTAATATTTGTAAAGCCTTCTCTTGTTCTTCTTTCCAATTCCATTTAATACATTTCTTCAGTAATTTTATTAATGGAATCTCCTTCTGGTTCAAATCAGGAATTAGTTTTTTGAAATAGTTAATCGTACCGAGAAAACCTCTCAATGTTTTCAAATTCGTTGGCCTTGGGTATTCATCTATGAGTTTTACCCGGTCCTTGGCTAAACCAAGTTTTTGTGTCCAATTTAAAACCCAAATAGATCACTTCTTTTTGAAAAAATTGACATTTTTCAATATTCAATTTTAATCCGGGCTTGTCCAACTCTTAGGCCAGTATTATTTTTATATGTTTCAAATGACTATGTGTATCTTGTGAAAAAATTAGTAAGTCGTCGATGTAGTGGACTATGAAATCTTCATACCTATTTAAAATTGTATGTAGAGCTCTTACCAGTGCTGCACAAGCACTTTGTAAACCAAAAGGTACTACTTTAAATCGGTACACAATACCTTCTATTGAAAACGCGGTGTAGTTTCTACATTTTTCTGCTAACGGTATCAACCAAAAACTATGGTTTAAATCAAATTTAGAAAAAATGTGTGATCCAGTAATTCTTACAAAAATAGCCTCGATGTTGAGAGGTGATTTATATTGAGATACCGTGTATTGATTTATATTCCGTGCATCCAAACATAGCCCCAATTCTCCACTGCTTCTTTTTACAATCACGATTGGGTTGATATACGGCGAGTCACATCTCTCTATGATTTGATCTTCTAACATTTTATTAATTTCACCTTTGACCTCCTGTCGGTACTTATATGGGATGGGGTAAGTTTTTGATCGAAAAAAGTCTTTAACCTCAAATGAATGTTCATACTTTTTGGCTACTCTGTTTTCTTTATTTATTAAATTTTCACAATCCCTCAATATTAAACGCAGCTCCTTCTCTTTTTCTTCTCAACATATCAATTTTCGTTCTTTTTCCTTAGATTCTTTACATATGTTTATTGTATATTCTATCTCCTCCATCTCGCATACATCTTCTTCAAACACCACCGTTTCAATTATTTCTTTTCCCTTTTCGTTTATCAAACTTTTTTTTTTCTTTTTCTTCTTCTTCTGGTCTCATCTCTTCTTTTGAGGAATCCCCTGTTTTCTTTTTTAATTTTGTTTTCTTTTCTTTCTTCTTTCTCTGTCCTTGCTTCGTTGCCAAATTCATTTCCACTGTTTGTTCTTTGTCTAAATCATCATTTTTCCGATTCTCATGTTCCTTGTCCTTTTCCAATATGTCCTGTTCTTCTTCGTTTTCCTCCGTGATTTTCATCGCGTTATTTTTGAACTCTATCACCACATGTTTTTCTGCCAATTCATCTACTCCTATGATCATATCATGCAACATGTTTGGCATTATAACACATTGTAGTGCATAAAATTTCTTGCCCAATTGTACCCTTATTCGTATTCCTTCATTTATAGTTGCCAAAGTCCGTTTATTTGGGCCCACTAAATTTACCCTGAGAATTTTGTAAATTAAATTTGTTAAATTAACCTCTTCTATTAATTTTCTGTTGATCAATGTAATTTCTGAACCGGTGTCTATCACAATTTTAATCGGTTTCCCGTTGATAAAACCATCTACAAACTTTAAATTTACTCCACTTCTTTTATCATTATTTCCTGCCAATTTAATAAATTCGTTCGGGTGACAAAAAATTCCTGTTTGTTTTTTTGTATCTAGTGAGCGCCTTCGTGCAAAGACGCTTGCTGTTCTTCTGTGCTCCTTTTTCCGCCGCTCAGTCTTTCGTCCTCATATTATTCTATTTGTGTGTTGTGGATCTCTCTTCTATTTTCTCTTCGTCTGTTGGACCCGTATCGATTTCCATGATTTTCCTGTTCATTTCGTCTACTATTATTTCTGTTTTCTTGATAATATGTGTGAGTGTAATTTCTATTTTGGTTTTCTCGATATCTGTCCTCGTTCCATTGCCGATTTCTTTGTTCATAATTTCCTCTTCCGTTGTCTTTATTTTCGTTTTCCCTTCTAGGAATAAATTCTCTTTTTGTGTAATCTCTCCTAAAGTTTTGTCCTCTATCTTTATAGTCTTGATTTTCGCATTGTGTATAATTTTCTTGCGATCTTCTTATTTTTCTTTCTCTCAGTTTTGCTTCTCGTATTTGTAGGAATTGGCATAAACTGTCGATACACACGTTGGTTTGCCATTTTATTATGATCTGCTCTTTCTTACTTTTAAATTAACCTTTTTATTTATTCAATTACTTTAATTAATTATTTAATTAATTATCTAAGTGTCGCAAATCATATAAAAAAACACTCTCAGGGTGACTTTAGCTCAGAGCTGTTTAGCACCAGTAAAAGATGCCATAAACTAAGTTTTACTATCTGTACCTAAATTTTAAAAATTTTAGAATGTATTTTGTCCATTATTTTATATTTTATATGTGTGCTATTAATGTTGAGTGTCAATGCTTTTACAAATAATCTCAACGACTATGTCTTGAAAAAGGAATAAAACCATTCCGAAAGCTACACAAAAAGTGAAAAGAGTGTTTCATTAATATCCCGGCCAATTTCCTGACTTGTGCTTGTGAAACAAAAGTTTCCAATGTATATATAGACACACTGTATTATCCACAGAGAAGCTCTGGCTTCCAAAGAAATGTCTCCTGGCCTGAACCTTCAGGTTCAAGGAGCCAATACACATATATTGGATACGAGTCATAAAGTTAATGCTTGTTGTAGAAAATTGCAATTGTGGAGCAGAAATTTAAAGCAAAAAAACCTAGAAATGTTTGCAAATGTAGATGAATATATTAAAACTTACAAGATTGGAGAACAACACGTGAAACTCGTTTTTGTAACCATTGAAAATTATTTAGCGATGTTGACAAAAAATTTTGAAAGATATTTTTTTGCCGCCGACCGACTTGTTATGAGTGGTTTAGGAATCCATTTCAAATTGTACTCGAAGGGCTCTCTACTATCGAAGAAGAAACCTTTAAGATTGCACGGTAGATGCCGAAATTAACAGACTGTTTAATAATAAATCCCTCTTAGAATTTTGGTCAGGGGTAAATAATGAGTTTTCTGCGCTGAAAACCAGAGCCTTCCGTATACTTTTACTGTTTTCAACATCTTACCTTTGCAAAACAAAATTTTACGCAATGGCTGCTTTAAAGACCTAATATAGATTGCAGCTAAATATATAAAAAAAAACTAAGAGCATCTATTTCTAATAGTACACCCTGTTTCGATAAAATTTGCTCTGCAAAACAGGCCCAAGGAAGTCACTAATATACATTAAACTTGTTGATAATTTAGTATTCAGTGCCCTGTTTATCAGTGTTCAAGTGTATTTTATTTTTTATTTTATCAGAATATTGTTTTGCTTTGATTTTAGTAAATTAGTCAATGTTGTTGGTGTTTTTTTTATATTCTCACGCCCTACCCCACTAGTAAAAGCGCGCCACCTTAGGGGGGCGCGCCCCACAGGTTGAGAATGACTGGTGTAGGCATTCTCTTAGACCCGTGTTCGCAAAGTGTGGTTCGTGATCTCCTAGTGGGTCGCAAAATGAATTCCGAAACAGGAAATTTTTTTTAAACAATGTTTTTTTCATAGCTTAAATAAAACATGTAAAATAAAATATAACGCCCTAATTATCATAATATTGTTGTTGTTTATTTGGGAACATAAACGTTGAAAGTACCTCGTAAAACATAAATAGTAAGAATTAAACACTTTACATAACAATACATTACAACGATCTACAGGTCTCTCGTATTAAATTGATTATTTTCTTTATTATAGTGATGATATCAAGAAATTTGTTCAGTTCCAAATTAGTTTTTTCTAGAAAGACACTAAAATTGAAAATAATATATGAGTTAAATGGTTCTGAAGATTTTTTCTTAAAATTTTTGATAAAACTCTTTTGCAATATATAAACTTTTGACCTAAAAAACATATATTTTCTATTTAAGTCTTATGAGATAAAGATACCTCTTCAAACAAGTATATTATTCCTTCCGACATTTTTATTTCCCTACAAGTCGTATAGGAAAGAAAATCGTCTAATTTATATGCATACAGAAGAAAAAACATTTTACGACCGCTACATAAAACGAACTTACCCCTTGAAACGGGTAATTCGAACCGTGATATGCATGGATTCCTTCAGGTTGTTACGAACTTTAAAATGTACCCTTTCCAGCTCAATGTTTTCTTTAGTCCCTAAAAAGGTTACGCATCAGATGGAACGGCATATAAATTCGTCTAATGTACTTTCCATATTGCACGAATTAGATCTGCCTATATATAAGAAAACCGCGTAGAATATTAATTATCGAAGGCGTTTGAGCTGGATTTGGTTAAAATTTGAAAGGTATTTGCTGGGATTCTGTTATGAAAATGGACGTGTCACAATTACAAATATCACACAGTGTGGTTTGACCTTCGAAAGAGCTTAAACCAACATTCAAATGAAGCCATCTGTTAAAATCAAATGAACTAGTGTTCTTACAGTTTTTCTTGTATTTTTTTGGTTTCGTTTCTCTCGTTTAGTTGTTAATCTTTAATGTTAAGTTATCGTAGAGTTTTTATAACATCAAAAAAACCCTACAAATTGTTTTTTGAACTGATGATGCTTTTAAAAATAAAAGCGAAACGTATTCGAATAAATCAATAAAGTAGTTGACGACTTTTATTTGCCAATTATTGACCGATAAAACCTCTGCTATTCAACCATTAAATATATTTTAAATATATGTATATATATATATATATATATATATATATTATATATATATATATATATATATATATATATATATATATATATGTATATATATGTATATGTATACAAAAATTCCAGGTGTATCCTCGAAGTTCAGACGCATTGGGACATAAGGAAAATATTTTGATGCCAAATCAATTTCTTTTGCTTTTTATGTACTGTCGAAAATGTAGTCGACCTTTATACAACATATTGCTCATATATTGCAAAAACTGGTCCTGGGTTCACTAAGTTTTGAGCGGTTTTGAGCGTCTGCTAAGCGGTGCATTACGTTTGACAAGTTCTGGTGGTGAAAATCTAAGGAATTTAAGAATTGCCAAAAAGCGAGGACTGCCACTGCAGCACAGCAAGGATCTCAACTTAATAAAAGTAGACCGTGCCATTTTAATTCTGGATCTAATCTCTTGAGCGTAGTCCCATTGTACGTTGAGGGTAGTTCCAAGGTAAGTGAATCTGTCGACTCTCTGGATCTCTTCGCTACCTGCCATTAGTGCCCCGGGATCTAAATTTGTACGGCTGACAACCATGAATTTAGTTTTCTTAATATTAAGGTTCAGTCCGTATGTTACGCTCACAGTTCGCACTCGGTCTAGTAAGGCCTGCAGATCGTTTAGGCTGGTTGCTAGTAACACAGTGTCATCGGCGTAGCGGATATTATTGACGTATTCACCGTTCACTCGGATTCCCATGTCTAGGTTTGTGAGGGCTTCATTAAAAATCTCCTCAGAGTATATATTGAAAAGAGTCGGCGATAGCACACATCCTTGCCTTACTCCTCGCATGATCTTCACTTGGTCGGTCAGCTGGTCTTCGACCTTGACTTGAGCACGCTGGTTCCAGTATAAATTCATGATGATCCGAATGTCCTTCTCATCCAATCCTACTCTTTGTAGTGCGGTGACCATCTTCTGGTGCTGACAACGGTCAAATGCCTTGGCGTAGTCAATAAAACAAATATAGACATCACAACTGACATCGCGGCATCTCTGAAGTAGGACTTGTAAGGTGAAAAGTGCTTCACGTATACCCATAGAATTGCGGAATCCGAATTGCATTTCACCGACATTTTCTTCGCATTTCTTGTAAATTCTGGCATGTATGATTTTAAGAAAAATTTTAAGTGCATGACTCATAAGACTGATAGTTCGAAAATCTTCGCACGTTTTCGCAGATCGTTTTTTTGGTAGCGTTACAAATGTTGACAATAGCCATTCCTCTGGGATATTACCTGAATCGTATATGGCGTTGAACAGTTCAGTTAACTCCTTCGTGCTCACTTCACTCATCACCTTAATAAGTTCAACGGGTATTTCGTCCGGACCTGTAGCCTTACCATTCTTAGACTGTTTTAAAGCAGCCTTTACCTCGCTTTCTAGAATTGACGGCCCTGTCATGCAATTTATTTCCGGAAGGTTGCCGCGGTCGTCCCAAAAAAGTTCTTCGATATATATTTTCCAGATAACCAGTTTGTAAGTTTATCCATACAATCTTGAAAGTCAATAGCTGGGTGAAAGTTATAGTCAAAGCAAAATTCGGGTATATCTCTTTGATGGTTATCATCAAACGGATTCCTAACGGCTGCCCAGCCGCTCATTTGTACCGCATCAATGACTTCTTCCTTATCCTTTGATGAATAATTGCTGTCTGAACCGCTCTCGAAGTCACTATTAAACATTTCACTTTAATCACTTTCACTCTCGAAATCCGAATCCATGTTTACTAATATAAAACACAATTACGTACCTAATAGGCAAGAAAAAGAACATGTGCTCTCTTGGCAAACACTAAACGTGCACTAAATAAATATCTTGCCGCTGCGTTGAGTTTCCACCAGACTGAACGTCGACCTTGAGCTGTTTAAATTATTCTGGTATTTCTTTAAATGGCTAACCATGATATCGCCATATGGATATCCATGTCCTACTGTGATCCAAATTAATCTACAGAGCCCTACACCACTTTTATAAAGTGCAATAAAATCCCCTATACGAATATCCGTATGTGGATATCGTGGTAAAGTTCGTCGTACCTATAAAATATTCATACGTGGATACGATGGAGCGGAAGAGGTTAATAATAATTATTTAAAGACCAGAGATAATAATATTTATCTATGAATAATCTATGCTCAGACTAAGAGTGTGAGATTACTAAAAAGCAGAAATTATTCATGCAATGTGATTGGTGATAACCAATAAATATTCTGATCCAAACCACCAAGCAAGTGAGTTGCTAAAGATAATCAATGAAAATATTCTCTAGATATTTTGGTGACATTATTACATGTACTGTAATGTACTATACATATCAATTCTCTGACAACTGGACTATTCGTTAAGTTTGTAAGAATGGCTATATTACTTTAATAAATTCTTGTACAAAATTGAGACAAGAAGGTAGAGATATTTATAATTTTGCTACTTTCAACAGGCCTATATGTACAAAGATCTTTACAATTTCTGCTTTCAAAACTGCACTATCATGCATTACCAAGTTGAGTATATTATTATTGGGTGAAATGTGTATACATACCCCTCTAAATGGATAATTTGAACCATGATTAGCATGCAGTCCAATAGGTTGAGCCCCATTATCGGAAATGAATAGAATGACGGAATTATCCAACATCTTTTTATCCCTAAGGGCACTGATGACTGTTCCGACACTTTGGTCTAACATGGATACCATCGCTGTCAAACAAAAAAGACTACATTTAAGACAAAATATTGTACCATGAATTTGAAAATGTTGCATAAACACAATATTATTAAAATATTTCTTAATATCTATATTGCTTACTAATCTTCACAACTGTATTGTTGAAGTTAATGAAATTAAACACTTAATTTTTACAAAGTAAAAGGGAAAACTGGAAAACTTGCAAACACTGAAGCCGAGATGAGAAGAATAAAAATAGACATCTTAGGTCGAATGGCCTCTGTCAACAAGGCAAACATGTTTAATATTCTTTGATAAATTGGGAGAAATTTACTCGAGACTAAAGTTAACACCCCAGAATGTGTGGAATCTCGCCGAGACCGGCTACCGTACTGTTCAAAAGCTAGTTCATGTGCTTGGTGATATAAAAGATAAGCAAATCAGAGCAGCTACTTCTGGCGAGAAAAGTACTAATGTTACTATGATAGCCTGCGTCAGCACCGCAGGAACTTTTATCCCACCCGGCATTATTTTTCCACGAGTTCAATTCAAAGAGCACATTTTCCTCCGCGTACCAGTCACAAATTGCAGCCGTTTTATAGGTTTGTTTTTGGTCCATTTAAAAATTATTTTAATAATGCTAGCAAAGATTGGCGTTTACCTCAAATAACATTTCGTCAGGTTTCAAAGCAGCAGGTATATGGCCATTTAATGCAAACGTGTTTGGAGACTATCAGTTTCTACCAGCTGAGGTGAGGAGGTCATATGAAATTTCAAAACAAACTGAAATTAAGGAGACAGGACTTATGGAGGTGGATAAAGTAATAGCATCAACAAGCAGTACGCCAATTTTTACTACTGCAATGACCCCGGAACAAATTCGCCCATTTTCGAAGGTGCCACCTTGAAAGTCAGTAAGAGCTCGTAAGAGCCTGTCGAAAGAGCATTAGTTGTATCTTCTTGTTCGTCTTAAGATGAAAACTAGCTCAAGCTTAAAGACATCTCCGATGAAAGCAGATTTTATTTAAGTTCCAAAGATGAAGACGTTCCTGATATTTCTTTTCACCAGACAAAGTTGCACTTAATTTTACTATCGGTAGCTGGGTTGTAGTAAAATTTGAAGTCGCTGAAAAAGCTACATCCACTGATGTTTACTATGCTGGTTTAGTTCAAGAAAGCACAAAACAAGAAGTTACTGTGAAGTTTCTCTGAAAACGGAATATTTATATTGTCTTCCCAGATCTTGAAGATATTGCCGTCGTGAAGAATTCAAGCATAGTTAAAGTGTTGCCTATGCCCATAATACGACGAGGATTTCATTTTTTCAACATTGCCTTTCACAATATATTTCTTTTAAATAATATATAAACACAAAATATGGTTGGTTTTTTCCGTCATTAAAAAAGGTATTTAAATAGTCATTTTATTTATTTAAATACAGTTATTTCGTGTCCCGCAAGCAAAAGAGCGCTAATAAGTCGTAACCATAAAACGTATAAACAACGATATGACCTACTTCGGATCATACGTCAAGGTAAAGTGCATGGGAAAAGAGGTCCAGGACGAAGAAGAATATCCTAGCTGCATAACCTGCGAAAATGGTTTTATTAACCACTACCGGACTTTTCAGGGCAGCAGTTAACAAAGTCAGAATAGCCATGTTAGTGTCCAACATCCATAACGGATAGCACCATAAGAAGAAGTTCGTGTCCCAATGCGCAACCAACACTGTCCCAAGGGTAAACCACAGGTTGAACCTTGGGACTAATAGCACTGTGCTCTTATATGGTAAGTACTCATTTACTCGTTGGTTTTAATATATATTTTTTTATCTGTTTAGTGCCTAAATCTACCTTCTTTTACGGGGATCAAATATATTTCTGTTTCAAATGAAATAAAAAAAATGAAAAATAATCGTAAATTTTGTCCCGAGCTACATGCCTTTTCCTTATATTATAAAAATTTTCTAGACAATATAAAGGTCCTATAAAAGTGCAATCTAATTGGTTGAAAAACATTAAATTAGAAAAGGCTTGTTTTCCTTTATTTTTTGTATATATTGCTGTTTTGCAGCAAGGGTATTAAATAACAAATATTTTTTAGGCCGTATCTTATAGAAAATTTAATTGTCACTATTTGGTTTCATTGCAATTTTGCTCTAAAATAAATCGCTTTAAAGTTATAAACAAGGAAAGCAGAAAAAAATCGTTGTTTTTAGTAATTTTTAATAATTTTAATTATTTTACCAACAACAGAAATCGTACGATTTCCTACCTGGCGAAACCGAATTCAAATTTTTACCACTGTAGCTTCTACAACTTTCAAAGCAAACAGTTTGATGAATTACTTGGCAAGGGAATCTAAAATATGCATTCCACCTGTCGTTCATCATCGTCAAAATTCGTAGTGAATTCAGTTTCTGGTACTCCAAAAAGAGTAAAGAAATAAAACATAATGACGGTATTAGATTTTTGTTTCGATACAGGGCAGCGGCAAGCCGCTTATATATTTTTCGACTTCTTTAAGTCTCATTAGAGCGGTATATGCCACTGCTCTGAATCGAAACAAAATCTATCCCATCAGTGGTATCAGTGGTAAAAATTTGAATTCGGTTTCGCCAGGTAGGAAATCTTATGATCTCTTTTGTTGTTATTAGATAGCGTTGTTACGTCTGTAAATAGTTATTTCGATCATTATTAGCCTACGACGGGATAGATTTTGTTTCGATTTAGAGCAGTGGCATATACCGCTCTGATGAGACCTAAAGAGGTCGAAATACGTATAAGCGGCTTGCCGCTGCCCTTTATCGAAACAAAAATCTAATACCGTTATTATGTTTTAATTTTTTTATTAACGTTCCTGGCCTGTTTGAGAGGGAGAATAAGTCAATTAATATTACTGAAGTTATTACACAACTTTTTCTGTAAAAATCCGAATTTTACCCCTTACATTCACCTTAAAACAAATCCGCCCTAGTCTACTTAAAATTGACAGATTTCCGTTATTATAGGTTGTTGAGTTTTTAGAATGTTTTGTTAAATACGAAATTGTCACCTTTAATGAGTTATAACTCGGTTTATATTTGGCTTACAGTCAAAATAATTTTTTTTTTGATTTTTATAAGCTACATTTTATCCCTCAACAGTTTTTAACTAAATTGTAAAGGTCTTCAGTTATTCGTGACAAAAAAATCGAAATTTTCAATCACGAATTCTAAAGTATAAATGTATTGATTTTTCGAAAAAAAAACTATAAATTTTCTTTTAGAATATATTCTTCTATCAATTCTTAAGGAGATTTTTAATAAAAAGGTACCAACCACCCAGTTGGGATGGATCTCACCCTCAAGATGTATGCACACTTCGGTATAGGGTAGATTTTGAAGTTAGGGATAAATAAAGGTTAATTCCAACCAAAGTCGATGCGACTTTATGGAAATCGGAGGTTATATGTTTTTAGCCGTGGTACACTGGAATAAAGTCAATATTAAAAATTGTATCTTCGATACATTTAAATGTAAAATCATTTAAACCACAGTATATAGTGTTAAATGGAATACCTGCGTAAATTCGTCTCTCTGGATCTTGAATATGGGCAAATTTAGCAATTTCTTCATCTGGAGCTTGAAGTGGGTCGTCTGCATTTCCAGTGTGAGGTGCAAGGTGTGTCATATATAAAAACATTGGATTGTTCGTATCGTGATTTTTAATTAAATTTACAGCTTCGTTTGTGAACAACGTTGTGGAGTATTTTCCTTTAGCATCGTAATCAACCTCTAAGTTTCGTCTCATATCGTATCCCTTGTCATTACTAAACTAAAACGAAAATATCTCAGTAATTTATCAATAAAAACAAATTGTGTTACATAAAGCATTTTTTTTATAATTAAATAATTATAGTAAGCCGTATGACTAAATTTGGATAAGAGTAAATAATATGTCGATACCTAACAACCATAATATGCGTGTTATATACAGTGAAACGATCGCCAAATATAGAGATATACTCAGCCAATACCTATCATTCTCTCTACTACTGGTATCATTTCAAAGAACCGCCTAGAAAATATAAAAAAAGCTGGATCTGAATGAATATTTCTATACCATGCAGAAAGCTGTACTAATCTCGACGTTCAGATGTGTACGAACATTTTTGGAAGACACTTAAGTATACCAAGTCACCTAGGTATTAATACATGGAAAGAGTCTCACCAGGTCAAGCCTTTTGATACCTTAGGTATCTGAGATGAGTGAATTTTCACCTTAGAGGGAGTGAAAGCCGTATGGATTAATCTGGATAAAATTACTAATAATCATGTAGGCGAAAAAATGTAGGCAATACAAAAGTAGGGGAGACCGGGGATAGTTGTTACAATTTTTACATTTTATTTTTTTGTGCATTCATTATGTAAAATAGGCACCTCATAAAAATTGTTGTAAGAAGCACTCATTTCGATAAAATATATTTGTTTAGTCTTGAAAATTGTATCAAATTACCTTCCAATGAGGTAAGTTGTTACATGGCAGGGGCAAATTGTTACACTAATATACTTTTCAAAGAATATTTTAATTTTCATAATGAAAAAACTTTATTTATTTGTTTTTTATTAAAATACGAACTATTGCGCAACATTTTTAAACATTATTTAAATCAGTTATTACACTATTCAGACTGGCAGTGTAGGCATACAAAAATTGGAGAACCGTCACTGCTAAGCTCATGCGCCTACCCCTTCCAGTCTACACATTGCACCCATTGCCCTTTTGATTTTGACTTAGTGTACAAATCACAACATACAATGCAGAAATATTTTTCATTTTCTTCATTGCTTCATAGTAATGGATACTGGCAGAAAATCTTCATCAGTACAAACGTTCCTATTAAACGGGAAAATGCCAGTTACTCGAAAACCGAACCGAACTGTATATTTTTTGAAGTTACAGCTAACGGCTCCACAATTGATGGAATGTTATAAATTGTCATTGTAACTCCTGGATGAATTTTCATCCAGCCATCCATCTGACTGCTAATAAATTTTTTTAATGGTCCAAACACCGATTTGTCCAACGGTTGCAATCGATCAGAGCAATGCGGAGGCAAGGTAAAGAGAATAATACCATTTTTCTTGCAATAATCTATCACCTCAACTGATAAATGGGGATCGTGGTTGTCCAGTAATAATAATACTGGACTTTCCTTAGAACATTTAATATTCTTATGAAAATCTCAAACTCAAATCAAACTGTCTGCTGACAGTTTGACTGGAAATCGCTCGTCCAGTAGCATGCCTGAAGATACTGTTAATTCTGGAAGCCGTGAATGTTGGGTTTCTTCTTGCCGTCAAAACTACAAAACGGTCTTGCCGACGAGTTATAGATCGTTCTCTTCCTCCTCCATGCCTGTATGTTGCAGATCCAGTTGCTACATACCGATTCCATGCACGAATTATCACACTTTGCGACACATTTAGCCTCATAGCAACCTTTTGTTGAGTTATGCCTTGTTGGATCCAACGAACTAATTGCTCGAGCTGCACTAGTTCTAAACGTCTTTGCGGCATAATGTTTTTGTCATAAATATATTTCTTGACTTATTGACAACTGGTTAAGCCAATGCAAGCACTTTTATACGAATGCTATATCCATGTTTTTAACAACAGGTCTCTCTTTGTACGAGATAAGGGCCGATAAGAATGGGGAGAAAAAAACCACATGCAAAAAATATTGGCAATAAAGATAGCATATAGAGTATAGTACAGGCGATTATTTTAAAAATAGTTTTATATGTTAATTTTAGGAATTTTAAAATTATTCACTTCAATTGTTGAGTAGTGTATATATATATATATATATATATATATATATATATATGATATTACAAGAATTATTATTAAACACAATAGTTTTCCGGGTTAAACGGCGTCGATTATCATTGCGCCGAGCTTTTGACATCCTCTTTGATGTCTTCATCAGGGCTTTCGAGGTCTCAGAAATCTTTCGGAAGATATATACATATATACATATATATATATATATATATATATATATATATATATGTATATATATATATATATATATATATATATATATATATATATATATATTGTTGTGATCTGCTTTATGATGTTTTATTATTGATTAAGACTAATTTAATTAATCCAATTATTTAATTAATTAGTTCACTAATTTATGCAGAGTCATACAATTCAATTACTATTAAAAATTCTCAGGGTGTCTTTTTAATTTTACTTTAATCAGTTTACTTTATATATCTCTTCTAGTGGGTTCAGTATCTTCTAGTTGCTCATAATCGGGATAGAACAGGAAACGGAACTACATTAAAACAACATAAATATGCACACAAATTATTATTTATTTTTAATAAGCAATACGGTGAATGTTAATAAATAACTTTTTGTGGGCAATTATCTTTCCCAACAAATTCCTATACTCTAAATTTAATTTTAATTAACAAACTGTCTATTGATCTGTTTTATAATAATATCTACTAAAAAATTTACCATATAAAAAATATAATTTATTCACAAAAAAATAACTCTTTGAAACTTGGAATCTTAGTTCGTATGCTTATATTTGATTTTATCTTTAGAATGTCTTAAAGTTTTCTTTCATTCAAATTATTTGACTGACCTTTATTTTTTTTACACCAATGATGTCTCCTCTCGATCAAACCACAGTTCCTTCCTTGATTGAATATGTCCGGCTACCATCAAATCTTTCCCGTTCCCAGCATCGATCCAAACCGCATACCAGCAAACTACTCCTCCGAAAACACAAGCCCAAGCCTCTTTTGACCGGTACTCTTTATTCACAAATTCTCCTTTCTTTCTCAATTAGATCTAGTGGACTATGCAGACTCAAAAGAGGTATTAATCTTCTCGTTTTTGATCTGCTCTCAGCTTCCACCTTTTTCACTAACGAACGAAAAACACTCTTACTCCGATTGACTACACAAAAAAACACGTCTTCTCTTCTGGTCTGCCGGTAACATAATAATCTTTTCAATCTCCCCAGACAACCTTCTCAAACTTTCTCATCCCCCATCATTCCTTTTGAACCAATCATAAGCATTCATCTTTCCCACTAATTTTCGATTCAGAAAATTTCCAACATAATATTTAAAACAAATAAACTAATTTCACTCAAATTACTTTTCAGAAACCATTAACAATTTTGCCTTTTTCAACCGAAATAAGCTTCCAAATTCTTGTTATCTCATATCTAAATCTAATTCTTATTTACTTTCGAAAAATGTCCACCGCAAAATACAATTACAAAGTTTATTCCTTAAATATATAATTACACGAATTCCATTGTCCTTTCACTATTCACTTAGTCCTTCAAGGAAAAACTAGTCCGTCACGGAAACAATGTCTTTTCTTATGCTAACGATTACAAATAAGTACAGGGTTGTATTTTAACTTATATGCCCGCTATATATTAAAATAATAAAAAAAAACTCTTTATTCTATTTTTGATCGATAAACTGATCCATAACAATATATATATATATATGTATATATATATATATATATATATACATATATACATATATATATATACATATATATATATATATATATATATATATATATATATATATATACATATATATATATATATATATATATATATATATATATATATATATATATATATAATCTGACTTGACAATAGCGTGTGACCTTGCCGAAACCTTTTGTGAATATCTTGTTGGCAATGCAAGCAATGAAGTTGGCCTAAAAATGGACTTCACAAAAACAAAAATTATGTACAACGAGTTAGTGGATGTTCACGGCACCGACAAAAATTTAAAATTTCTAATTCACCTGAGCTGCCACCGTGCTTCGGAGGGCACGTAAAGCCGTTGGTCCTGGCTACGAAAATAGTCGTTAAGTCATGTTAGGGGCGCTTGCGCGACCTGAAAACCCTAACACTAGACCTTAGCCAGAAGGTTACACGAACTTTACTTTTTTTAGTGAATGTTTAAGATTTAATAACAAACAACACTTGAGATAGTAGACGAGTATGTATATCTGGAAAAATTAATAAATACATAAATCTGGCTCCTTAATCCCAGAAATCAACAGAAAAATGAAACTGGCTTGGGCATCTTTTGGTAGAAATAGAATATTCAAATCGAAGAGCTACTTCACCTGAAGAAAAAAACATTATATTAATGTATATTACCATATATAAAAAAGAGAGATCGAAAAATAATAGAATGGATTAGACAAAAAACCAAGATCACTGGTGTAATCCACAGAATTCAATTTTTAAAATAGTAGGTAGTAGGCGGGAAATTTAGCAATGAGAACTGACAATAGATGGTCCACTAAAATTACATTGTGGTATTCAAGAGGCGTCAAGAGACCAAGAAGACGTCCAATATAACAATACTATTGTTAAGATTGCCTCTACAAAGCAGTCTGTTTTGAAAAATACTAAAAAAAGATTTTTCCAAAGCACCAGTTAAATTTCAGTAATTGTTTAAACGCTAATGAAAAATATTATTTCAGAATATACAATACCTGCCTTATAAAATAAATTTTATTCCAAAAAATGTTAATGGTAATGCATGTAATTTATTTAAATATTATCAGTCCTAGAAGGTTAAACTAAAACTCCACTCAGTATCCTGCGTGGGACACTCCTTAACCACGTTAACCACTTATATATTATTTGGTTATCTGGGTATAAATACCTTACTTTCACTCTAACTTGTATTATTTATTCTGTCGTGTTAAAAGGGAATAAAAGCGTCGACGGTATTAAATAGTATGAACTGAAATATACTTTATTTGCTACTTGTATAGGGTAGATCAAGGTAACCACGAATTAATTACTATTTCTGCTTGAATTATACATAGTAATTGAGATAGTCATATTTAAAATGAAAAGGCGTTATACATTACTTGGATCCATGAGAAATAAGAACCAAAAGAAACCTAACTTAAACTTTTCATATATTTTTTTAAAGCCAGTTTTTTAATACTATAAATGTTTTAAAATATAATTTGTGTATTGTCTTGATGTGTGTGTTAATTAGTTTTTGTTTTGCCCCATATATATATTTTTAATTTTATCATCTGATCTCACAATTACAATCTCTACAATTTGGTCTGAAAAAAACAAATATTCAGAAATACGGCATATCAAAGCCGTATCAACAAAAAACATGTGTCATTTTATTATTAAACTTTTATTAATGCAAAATCTAGTCAAACTTAAAATTGGATTACTCTGGAAATACGACAACGTGAAACTCATTAATAGTAAACCCATGGCTATTCAAAGACTGGAGTGTATAGAGAGGAAAATTAAGAAAGATCCAGAGCTAGCTACCAAAATTAATCAACAAATCAAAGATTTTCTAGAAAAGCAATATATTAAAAAACGGTCAGAACAAGAACTCTTAGAACATCAAGAAAAAACATGGTATCTTCCCATATTTCCGGCCTTTAATCCTAACAAACCTGACAAATTTAGATTAGTTTGGGAGCCAGCGGCAACCGTACAGGGAATAGCCTTAAATTCTATGTTATTAAAAGGAGATCAACTTGCTTCTCTATTAGGCGTCCTCCTACGATTTAGTAGAAGAAAGATTGGCTTTTCTGTAGACATCAAGGAAATGTTTCTTCGTATAGGAATAATAGAAAAAGATAAACCTGCACAAGGATTCTTGTGGTGCAATGGTAGCTCTGATAATCCTTTGAAAATTTATGTCATGACTGTGATGACCTTTGAGCCTACCTGCTCACTCAGTTGTGCACAGTTTGTTAAAAATACTAATGCCAAGATATTTAGCGTAGAATATCCTAGCGCTGTTGATTCCATAGTAAAGAATCATTTTGTCGATGATCTCTTAGAATCAACAGACACTAAGGATGGAGCTATCCAATTAGCAAAAGAAATTGCCTTAATTCACGCCAGGGGAAATTTTTTAGAAAACAGTTGGCCTCCAGACACCACCCTTAAAAAGAAAAAAGCTGATCAAATCTTAACCACTCATGAAGTAAAATTTAATAATCCACATTTAATAGATCTTGAAAGATTCAGTTAATTTAATAGAATTTTAAGGGCAACTGCATATATGTTTCGATTTTTAAGAATTGTTTATGCAAAAATATTACAAAAATAATAATTCTGATAGTTTACAGAAAACAGTTAATAAATCAAATTTAAATTATCGCCATATCTGGATGAAGATCGTTTACTTCGTATAAGAGGAAGATTAGATAAAGCTAGAGATGTTATTTCAGAAACAAAAAGACCAATAATTTTACCGAGAGAAAGTCGTTTAACTTTACTAGTTGTTAAAGACTATCACAAAAGATATCACCATAAAAATTATGAAATTGTAGTAAATGAGATAAGACAAAAATTTTAAATACCAAAACTTATACAACTAGTTAATAAGATTAGGACCAATTGTCTAAATTGCAAGGTCAAATTTGCTAAGCCAAAACCACCAGAAATGTCACCTCTACCGCCATGTAGACTTGCAACATTTACTGCTCCGTTCACACACACTGGTATGGATCACGGTTCGTAGACGTACTACGCTTGCCTCTTCCGCCTAACCAATGAACATTAAGCCCGAAACTGTACTCTCGTGACGTAATTCTTCCCCTTCAACCAATCAACACTGCAATCGACCTGCCCTCTACATTCAGTTTCAATAGCGAATAAATTGGTTTTGTATTCTTGTGTACTCTGGTGACGTAACTCAAGCATCCCCACCCCAGTCGGAAGAGGCAACCGTAGTAAGTCTACGAACCGTGGGTATGGATTATTTTGGTCCAATAAATGTAACTGTTGGAAGACGGACGGAGAAAAGATGGGGAGCTTTATTTACGTGTCTCACGACTAGAGCAGTCCATTTCGAAGTAGCTTACAAACTAGATGTGGACAGTTTTATACTATGCTTAACAAAATTTACTAACAGAAAAGGACGACCAAGGCATATTTTTGTGATCGAGGTACGAATTTTATTGCAGCTGAACGAGTATTAAGAGAAGAGCTGCAAAAAGTTGACAGTAAATTAATAGCCAATTCATCGATTAGCCCAGAGCTAACATTTCACTTTAACTTACCCTTTCCCCATATATGGGTGGGGCCTGGGAGCGCCTAGTGAAAGCGGTTAAAATTTCGTTATATGATTCATTACCAACCAGGAACCCTACTGACCAATTACTTTGCAATTGTCTCATAGCTGCAGAAAACATAGTAAACTCAGGACCACTTTAAGATCTTCCAATAGAATCTGAGGAATCTAAATTTCTAACCTCAAATCATTCTTTGACGTGACAACGTCTTAAATTAGGTTGTGGCTCGGAGTCATTTAAGAAAAAGTGTAACGCCCGCTCACGTCTGTTACAGTGAGTCACCGAACGAGAGAGAAGCCCGCCGGACCGGCGAATGCCTTGCGTCTCTCTCCCACTCAAACATGATCGGTCCGCTGTGCGCGGCACTAGAGAATTAGGCGCGTTGAATCGCTAAAGTTGAAAATCGTTGAAAGTATCGTCAGCTGTGTCTGTAGTGAAAATGTGGAGTGCTTACAGTGTCCTATTTTAGGGGGAACCACCAGTATCAGATATAATTTTAGGAAATTACCTAGGGACCCATATTCTTTTATAATATTGCTATGGATTTATCTATTTAATATTGAGCAATGATTGTAAACATTCTTTATAGTTTAAACTTCAATGAAAATTATTAACTGTGTCTAAAGACATATATGATGTGAGGTATTTTACCCAAGAGTATTAAGTATAATGAATATACATAAAAACATAATTTTGTTTTCTTAGGATTTAACATTTTGTCAGCACATTATCTCAAATTCACACTTAAATCAATATGTTTTTACTATTAGGTCTGTTGAATGTTTGTTATTTACACAAAATTTAGTCTATACTTCATATTTATTAAAGGCGGTAAAATATACATTACAATTCAGTTGTTTATAAACCACTTTCAAAGCATAAAGAACCTTTTAAGCTTTGTTTATATTATTTTGTGTATATTAATTGAGTTAATTGGAGTAGCCCACTTTGATACAAAAATACAGTCAATTTATGGATATTTCAAGGTGACAATCTAAAAAAAGCTGATTTCCTCCCATGCATTTTATTAGAAACACTTGAAATTTAAAAAAAATTTAAAAATCGTAAGATGTAAGACCTTAATCGTGAGATCGTGAGATTTGTCTTCAATTCGTGAGTAGATTCGTCATTTACAACAACTACAACAATAAAGGTAAATAATTGTACACTAATATTTCATTATCGTAAACTATGATTGATTGATTAATGGTTAGATTGACACAAAAGTTAAAAAACTGAGTTTATAGCGGCAATTCCTTGTTCCTATTGTGCAATTTAATAATATTCATCAATAAATATTCTACCGGGAAAAAGACGTTGTCACGTAAAATCTTCGCCCGTAAAACCGACTTTACAGGCAACCGATTTTTTTTTAACTGGATCTTGAAACGGAGATAACCCAATTGGATTTTTAAACGAAGATGTTAAAGTATTTAAATTTAATTATTTATACAGAGAGCAATTTGCAAATAAATGTTGGCGACGCTTTATTTCTGAATACATACCTGAACTACTACTTATGACAAAATGGCATAAACAAGTTGTAGAGGAAATTTATTTTGACAAGAGCTATGAGTCATACAGATGCAGTACACAAGTTTACCTGTTATTAACAATGTCATCTTCTTCTTCTTCTTCTTCTTCTTCTTAGTCGTTAACCTGATGCAGGTATCGTGATATCATGAAGCTATTAGCTAAATTTCCCAATGTTCCTCCACGTTTTTCTATCTTCTGCCATTCTAGCACATTCTGACAATGGAGCGCCAATGGTAGCAACAATATGGTCCATGTATCGTGTGGGAGATCTACCTCTATTTCCTTTGCCTTCTACTTTTCCCTGGATGGTAAGTTTTTCAAGACCATTTCTTCGAAGCACATGTCCAAAATAGCTTATTATTTGTTCTGATATTTGTGTTCTTAGTCTTTTCTTTATGTTTAGCTGGTCCAGTATGGATTCATTTGTTCTTCGGACCACCCATGGTATTCTTTTCCTCTTTTTGTCTTTCTCAGTAAGGGTCCAGCATTCCGATGCATAAGTAAAAACTGGAAAAACTAGACTTTTTACTAGTCTCATTTTTGTATCGGTAGTTATTTCATGGATTTTCCAAATTTTTGTTAATTTTGCCATAGCGCTTTTTGCGATTGCTGACCGCCGCTTTATTTCTTCAGTACAGCCTCCTTTGTTGGTTATTAATGAGCCGAGATACACAAATTTATCTACAACAGCGATATTGTTTATCATGACCAGATGATTTTGATTGTTGTTAGCTCTGTCAATTATCATAATTCTCGTTTTATCTCTGTTTATTTTAAGGCCCATCGTTAAGCTTACGTCTTCTATCCGTTGTAGCAGGTAAATCAATTCAGCTTCAGAACTAGCGAGGATAGTAGTATCATCTGCATATCTCAAGTTGCAAATCTTCTTCCCACAAGGTCATAGCTCTTGTCAAAATCCATTACGTATACCAATTAAACAGGGCGATATTGTAATAATATGTGATAAAGATTTACCAAGATACAATTGGCCAAAGAGTAAGGTAATTGAAGTTAAAAAATCACCTCATGGGCAAGTGAGACGAGCAATAGTTCAAACAAAAAATTAAATATATAAAGGTCCTGTTATAAAATTAGCAGTAATACCAATAAATGGAGACCAAAAAGATAATGAAAAATAAGTGGTACAGTTTCTCTTTCGCATATAACTGTACCGGGTGGATATGTTACGAATATTTATTGTTTGTATGGAATATTTATTTAAACACCCTGTATTTTAGTTAATTTTTTTTAGTTTATACATGTTACTTAAAATTTCCCGTTGCTACTATTCTAAAGACTATGTCAGATATAATATTAAAACTTCGGAAAACAAACTGTCACCGATTAGGGAAAAATTTAAATAATTTACCAGACAGCAAGAGAACAGTAAGTAATGGGAATTAATTAGTTTTTTATATTGTTAATTTTATATATTGTAGGAATTTGAGTTGTTTTTTCACAAATAAAAACAGTTTACTACAAATCCGTCAATTGCTGGCTGTACAATAAAGACAAAGTCATTGGAAGAGACGACTGCACACCTCCAAAAGGCAGTAAATAGCATTTACTGCCTTTTTTTTCATACAAAAGAAACAACAAAATCTAAGCAAACAGAAAAATTTAAAGGGGGCGTGCAGCCCTAAATATCCCCAAACTTTGGAGTACGTTCAAATCAAATGAATTTTGTGGCATCATTAGTTTAACAAATTATTTTTAAAACTTTTTTGCCTCATTACTTTTTCGAAAAACTAGTGTTTTTCTACGGATACAATAATTACAAACAGTTCCATCAATAATAGTCACTTATTTGAAGCTATCATTTATTGTGTGAATAAGATTAATATTAAAAATTTTGATATTACAATGGCCTACACATTTCAGGAAATGACAGATATACATTTAACTTTGGATAAGTTGGATCAGATTATATTATGATTTAAATAAACTATCGGGAATATCGTAGGTGAATGTCAAGGAAATAGTGCAGCAGCCGCAAGGCGTTATGCAGTAAAATACCCCAATCGAAATACACCCGATAGACGATTATTTCTGACCATTAATCGTCGTTTACGGGAAACGGGTACATTCCAACTGCAAGTTGCTGGCAATAGTGGTCGTCCAATAATGGATGCAACTGATGAAGACATTTTAGAAATCATTGAAGAAGTCCCTGGAACAAGTACAAGTGTAATAGGTGCTCAACTAAATGTTCCTTACGTAAGGGTTTGGAGGCGTTTGAAGGATCAGCTGCTTAAACCCTATCACTTAACAGCGGTTCAAGAGTTATTGGTTGAAGATTACCCTTAAAGGATTGGATTTTGCGATTGGTTGGTAATGAAAAACACTCGAAATGTTAATTTTATTAGAAATATTTTGTTTACCGACGAGGCTATCTTCAGTAGAAATGGAATAACAAACCATCATAACGAGCACATTTGGGCTGACGAAAATCGTCACGCCAAAAAAACGACTTATCACCAAAGGACTTTCAAAGTTAATGTTTGGGCAGGAATTGTAGATAACAATCCAATGGGCCCAGTATTTCTTCCCAACAAATTAAATGGCGATATTTATTTGCAGTTCTTGGCAAACGATTTACAAGAGTATTTGGAAGAAGTGAATATTGCAATAAGGCAAAATATGTGGTTTCTGCAAGATAACGCTACACCGCATTACAGTAATGAAGTCCGGGAATACCTTTGCAGGCAGTTTTTTGGTCGGTGGATTGGAAGGGGTCTTGACGCACCTATTTCTTGGCCACCCAGAAGTCCAGGTCTTAACCCCATGGACTTTTGCTTTTGGGGGTTTATGAAAGAGAAAGTGTATTCTGTAACAATAGAGGACGAACAACAATTAAGGGTTAGAATAATTGAAGCTGCAAATCAGTTTCGCCAGAAAAATATGATTTTTCAGCGAATTCGGTTTTCCTTATTAAAACGATACCGATTGTGTGTTGAAGAAAATGGGGGTCATTTTGAACATTTATTGTAATACCATATTTATAGAGCTTATAGACATATTTTGTACTTTTTAATTCATTTAAGCCATTTATTTAGTTGCACGTAATTTTTTAAAGGTTAATGAAAAGGGCCGTAACTCGATAAAAACTGTTTTTTGAAAAAAGTGACTGGAGGCAAAAAAATTTTAAAATAATGTGTTAAACTAATAATGCCAAAAATTTAAACGAAGTCAAAAGTTTGGGTGGATTAAGGGCTGCACATCTCCCTTAAAATTTTTCTGTGCACTTAGATTTTGTTGTTTCTTTTTTATGAAAAATGCTTTCAGAACAAGAAAGTAACGTGTCCATTTTTATTATAAAATGTCAAGTAGTTTAGCAGATAATGCAAAAAAAAACATTTTTTATTTTGTAACTTCACAGGGCTGTAACTTTTTTTGTGTACACTTTTGTACTAAGGTAAGTTGGATTCAATCAACTTATTTTTGTCCCCGGAATGCGTGATTTAATTTATGACATACCTTTTTGAAACACCCTGTACTTAAAATTAGAGTAACATGTTAAAACTAAAAAAATATTCAATAATTATGATTAATTTTTTAAACTTGTTCCATGTGTAGGAAACAAAAAAATACTACTATGTTATATAATAGGGGAGTCTGCTTAAGAGAAAATATGCTGTCTATACAGGATCTGCCTATACAAAAGCCATTTTGCTCTTCTACATCTGTCATCTCTTTTTCAATTTTATTTTTTATTATTTTTCCATAGAGTCTTGAGAGTGAATTTATGACATATGGCACTTAGCTCCCTGTAGTTTGAACAATTCTTTCTATCTCCTTTTTTGTAGATGTTAATCTGTTAAAATTTAGATATTGTTCTGTTAATGTGGTTTTGTCCAGTCTAGTGGTAAGTCATGTGCTTTATAGAATAAGGTGAAGACATACGCTAGTAATTCCCGCAATACTTCTGGGCTGTGTTTGAATAATTCATTCGGTATACCTTGTGGTATGCATGCTTTTCGATTTTTTAGACTTTGTATTGCATCTTCGACTTCCTGTACTGTTATTTCATCATCTTTATCGTATTCCACTTCATATGTTGTTGTAATGGTGTTCGTAAATTGCGGTCTTGTTTCAGTCAGAAGTTGTGAGTAATGTTCCATCCAAGATTTTTCTGTTACTAAATCTATTCTACTCACTTCTTTTCTGTTTGTTCTTAGGTTTTTTACCGTTTTCCATGCTTCTCTTAATCTTGTTGATCCTATATATTTGCATTTACTTTTTCAGGAAAAATTATTTCTTTACTTACTAGATTTTTTACTTCTCTGTTTGATCTTGCGTATATTCGTCTATCATCTGGGTCGTTCGTTTGCAACCACTTCTGATATGCTTGTTTTTTGGTGTGTACTTCATTAGCCATGTCATTTGTCCACCACAATGGAGTATCCTTTTTGTTCCTTTGGATCGTGCCGAGTGCTTCATAAGCTGCTTCATTGACTCTATTTATTATCTCTTGGTAGGTATTCAGGGCTGAAGAGTAGATCAGGTTTGTTAATTTTTGGCTAAGCCGTAACTTATATAAAAATGATCTTGAGTCGTTTTGCAGTGCATCAATATTGTATTAGGGTAGATTTATTTTCAGTGGTTTTGATTGTGCTGGTTGGTTGTCATTTCGATGTAGCGGTTACGGTCGATACGGTAGGTAACATTTTGATCTTACCATATAGTGGTCGATTCCGCACTCCAGACCTCTTAACACTCTTACGTCTTCGACTTGTATGTGTGTTTCTTGTTTTGTGATAACATAATCTATAATTGACTTCTTGTTTCTCGTTGGTTGGACTCAGGTATACTTATGTATATTTTTATGACGGTAGAATCAGTTTAGGAGTTTCAGAGAGTGCTGTTCGCAGAATTGGATTAAATGTTTCCAATTTTCATTTATTTTTGCACCTCCATATTTACCCACGACTTTTTCATTTGTTTTTTTTTCCTGTTCAAGCATTAAAATCTCTCAACTCTATTTTAAAAATAATACTAAAAAATCAAATTACGACGAAAAAATTTAACCATAATTATATACTTACTGATGCATAAGTCATATGGGTGTAATAATCTTGGAGACCTTGAAAGTAACCATAGTGTGTGTCAAAACCTCTGTAAGTTGGGGTGTATTCTTTTTCAAAAAATCCTAAATGCCACTTTCCCACTGCATGAGTTGAGTAACCGTTTTGCTTCAGTATTTGAGGAATAAGGGTTTCGTTAAGTGGGAGACCCCAAGGTTCTGGTTCTAGTATTACTAAATGTTGCATTCCTGAAATAACGAGCGATCTAAAATTATTTTCATCAAAGCTATCCGAGCAAAAAATTACGCATGTCTTAATTTAATCTGAATTTGTACAATTGGTTTATAAATTAATTTTGATTAACGCTGTGAAACATAAAAAATCAGCCAAAACCTTTAACACAGAACTTTAATCAAAAATCAAAAAAATTAACAAAATTATACTGATGGCCAAAAAAATGCAACACCTGGAAGGACAAATATTTTTTTAAATATTTCTTTATAGAAGTTTACATTATAATATTCTTATTATTTGATCACATTATAAACAAATCTGCAACGTCATTTTTATTAAAAATATTATTAATGAGTGTCTCCTCTTTGATTTTCTATACACTCAGTTACTCTGTGGGGCATTTTTCGAATTTAGAGGTCATATCATATTGCTAAATACTCATCCAGATGCTTCTTATGGCATGCCATAGGTCTTTTAATTTGCTGCTGCTGCAGGACGTGGCAATTAGTTTAGGTTTGGGCTACCATATTCCACACATGTTCGATGGGTGACAAATCAGCTGATCTTAATGGTCACTAGTTTCTATACTAGTTTCTTGTATGAACTCCATAGTTTCACGGGAAATACGAAATCTTGTGATACCCTGTGTAAAAATCGCATTTTTAATGGTTTGTAGGTAGTGATGTAAACCAGTTGCAGTACTTTACCGATATATCGTCGAGATGTCAAAGTGTTGTTAATAAGAACTAGAGGTTAGCACCCCATACCATAATGTTTAGTTATATTTTTGTATGACGTTCAACAGCCTAGTCTATATTTCATCTCTCTCATCAAAAACGTCTTACCCTTATGTGACCATTAAAGCCATCCAAAGAAAACCTTAATTCATTACTAAAGCAAACAAAATTTCATTGCCCATTCCAATTTTGCTGAGCTCTGTACTATTCTAAGCGTCGAACCTTAAGCTATGGTTTTAAAGGTAACACCAAAAGCGGACGGTAAGCTTTTAGTCCCATTACAAGTAATCTTTGATTAACTGTTCTTCTTGAGACTACCCTTTCTGTAGCTGTAACTAAATAATCTTTTACTTAATGTACACCGTCACTTCTATTACTGAAAGCAAGAAGTCTTAGATGTCGCAAATAACGACCTTGCAACATTCTAGGACGTTCAGACCCTCCACTACGCCGATAAGTCTCATCAAAACCTCCGCAAAATACCGATGATGGCAATTATCATTTACTAAAGAAAATTTGAATCTAGTTACCGAATATACCAACAAAGAAATAAAAATTCAAATATTAAAATATGGAAAAAAAACTTGACAGTAGTAACACTAAAAATACAACACTTAATGCTAGTACATCTGCTTCCTATACCAAAGACACCAATGATACAGGCTCTATTTGGGTTATTTTATTCTGTCGAAGTAATGATAATGGATGAAGTATTTACCAAAAAAGTTTTTGATAAAGACTGTCTCTATTCGACAATAAAGAAACCAAAGCTCAAAGAAGAGATACAGATAATCTAGCGGCATTCCGAGAAGTATTTGAAAGATCCATATATGTGCCTTCAGAGTACGCTACAATTAATGAACAGTTGATTAGTTTCCGTACTGCCATTGTACTGGCATCAAACGGCACAGTTAAAAATAGACAATTCTATATCCAAACCCATACATATAAGAAGGGGCGTTCGACAGGGATGTGTGCTTTCCCCTCTTTTATTTAACATTTATTCGGAAGCCATATTTCAAGAGTCTTTGGAGGATGCAAAGATGGGAATCAAAGTGAATGGAGTACTGATCAACAACATACGATATGCTGATGATGGTGTCTTAATTTGTGACAACATAGTCGATCTTCAACAAGTTGTCACTATAATCGGAGAATATAGTAAGCGAATGGGATTAGAGATTAATACCAAAAAAACCAAATTTATGATCATCTCCAGAAACTTGGATGCAGTTGAAAACTCCACCATAACACTGAATACTAAGTCCATTGAAAGAGTGAGTAAATTTAAATACCTGGGATCGTGGCTTTTTGAAGATTGGGCATCGGACAGGGAAGTAAAATGTCGCATTGAGCAAGCTCGACAAGCTTTCGTAAAATTCAAGAAGGTACTGACTTGTTCAGAGTTCGATCTTCAACTGAGACTAAGGTTTACTAAGTGCTACGTGTGGTCAGTGCTGCTATATGGCGTAGAGGGCTGGACACTCAAAACGAGGGATATAAACAGATTAGAAGCTTTCGAAATGTGGCTCTATCGCCGTATCCTAAAAATACCATGGACAGCGAAAATCACAAATATAGATGTCCTTAAAAAAATAAACCAAGAACGCCAACTTTTCGAAACCATCAAGAAAAGGAAAACGGCGTATCTAGGTCACATCATGCGAAATGAAAAATACCAGTTCCTCCAACTTATAATCGAGGGTAAAATTGAAGGCAAGAGAGGAATGGGACGCAAGAAAATGTCCTGGCTCCGAAACATAAGGCAATGGACAGGGATTAACGACATACAATCTCTGATACATATTGCAAGAAATAGAGAATTAATGGAAAATGTGATCGCTAACATCCATTAGTGGATTTGCATCTAAAGAAGAAGAAGAAGATGATTAGTTTCCACGGTCGATGTCCATTCAAAATGTACATACCTTTTAAATCCGACAAATATGGAGTTAAACTTGTGATCTTCTATCATGCTAAAAAAGCTTTTATACTTGACGCTGAGGTTTATGTAGACAAAGGCTCCACATGACGTAATATTTCTGTAGCCCAGTATTATTGCGATAAATTTACCTCTGGGTTTCAAAAAACCAACATAAATTTGACAATGGACAACTGGTTCACATCTATAGACACGGCGCAATTTCTTTTAGACAAGAAGATAACCATTGTTGGTACCATGAGACGAAACAAAGAAGAAATTCCTCAATTGCTTTTGGATCTAAAAGACAGGCGAATACATTCTGCCATGTTTTGCTGTTGTCAACAGCCTACACTCTTATTATATTATCCACCAAAAACTAAAAAAGTTTTTATAATACTTTCAATAACGCATTAAAATGGTGATGAATCAAATACCACTGACCTACCAGAGATCATTCAATTTTAAAAATATCACTATTCCACATGTTACACATATTTTACAAATATAAAGACGTGTCGTTGGCCATTATGCCTTTTTTATAACCTGCTAAATATTATGGAATATACCTTTTACGTGGTTCTGATGCGCCGGAAAAGTAAATTGTTGCCACCAGAAGAGCTTACCTAAAAAACTGGCACTTGATTTAATAAAACCTCAAATGAAAAGTCGTTTGGAATGTTCGACTTTGAGGCGTGAAACTATTTACAATGTACTAAAAATAGATAATCCAGTAGAAGTACCAACAAGCCTGGTTGCTGCTACAGGTAGATGCACATTTTGCTCCAAAAGCGAAGATCGAAAATCGCTAGCTGTGCCACATGCAAAAAATGCGTTTGTTTGCAGCACAAAAAAAAATATGACCAACTTGTGGATAATACTATAATAAAATATTTTTGTATACAAAATAATTTCTTAGCGTGTTACCCTAGTTAATAAAGAAAAAAAAACTGAAAAAATCTTATCCCAGATATTTCAAGATTCTAAAAGGATATGAGGGGTAGCTAATGAAAAATCCATGAAGACGTACAGCTGATTTTGTTTTGTTTTTTTAACAATCAAATAGAGAAAAACATAGTTTTTTGCCTATAAAAAGTTTGTTTTTATGTTTCAAATAAAAATTGTAGATCATAAAAAGTTTTCTATTTTGAGAGATTCCATAATAAAATACATAAACAATTCACATGTTAGTGTTGAAGCTGTTCAAGAAATTTTTCAGGTATGTTTTTATTACCTCCACATTCAACACAAAACTGCAACCGTAAGACAAAACTTTCTTGGGAACGCTCAAGGCATACTATAGCGAAGAAATCAGGCAATGGTTACGTCATAATAACCGCGCCCTCTCTCTGTACGATATTGGAGAACTTTTTGGCAAAGCATATCTTAAAAGCCAAACTGAATGTAACTGCTGTAAATGGATTCCGCGCCCCTGGAATTTATCCATTGAATAAGACTGTGGTCTCAGATGCAGATTTTATTGCAGCCGAAATTGAGAGTAACAACCACAGCCATGTAGATCCACAAGCTATTGAACCTGCTATCCTACCAAAAACACCAGAAGCCAGCTACATCAGTGAACCGGGTCCTTCTGGTTTGCAGAAGTTTGTAAGTCCACAAGCTATTGAATCTGATATCCTACCAAAAACACCAGAAGCCAGCAACATTAGTGAACCAGGTCCTTCTGGTTTGCAGAAGTTTGTAAGTCCGGAAGCTATTGAATCTGATATCCTACCAAAAACACCAGAAACCAGCAACATTAGTGAACTAGGTCATTAGTATAAACACTCACTCTAGAGATTGAAAATAAACACACTTTAATAACTCATTATATGCCACAATTTACAATAGTTATATTACATGTGCATGTTTGCAACAAAAACATGCAATGAATATAAATATCTCGGATCTATAATATCTAAAGAAGGCATTACCAAAAGAGACATCAAAAACATTATAAACTCTCTATTATGGTCTAAAGATATTAGACAAGAAACGAAATTGACAATCTATCGAACCTTGGTAGGGCCTATTATGACCTATGGGGCCGAAGTTTGGCAGATCACGAAAAAAGATAGAAAAAGAATAGAAGTAGTAGAAATGGATTTTCTAAGGAGAGCCTGTGGTGTATCCAAAAAAGATCATATCAGGAATGAAGATACTAGAAGGAGGACAAATACTGTAGATTCCAGTGTAGACAGAATTGAAACGAGAAAACTAATGTGGTATGGTTACGTGAACCGAATTATTGAAGATAGATGGCCAAGGAAAGCTTTAAATTACATACCGCAACAAAGAAGAAGAAGAAGAGGAAGGCCTTCAGTTGTCTGGGAGGAAATAAATGGTACGGCACATAATGAGAGCTAGAGCCATCAAAGAAGACGAATGGATGGACAGAAAACGGTGGCGGTCAAAATGCGAGAAGCGGCAGAGGCTGAACCTCGCTTAAATATATATATATATATATATATATATATATATATATATATATATATATATATATATATATATATATATAATATATATATATAAAAAAATGTGCACTTGTAAGTGAATGGGATATTTTCGGTCAATTTGGAGATAAAAAAAAGAAAAGAGTTGTGCTACTTTATCTTTTTATTGAATACGTTTCGCCCACTGTTCAATGGGCATCATCAGTTCAAAAAATTGACAATTACATTTTTTTGATAGATTTTAGAATCCATCAATGTTTTCAAAAGTTAAATTATAAAACAAATTAATATAAAATTACTTAAATTGGGAATCTTCCGGCATTCTGTATTTTTGCTGATTTATTTAGTAAATTAATTTTTGATGTGTCTTCACCATAATATTATCTTAATGCTACAGATCTTTTAAAGATGAACTGATGATGCCCATTGAACAGTGGGCGAAACGTATTCAATAAAAAGATAAAGTAGCACAACTCTTTTATTTTTTTATCTCCAAATTGACCGAAAATATCCCATTCACTTACGAGTGCACATTTTTTTATATTAAATTAAACGGTCATATTCCTTAAAAATATAATATATATATATATATATATATATATATATATATATATATATATATATATATATATATATATATATATATATATATATATATATATATATATATGTATATATATATATAAATATATATATAATATATATATATACATATATTACATGTCGTTATGCAGAAGACAAAGTTATTTACATTTATAAATTACTGCAAAGTAAAGGTTTTTTAAAAATATGTCGGTCAATTCTTTATGCATTTTAATTTTGAGTCTCTCAATATTAAAGAACTTTTTATGATCTATAACTTTTATTTCAATCATTTTTCTCTAAAATGCATAAGAAAGTCTTACGCAAAAACTATTTTTTTCTACTCGTTATCATTGTTTAAAAGAGCAAGCAAATTTAGCAATACGTCTTCACATAATTATACAAAGAATAATTTTTATGAATCTTTAAAAATTTCGTTATATTTTAAACCAAAAATATATTTGTTTTACTTGTAACATTGACCTACTATTTAAGAACCTTAATTCATTTGTTATGTAGTAAACCTTGAACTTAAAATTTGGTTAATATGAATGCTATTTATATACTTGTATTTTTAAGATATTGAAAACAAAAAACCTTTTATGGTATATTCTAGCATAAAAAGTATATTCTACACAAATTTAAGTATTTATTTTTAAAAGACAAAGTTAGGTGAATATCCGGGTATCAAAATATTTTTGTATGAAAGTTTATGTTTAAATTAGCAATTAGAATACATTGTTATCCTATAAACTAATGTGTTTTTGACTTTACAGCACATTATTGCTGATGTTGCTGCTTATGTTTGACGTGATAAGGCGTTCCCCATCGACAGGTCCTCTTCAACCATTTTGTAGGTCTGCTGGCAAATTCCTCTGGAGTCTTCTGGTATAGAGCTGTAGAAGTGGGTGAACTTGAAAATTTGTGTGGGTTTCTAATTTATTGTCTTGTGCTTTGTCTATGAATGACATCTTTAACATAATCTATTTTTAGAGTGTTTGATTGGAGACACACAAGTTACATCTGACTTCTTTGTATAACAGATATATTTAATTGCCCCATACTTTCGACTACTAACTTTCCAAGTATTGCATTGGCAGACATCATTGTAATATTAGTTGAATACGATATAAAGATAATCATTGGTGACATGAATGTGAAAGTCGGAAAAACGGGAAAAGTTTATAAAATTTGCTACAGAGAATAAAATGAAGATAGCTAGCACAAGGTTTGATGACAAAGACATTCATGAAGTAACATGGACTTCTACCCATGGAAAAATAAAAAATCAGATAGATCATGTCCTAATTGAAAGCAAACATGATAAGGTAATAATCGATTGCAGGAGTTACAGAGGGGCAGATAATAACAGTGACCATACACTAATAATAGCAAAACTAAAACAAGAACTACCAATAATAATCAAAATCTGTTAGAGATAGATTAAATTACCAATTAGAGCGTCTTCAACAGAAGCAAGTTGTAAACAGACTAGAGGAAGAAATAAATAAAAAACTAGAGAATCCAGTCAAACAGGATATAGATGAAGAATGGCAGACCATACAGACAGCCATGTGGGAAGCAGCGGAAAAGTATATAGGAAAAGAGCATACAAAAAGACGGTAATACTGGTTTAATGAAGAATGTAGGAATGTTTTGGCAAGAAGAAACAGGGCAAAACTACAAAGAGATAAAGAAAATACCCAAAATGTGGCAAGAAGAAGGGAAGTGGAAAGAATTTGCAAAAAAAAGAAAAGAGAGCAGTTAGAAAAGCAATTGAAAAACATAGAAAAAGCCTACATAAACAAAGAGGTAAATAATTTCTACCAAGAAGTTAAGAAATCCAGAGAAACTACAAAGAATAATCCACAGTATTGCAGAAACAAAGAAGGCTTACTTCTAGGTAAAACAACAGAAAAATTAAACAGATGGGCGGAATATTTTGAAGATTTATTAAATACAGACCAACAAGAGGAACATAACGAAAATGAGAATTGGCAAGAAGATGAAGAAGGGACGTGCGAGGAACCAATTTTAAATGAAGTCAAAGACATAATGAGAGACCTAAAAAATAACAAAAGTGCAGGAGAAAGTGGTATCTCAGCTGAGATTTTTAAGGAAGGTGGCCAAAGATTGAAGGAAAGGATATTTCACTTGATACTAATAATTTGGCAAAAGGAAAAAGTGCTAAAACAATGGAATAGTGCTCTTATTTGTCCTATCTATAAAATAGGAGACAAAAGAGAGTGCGAAAACTATAGAGGTATAGCACTATTAGAAGTAGTCTATAAAATACTTGCAAAATCTATTAGGAATAGATTAATAAAATATGATAATAAAGTGATTGGAGAATAACAGGGAGGTTTTAGATCAGGAAAAACAACTACTAATCAAATAAGTATGTTAAAATTAATACAAAATAATAGCTATGAACAAAACTTAGGATTACATATGCTATTTCTCGATTTTAAACAAACATATGACTTCCTAAGTCGAACGATGCTATATGAGGACTTGAGAATATTAGAAATACCAGAAAAGCTTATAAGGCTAGTGAGAATAACGTTTAGGCACACGATGAATAGGGTAATAATAGAAGGAAGCTTTTCAAGATATTTCACAGTGAATAGAGGTTTAAAGCAATCTGCTATCAACGAATTTATTTAACCTAGTTAAATTGCACAAACAGGACTATTTTTAACAGCAGGAAACAGTGGATAGAGTACGCGGATGATGTAATGCGGTGATTCTAGCGAGAACAAAAAAAATTTAGAAAAAGTTTTCCAGCAATTTAAAAAAAGCGAAAAGATACGGATTGATAATAAAATAAACAATAACGCAATATATAGAAATGAGAGGAGACATAACAAATAATAACAAATATATCAAAATCAAAGGAGCAGAGACTGTTTATAGTTTTAAAAAAGTGTCGGAATTTAAATACTTGGGAGTAACCATAACGAACACGGGAGAAGAAGAAGAAAAAAATAGACAAAAAATTGGTAAAGTTAAGCAGAGCAAAAGTGTCACTAAATTCATTGCTGAAAGCAAAAAATGTGCCAAGAAGAGCTAAACTGCGAGTCTACGAGACAGTAATCAGACCCACAGTAATGTATGCCAGTAAAACGTGAATTATGAACCAACAGGAAAAAGAAAGTAGAGATCTGGAAAAGTAAGGTGCGCACAAAAATCTTCGGCGGAATAAAGACGGCAGAGAAGATTTGGAGAAGGCGAACGAATAAAGAAATAATGAGGATGTATCTAAAACCAGCAATTACGGCAAAAATACTTTAAAGAGCTAGATGACTTGGTCACGTTATACGAATCCCAGAGAATCGAAATGTTAAAACAATACTGAAGAAGGAAGAAATGGGAAAAAAAGAAGAGGACGTCCAAAGAGAAAATGGTTGGAAGCAGTAAAGCAAGACTTGTTAGAAATCGGCGTGATAAGTTGGAGAGAGAAAGCAAGAGATAAAAAAAACTGAAGGGAAATAACCTAATAACCTCTTCTCTTCTTATAGAAGACATTATCAGTCAAATTGTTTTTTCTAGAAGCTGTTTTTCTGTCTTTTTTTAGAATAGTCTGGAATTTGGAGAGCCGTAATAGACATTGAAACCTTATATTATATATATATATATATATATATATATATTTATATATATATATATATATATATATATATATATGCCTATTTTAAACTAACTTTTTATCTTTAAATTCTAACAAGGTTACCTGTATGTATAGGATATTTTCCAGTAAGAAAAGCTGATCTTGAAGGCGTGCATAATGATTGAGTATAGTGACTATTTAAAATAACTCCATTATAAGCAAGTGCATCTATATTTGGGGTTGGTATTTCATCACTGCCATGAAATCCAACATCATTGAAACCCTAAAATAAACGGTAAATATTTAAAAGTTCATCTATATTAGCGAGAATAGAAATATATATATATATATATATATATATATATATATATATATATATATATATATATATATATGTATATATATATATATATATACACATATATAGATAATATACATAATCCAAAAATTTTAACTATTTTTTTGGTGTGTAACACATTGGGTGTCATGGTATTTTTTTATACCAAAAATACATCCGACTGATAAAAACAACAATGGATTCGTCAATAGGAACTGTCATAGTTTAAAATGAGCTCACTGAAAACTTTACGATAGTCCAAGGATTAAAGCAAGGAGACGGGCTGGCACCGACACTATTCAACCTAACCTTGTAATGTGTGATAAGAGAGCTGAATATAGGAAGAGGTAATCTCCTAACAAATAAATCAATACAGATTGCCGCCTATGCCGATGATATCAGCATCATGTCTCGCAGAACAGAAGAGGCGGCAGAAATATATTCACAATTAAAAACAAAGGCAAAGGAGACCGGACTAGAAATAAATATTCAAAAGACAAAAAAGTTAACACAGGCAAGAGCTAGGGGAAACAGACGCACAGTTGAATTAGAGGACGATATTAAAACGGTAGAAAGTTTCACATATTTAAGAGTTGCATTAAACACGGATGGAACAGAAGAACCAGAAATCCAAAGAAGAATAGTAAAGGGAAACAAAGCTTATTTTTCACTCGAACATGTGTTTCGCTCCAAAAACACACACTGGAGATCGAAAATCAGGGTCTACAAAACTATTATCAGACTAATAGTATGTTATGCATGCAAGACATGGGTGATAACAGAAGAGCCAAAAAGAAAACTGGGAGTCTTCGAAAGAAAAGTCCCAAGAAAGATATTTGGACCTATTAACGAAAACGGAATATGGAGATCCAGGTATAACCATGAACTCTACCAACTGTTCAAAGAGACACCGATCTCAGAATTCGTTAAACTTCAGAGACTTCGCTGGGCTGGTCATGTAGTAAGAATGGAGACAGAAAGATTGCCGAAAAGAGCTTTAGATAGTAAAATGCAGGGCGCAAGACCAAAAGGAAGACCATGGAAAAGATGGGAGGATAAAGTGGCAGCGGACGCGCAAAATTTTCTAGACGTGGGAACCTGAAGAAGATCGGCGTGGGATCGACAAGGTTGGAGGCATAGTTTGGAGGAGGCCAAGGCCCGATTTGGGCTGTAGCGCCATTGGAGAGAGAGAAAGGGTGTCATGGTGGATCAAAGTAATCCACCACTTAGGTTGAAAAATTTCTTGTCTAGTGATCATGGTGGGTCGATATTGTCCACCACGCCTTTTCACATTTCAGGCCGCAGTCCATCAAGTTAGTCTACCAGACCCATTCTAAATATATATATGGAAATGTTGAAGGATGCTTTTAGCAATATTTTACTATGGTTGGTTTTTATGGCGGTGAACTAAGTTGTCCACTATGGTCACAGTAAAAATTGGTTAACTTTTTAAGTTTTACTTTGACTAAATTAGGTATTTCGTAAGCTACGTATTGCTACGTATATCGCAGCAGTATTTTGTTTTATTCGTTATACTTTTTGCAAGATTGCTTCCCATTTCCCGGATATTTTTGTGGTAGTGATTAGAACAAATCCGTCTCTTATCCAATTCATATAATTTATAATCTTGATTATTAGAAACAAATCAAGAGGTAAGTAAGTCATTTATTTTAATTAGATCTGAAAATTGAAAATATTTAAGATTTTGGAAAAGAGAATACCAAATTCTTTGTTTCTTTTTTTTTTATAATTTTCACTTTGTTACAGTTCAAGCTTACTATAAATGTGAGTTTTTAGAATACTGGATTAATAGTTAAGTCGTTAGTAACACATTTGTGTCATAAAAAATCTTTAGTTCGTCTAAGTTATAAGAACTTTGTTAAACATACCTAACCTTCATATTTCACGTTCAGTGTTGGGACTGTTGGGTGTCAGTGGTTGCTATATTATGGTCGCAGGTGTTTCGAATTAAATATTTCCTGCGTTAAGATACGTAATTTTATTTGATATACAATAATTAAGTTTGCAAGCTTACAAGCTTGTTGCTTTTAACCATTAATTTATCATTCTTAAAATACCAACCAATAATACAACTTGAAATTATGCATGCAAAGGTTACGGCATTTTTAGCTTTTGTTGTAAATTTTTAAAATAATCTTGGCAAGTTGATAATTAATAACTAAATGTTAATTATAAAGGAAATAATTTGATGTCAATCAATCAGTTTCTTTCGTAATACATTCTGTTTTATATAAATTGGTAAGGTATTTTAATTCTTTTATTTAGATAAAATAATTATTAGTAGTATGCAGTATGTTAATACAGAGTAAACCAAAAGTCAGAAAACGCTAATTATCTCTTAAATAAATGGTCCGAATCGTACGAAAACCAGGATACGCCTATTCTGCAATATGGACATCTCAATTCTGATGCTAGACTCATATCTTTTTAAAAGTAAATAATGACTCTAATCGGATGTAATGTACCAACATTGTCATCAGTAGATTCTACGTAAACAGTAAATTGGCCGGTACGAGTATCGCTTAAGTGATAACAAATGTTTTTGTCATAATGTTTTTTCTCAGACCTAGAAATATTATCTTTGTATTGTAATTATTTTTAATTGGAATGGACTCACCAGGAATATCCATAATTGTTGCACACGGATCATTAATCTTCTTTCTAATAGACATATTACTAAATATAATATATGATCACCAATAAACAGCCATAAAATACGTCTACTCTGTTTCAAAGCTTAGACGGAACTGACACTCAAAGTTCTATTGCAAAAAATTTTTTTTCATTTTCATTAATGTATTAAACGTACAATTTTAATTCTGATTGTTAATTTCTTTGAAAAAATAATAATTCTCCTTTAATAAAGTCTTAAGATATTTAAATTTATATACATGTCTGATATTTTGACCGTCAATAAGTTAAGCATTATTCTTTGAGTAGTACCAATTGGAGAAACCGCTAATTCGACTAAAACTTATCCAGGAGCAGATATGTAAGGGGCAGTGACAACAACCTTGTTTTAGTAGGCATGAAACTCAAACTAAAAAAAAAATTAAAACAGCCATCAAAACACCTAGAATTAATCTAAGAAGACTAAAGCTGATCTCTGCCAAGAGATCAAAGAACAAAGACACAAGGAAGTCCAGAAAGTAGAAAGACAAGGATAACTTAACGCTACAAAAAAAATAAAGAGAGTTAGAAAAGATCCTGAGGAACATCATACAATAGCAATTGGAGGGCGATACATCCCCTAAAAGCAAAGAATGGATAACACAAGAAATAAACTCATTGATATCAGAAAGGAGGAAATACAAGAATAAAAATGATCAATAATACAAAAACGTAAATAAAACGTTTCCTCTGCTGTCTATTTGGGCATCCCTGACCGCCTTTTCCAAAGCTATGTTGAAAAGGAGACACGCCAGCGCATCTCCCTGTCGCAGCCCAACATGCGTTTCAAATGCCTGTGATTGTTCGCCCTGTATTTTGACTTTGCAAACAACTTTACGCATTGTAGCCTTAACCAATCTTATCAGTTTATCGGGGATGTGGAATTTATCCATGGCTTCATCATCCCAAATTCTGGCATATGCAGATGATGTTGATCTAGTTACCCGCACAACACGCAAGCTAGAAGAAATGTATACCACCAGAAACATCGGCCACCAATTCACGGTTGATAATTCTACCTTTGAAGTGGTGGACAAATTCACATACTTAGGCTCCCTGATCACCAAGGAGAACGTCATGACGGAAGAAATCAAGCAAAGAATAATCCTAGCCAACAAATGCTATTTTGGACTGAGTAGACATATGAGAAGCAGAAACTTAATCCAAAAAATAAAAATAACCATATACAAAACCATTATACAACCAGTGTTGACATATGGGTCGGAAACATGGACCATTTCCAAGGCAGATGAAAATCTCCTGCTTATATTTGAACGAAGGATCCTGAGAAGAATATTTGGTGGCATCTGTGAAAATGGTGTTTGGAGAAGGAGGTACAACTACGAGATATATCACAGATATAAACATATATTTGGTGGTAAAGACGTAGTATCCTTTATAAAAATAGGAAGACTAAGATGGGCAGGACATCTGGCAAGATCACAGCAGAACAACCCTCCTAGAAGAATCCTTATGTCACAACCTGTGGAAAGTAGAAATAGGGGTAGACCAAAACTCAGATGGAGGGATGGTGTAGATGAGGATGGTAGACAAATAGGCGCAGCAAACTGGCAACAGTTGGGAATGGATAGAACTAACTGGCGTAATAGACTTGGGAAGGTCGAGGCTCGTTTTTAGGGCTGTAGCACCAATGATGATGATGAAATAAAACGTAAGTAAAAAATCAAAGAAGGGAAGGAATTGTGGCTATCAGAAAAATGTGCAGAAATAGAAAGATTAGAAAAACCACATGACAGCTTTAACATCTACAGGAAAATTAAAAAAATATATGCCATATACAGAAAAGAGGTATTTGAAGTATAATTGACAAAAACAACAAAATATTAACTGAACGTACAAAGAAAATAAGTAGATAGGAAGAATATTTAAAATAGCTATTTAAAGACAACAAAACAATGAAAACAATAGAACCAAGAGGTAGAAATGCACCTACAATTTATTAACAAAGTGGAAATTGAAAAAACACTAAAACGTATAAAAAATGATAAAACCATGGAATCGGATAAAATACCTACAGAAATCTTAAGACTACTAACAGAGAACAATATTGATATACTAGTAGAATTATTTAATAAAATTTACTATACCGGGGAAATTTCGAAAAAATGGCTAATATCTGAGTTCATCCCAATAGCCAAAAAACCCAACTCAATGAATTGTGAAGAATATAGAACGATCAGCTTGATAAACTATGTTTAAGTCTTGCGAGTGATACATGAACGTGTCTACAAAAAACTAGACAAGAGAATAACAGGAAACCCACTAGCATTTAGAAAAGGATTTGGTACTAGAGAGGCATTATTTACTATATAAATACTCATAGAATGTCGTCGAGATGTCAAATGTGACGTATTCATATGTCTAGTTAACTTTGGGAAAGCCTTCGATAAAATACAATACAGAAGGTTTGAAGGTTTGAAGATTATTACGGAACACAGAAATAGATGATCAGGATGTGATCATCATTACAAATTTATACCCATCTAGAAGAAGAGGAGTACGACAAGGATGTGTACTATCCTCTCTACTTTTTAATATGTGCTCAGAAGAGATTTTTAAAGAGCCACTAGAAGACAAAGTCACATACTAAGAAATAAAAAATATGAATTGATACCTATGGTTATACAAGGAAGGAAAAAGAGGACCGGATAGACTACGCACATTATTTTGTTGAAAAAATTAAAGCAATGCACTGAAAAAACAACAATAGAACTCTTCAAAACTGCTGCAGATATAGTAAAATGGGCCGTGATGATCTTCAATATCCTTAACGGATGAGACAGATGAAGAAGATAAAGACCAATTGGTGCCAAAATGAGACAGGTGAGTATGGTTAAAGCATGTTCAATGATGAGGCGCTCGCTAATCATCCAATGAGAAGAATTGCCGAGTTGTAAGTTTCTGGAAGGAGTAGGTGAAGAAGACCAAAGAGGACATGTGAAGAGACTAGGTAGGACATGTCGGTAAATGGGATTAATATTGGTATGACGAAAGATAGTAAGTTATGAAAAATGAATAATGGTAAAGTTAAAGTTTAAAGTAAAATCTAAAAAATTTTACACAAAACAAACAAAATCACTAACTAGACCAGATATTCGATTAATTAAAAAAATTGAAAATAATACCAAGAGTTAAATAAATATTTAAAATAATATATATAATATTTTAAAATTCTTTTACTTTTAGCAATATATTTGACACAGTTAAGATGCTACCAGAAAATAGTTTTAGAAGAACCTTTTTTTCTCTTGTAGTGGTATTCTAATCACTTGTGCTATTTCCCTTACAATTTTGTAGGACTAAACCGATACACTTGAAATTTGGTGAGTTGAAAAGTACTCAAATAACAAAAGGTATAAAACGCCGATGTGTGCTTTCTTTCTAGGTGTGGTTGCCACCTCTTCTTGGGAGTGGAAATTTTTTTTGCTCAAAATAATCACGGGAAACAATAGAGAATTATTTAATTCATAAGATACTGTTTGAGGTTTTTACTGTTAAAAACAGCAAATTTTAATTGAAAAAAAAATCACGTTTGTTCATTGAAAAAAAAAAGAATGATCAAAAAAGTATACACAACAAAAATAAAGCTTATAAAAGCAGAACGAGATTTATTTTCTACAAGATATTCTAGATACAATACAAAGTGAGATATGGTCGGTGAAAGTAGGATTTTTTTTGCAAATATTTGAATCAATTACACATTACACAAATATTAAATTATAAGAAAAAAGTTGATTTTTCGGAGGTAATGATAGAAAAGTATTTTAATGGTTCTTTAAAATAAGCATTACAAAGAGTAATTTACGATTAAACTGAGTATGTTAGTGCTCGTTAAAGATATACTTTTTAAATATTTTAAGAAAAAAAGGGCAGTATAATTAATCTAGTATCTACCAGAATCAAAATTAATCGTTTTTCTCCCACAATAAATTATTTTTGGTGTTCTTTATTAGATCCAGGAGTTTGACTGGTTTAAAATGAATTATTTTTAAAAAAAGGTATAGTAAATTTAAAATTTTTTAAAAATTGTTCTTTCTTTAAAATAACTTAAAAACTATATTATATATGTAAAAAAGGGGCATAAAGGGGTACAATGCGGAACATGAAGATGATTCCAGTTTACTCCAATTAGCTTCTACTCAAATCCAACTCTTACTTTCACGCTGGTGTCCCCTGTAAACCTAGAAACCCAACTGGAGATCCGGTATCCAACCCGGGTGGAAAGTTGGTCGGGAACTGACGAGGGCCGGTGAAATGGCTATCCGTAAATGTAGTTTGGCGTTTACAAAACCCTGTAAAAAACCTATTTTTATGAGAGCTACAAAGAAACAAACCGGACTGTCTAACCTACGACGAACTCGCAAACGAAATAAGGATAATGATTTAAAAATTTGGATATGGAACGTAAGAAGCCTTTATCAGCCTGGAGCTACGGCTCTGCTGATCCAACAAATAAATAAAGCCTAAGCAGATATCATTGCTTTACAGGAAATACACACTTTACAATATATTGCAATATTTACTACAGTGGACATCCTACCAGACACGAATTTGGTACCAGATTTATTGTAAGCAGCAAGGTCAAACATAGTGTAATTAATTTCAAAACTATTAATCATAGGATCTGTTGAATAAGACTTAAAGGGAAGTTCGCTAATATTAGCATTATTAGCATCCATGCTCCAACGGAACAAAAAGAGGATGATGAAAACAACATGTTCTATGACGCACTAGACCGAGAGTACGATGAACGCCCAAAAAATGACATCAAAATAATAGCAGGGGACTTAAATGCCAAAGTCGGAAGAGCGACCATCGCAAAAGAGAGCCTACACGTAGACTCTAATTATAACGGTCTCAGAATCATAAACTTTGCGATGTCTAAGAACAGTTAATAGCTGGGACATGATTTCCCCATAAAGATATACATAAGTGAACTTAGAAATCTCCTAATAATGAAATGATTAACCAAATAGATCATATAATCATCGATGCAAGATACTGCTCTAATTTATTAGATGTTAGGTCGTTTAGAGAAGCAAACATAAATAGTGATCACTGTTTAGTTAAAACACGATTTAAAGAGAGAATATCCAATTTAACAAAGGAGATCGGAAAAAGGAGAGAAACAATCGACATTAATAAACTAAAATACCGCGACATTGCAAATGTATAGAGGCAGCAAATAGAAAAGGGTACTGAAAAAAGAAGAATGTCTAATGTATTTTGTAGTATTGTAAAGCTTTTTGCCGTTTGTGGATTGTACAATGGGTCGAGGTACAGTTATCGATGAGAAAATTTGTTCAATTATTAGATTTTTTAATTCTGGAAAATCCAATTCGGAAATCGCGAATATGTTGCAATTGTCACAATATAGTGTAAGAAATATAGTCAGAAGATACAAAACTACAGGTTCGATCATCACAAAACCTAGAAATGTACTAAAAAGTAAAATAACCGCAGATCGAAAGGCATTAAGACGCATTATAGTGAAAAATCGACGAGCAAATTATATGAAGTTACGCGTTTTATGGAGTGACGTTATTGAAAGACACGTTTCTGGATAAATATGTCACCGAGAGGCCCATAAATTAGGATTTGGTACTTACAAAGTAAGTATTGTAGTTGAAAAAATTAGAACGAATTGTTTTTAATAAATTTCATTTCATTTTAGGCTAAGGAAAAGCCACTTTTAACATTACAACAACAAAAAATAAACTAAGATGGTCAAAAGAGCATAAAGATTGCACTCAGTTGCAATGGGATTCAACAATACATGAATGTATACAATGGAGTGATGAGTCCAGATTTGAAGTGTGTGTTGGAGACAGTAGGAGTTGCGTCATTCGCAAGAAAAATAAAGCTTTCCATCCCGACTGTCTGAAGAGAAAAGTCAAATTTCCTGCATCTGTCATGATCTGAGGTAGCATGTCATCTAAAGGTGTGTGAAAGTTACATTTTAACGATGGAATTGTAAACACGGACAAATATTTGAATATTTTAGAAGAACCTCTTTTACTGATTATGGAACACCGTTTAACATCAGCGGAAGATTTTGTCTTCCAACAAGACGGCGCAGGTTGTCATACCTCAAACAAGAGTGTAAAATGGATTGAAGACTATGGCATACCACTTCTGGAATGGGTTTCTAATAGTCCCAACTTCTCCCTGATAAAGACTTTGTGGCGTGAAATAAAAAAAGCTTTGAGAAAACATCCTGCCAGGTCCATCAACGAATTAAAGGAAACATTGCAAGAAATATGAGATTCGTCAGAACTTGGTAAAAACTATGCTACAAAGAATTGTGAAAGTCATTAAAAATAAAGGGGATGTAACTCAGTGGTAAACTTTCACATTTTTTTTGTTAATATTATATATTCTATATGCGTTTTTTAAATTTATTATTATTCTGTTTAATCAATAGTTTTCATTACGTTATAAAATATTTTCTATAAGTAGGAAAATTCAAAAATGGTCGATGCATTAAAACTTCTAAAATTTACGCTACGCTTTTATTTTTGTTCTCTAAAATTTAATTTTTTTATCAATCTAACGTTGGACCAACTGATATGGGTAGGGGCTCGTAGTCGTCTTTAGCGGTTGTTTTTAGAAGTTGAAGAGTTTAAACTAACGAAATATCATTTCATAAGCGAGGAATGAATTTTTAGTTATCTAAATGGAAAATTAAAACGTTTTAAACTCTAAATAAGCTTTTTAAGTATTTTTATGCATAAAGGGATGCTTTCTAGAGGTTAAAACTTAAAAGCAATAAAACATCATTTCACAAGCAATGAATGAGTTGGTATTGATTTTAATTCATTCAAGTTTAGTTATTAAATTCATAATTTTAATGCATAAAATGATTTAGATTTCTATTGCTATTCTTTATTCCTATTTTTTCCACTTAGGGTTAGGTTTTACCCCTTAAAAACAAAAGGCACACTTCGCATGTACCATGCGGTCCATATGTATGGAATAATTTTATTTTTAGCTTTATTATGTATTATCTGAAAAAAACCTGAAACAGGTCGATTTTTATTCTTAAATTGACAATTTACAGTATGAAAATATTATCCCCTTTCAGCATCCCCTTTGAATTATAAGCACCCCTTCGAAAATTTTAAATAACAAAGGGGATCGTGTGGCAACTTGTTAGAAAGGGATTTTAGTCCTCTGTTCAGCAATATAAAGTTTTTTGTGTTAAGTGCCATCATAACGGAGAAAATTGATTTTAACAATTAAATTAAATGTTCAGCTTGAGCACCATTATTCACTTCTTGACAATAACCGAGGCCGTTTTGGAATTCTCGTACAACATTTTGTATGACCTCGAGGGTTATTTTGTTAGTTTCTTCAGTTATCCTAACTTTTAAATCAGCAATATTGCCTGGTCTATTAAAATATGCTTTAGAAATAATCAAGTATTTTCGTATCTGTTCTGCTAAACATTAGGGAAAAAACTTTGAAGATAATAATATTAGTAATATTGGTAATAAGACAAGAACTCAAAAGGAGGTTTGTGAAATGTTTAATAATAAATACCCTGGTCAACAAGTTTCGCAGTCTACAGTAAGAAAAATTGAAAAGAAGTTTCGTTATACTGGACATGTAAAAAATATTAAAAAACCAGGTAGAAATGTTAAATTTACTGATGAAAAAGAGTTCGATGTACTTCTAGAGATTGAGGAAAATCCACATAAGAAAACTCGAAAACTCGCCGCTGTCAATGATATAAGTAAATCATCTATTTTAAGAGTTTTGCATAAAGAAAAATACCACCCGTACAAAGTTCAGTTGGTTCTGGAGTTAAATGAAGATTACGAAGATTTTTTCCTGACGTCTACATTATGAAGATTTTTTTCCTGATGTCAATCATCAAAATAAGATTGATCGATCTATTTACTACCAACAAGACAGAGCTCGTCCGCATTTTGCACGTATAGTTAGAAATTATTTAAACGAGGTTTTTCCCAATAGGTGGATTGGAAGACGTGGAACGATCGAATGGCCGGCTAGATCCCCGATTTGACTCCTCTCAATCACTTCTTATGGGGTTATTTAAAATCTAAAGTATATTTAAATAGACCAAACAGTATTGCTGATTTAAAAGTTAGGATAACGGAAGAAATTAACAAAATAACCCCGAGGTCGTACAAAATGTTGTGCGAGAATTCCAAAATCGCCTCGGCTATTCTCAAGAAGCGAATGGTGGTCATTTTGAACATTTAATTTAATTGATAATTTTTCGACTGTTCTAACAACCATTCAAATTTCGTCATTTTGTGTCACGTGGAACAATTTCACCTAATCATGTCAACATTAGACTGATAATTGTATTCAGTGCAATTTTCAATCCCTATGACAACACGATCGAGTTTGACAACTTCATCCAAATAAATTTCAAAATCTCACGTTTCATAAGATTATAAATGTTATGCGTGGTAATAGATCTTCTATAGTAGAGAACAGCAACGAATCTAATGTTAACTTAAATTTTAATAATTGTACTTTCATTAACTGTACTTTTAATAAATAAATGTTTCGTTATGTTGAGTTATGATTTTTTTTTTCGAAAAATTATCCGCCGAATATCCCTCGGACATTGATGAATGCCTCATAATTTCATGACAAATTTCTCAAGCTCGTTGCTTGGTAACAGCAGGAATGAGCTTTCGATTGTCATGAAATTATCTCGTCTGTTATCAATATCCTAGGGATATTACTACTGAAAATTACATTGAAAAATACATTCTAAATATTAGGTGACATTATTATCTTTATTCAACCTAAAGTTTCGTGAAAGCGACATTATCACAATTTTACTTCAAAATCTTCAGATCAATTTTCTCAGTTATGATTGCACCAAACTTAAAAAACTTTATATTTCTGAACAGAGGAGTAAAGTTGCTTTCTAACAAGGTGACACACGACCCCCTTTGTTATTTAAAATTTTCGAGGGGGTGCTTATAATTCAAAGGGGGTGGGGAAGGGGATAATATTTTCATACTGTAAATTGTCAATTTAAGAATAAAAATCGACCTGTTTTAGGTTTTTTTCAGATAGTACATAATAAAGCCAAAAATGAATTTATTCCATACATATGGACCACATGGTATATAACTTTTACAAAACAGGCTAAGACAAGCTTTAATCCAAATTTTTAGCTAAATTCAGGCAGTCCGACAGAATTGGGGGTAAGATCCTATTTTCAGCTCGAGTTACTGGACTATGAATAGCGGAAGTTGATATATGAGCCAAAGAAATCACTAATCACTACAGTTTTCTAAATTATTGTGATATCTTACTTTGTAAGTTTTAATTGTTTAGCTATAATTAACGTATATATTTCCTTATAATTCTCTTCTTATTACGAATATTTTTTATTACATTTTTATTTTTTTTTACTTACCATATCATCTGCTATAATCACAATAATATTTGGTTTCTTGTTTGTGGTTCCATCGCAAAACTGGATCAACACCAGAAATACCCAAAAAATGTTCCAATGGTACTTCATTGTCACCTTTTAAAAACACTATAAGAAACCACAATTTTTATCTATCCTTGTCACAAACTACTATCGGAATAAGATAATTAAAATCACCAATCTTCAATGAAACTCTGCAACGCTGATTATGGAGGGAGTCAGATTTATTTTTATATTCAAGCATGAAATCGATTAAAACATAGGTATGTTTTGATCACCGACTAATCAAAGAAAAAATATTAAGATTTAAAAAAAACTGTTGGACCATAACTCTCTTACTTTTTCAAGGATACTTGCGTTTTTTATAATGATATGCACAATTTCTGACAGTATTGTTTTCTTAACAATTACTACCGAACTCTTTAATATATTTTCCACACCTATATGACGAAAAAATGTATGAGATCTGAACAGAATTTTAATTTACACAGAATACCGCGCGATTAGTTCTTCCTATTTTAAGTTTAAACAGGTTTGAAAGTTTAACAGCTAAATAATTGATTAAGAAAAGTAATTAAACTATAAATATAGATTTTAATGTATCGGTATAAAAATAGTCTACTACACTACGCTTTGAACATTCAACAGTAGCTAAATACAAAATTATTCATTATTAGAACAATATTTACTTTTTTCTTTCACTTTGTTTATTTTAAAAAACAGAAATAAACATTGAGCTTTTTTTAAAAATAAACCAGTTTCGTAACCCTAATTATCTTCTGATTACCGTTAAAAAAATACAGAACATATTTTTAAACTTAAAAATAACAGTTGAATATATAATTAATTAAACTACACTTTATCATTGGTCAAAATATAAACACTGTTAATTTTATCGGCACATGCATGATATATATAAATATATAGTGTATATAACGACGCTAAGAATTTCCCGAAAGGTACCTACCAAAGTATATATATATATATATATATATATATATATATATATATATATATATATATATATATATATCTGTATATATATATATATATATATATATATATATATATATATATATATATATATATATATATATATATATATATATATATATATAAATGTGCACTCGTAAGTGAATGGGATGGTTTCGGTTACTTTAATTAACTTTAATTTTAATTTTAATTTTAATATTAACTTTCTAAACATACTTGTGCCCTTGCAGAACATGCAATCAACACCAAACATATTGTGAATCTTCAATAAATAGATAAAGTAGCACAACTCTTGTCTTTTTTATCTCCAAATTGACCGAAAGCATCCCATTCACTTACGAGTGCACATTTTTTTATATTAAATTAAACGGTCATATTCCTTAAAGATGTCTTTATATATATATATATATATATATATATATATATATATATATATATATATATATAAAGTAGTTAGGTATTATTGACTGACACGTTATGTAAAATAAAGTTTTATATTGAGGTTGCAGTCATTAATAGGGCAGGAAAGTAAAACTCTTTGTTCTTTAATCAAGCTTTCGCAAAATTTATTTGCTTCTTCAGGATATGCTAAAATATGGTATCAGTAAATACAACGAAATTAGAACTAAATAGCATTGTATAAAACTAGTAAAAAAACTTACAACATGAGGTTAATCCATTAAATTTTCAAATTTGCAAAACATTAAAACTTAACTTATTTTAAAAATTATACAGTTATGTAAGTACAATATTCCAATTTAATTTAATTTTGTAAAAATTCATTTTGTAAAAATTTCAATGAAACTAATATATTAAGACGCGAAAACCAATTAAATAAAAGAGAATTCTTAGAAATGGTATGCATAAATAAATATCAATGCGTTAATAAAAAAACTGATATTGATAAACTAAGCAATATCTATAATTACATTCTGTCTTACGAAAATTAATACTATAATTTTCCAATATTAGATTTTTTGACTATAAATATTAGAATTTCAAAAAATTTAAATATTCATATTTGGCGCCACTTTGTACGTAACCATAATAACAATCAAGAGCTAGTTATCAACAACAAAAAATATAATAAACAGAAACGAGTGTCTTTCTGACATAAATCAAACATCAACATAATCAATGTCAAAATGAATTTTTACAAAATTAAATTAAATTGGAATATTGTACTTACATAACTGTATAATTTTTAAAATAAGTTAAGTTTTAATGTTTTGCAAATTTGAAAATTTAATGGATTAACCTCATGTTGTAAGTTTTTTTACTAGTTTTATACAATGCTATTTAGTTCTAATTTCGTTGTATTTACTGATACCATATTTTAGCATATCCTGAAGAAGCAAATAAATTTTGCGAAAGCTTGATTAAAGAACAAAGAGTTTTACTTTCCTGCCCTATTAATGACTGCAACCTCAATATAAAACTTTATATTATATATATATATATATATATATATATATATATATATATATATATATATATATATATATATATATATAGTAATCCAGAGGTAAAGGGCACTATGTCCATTTTTGTCAATATTGGGATTATACTGCAGTTATAATGAACTTTTAATTATTCTCCACACATATAAGCATTATGTCCTACTTTATAAAATAACAAAGAAAAGCACTTTATAAAAAGTATCATGTCACGTTTTGTTTAGAGGCAGAGGGCATCATGTGGACATGAAACCCTATACCTCTGAGTACATTGCTAACATTACAGTATCATCTAGACACAGTGCCTTGAACTACCATGATAGTTGATAGACTAATAATTGACTGTTTACATTTTCAAATTTTGTTTAGTTATATTTTCTTAAACAACGGTTATATGCTGTCAATAAGTGGTGGTAATAAGTTAATACGACTGATTATTGAGTACAAAAAACATTCTCGTGTTGCCAAAATATCGAATTTGGCTTTAAGAGAACAACATGACAATGATAGAGGTAAGATAATATCAAAGAATATAGACGCTATAAGCGTCTATATTCTTTCATAATATCATTATATTTTAGAGGTTATGTTTCAAGCTTAACAAAAGATACAATTTAATAACCTAAAGGTAAATGTTTGAATAAACTTAAGATAAAGTTTGTAAATTCAAGAAAAAATATAAAAATTTGAAGTCCTGTGGAATCTTAGTTTTCATTAATAAATATTGTATGCATTTACGGACTATGTAGAATAGTGTAAAATATCTTGGTAAAAAATATTTAGTTTAAAAAATTGATTAGTTTAATAGCTGGTTTTGAAACTTTCACATTTATTCCATTTAATGAATAACGTTGATTCTGAAAAATTATATTGACATGTTTAAGTCATTTACGGAATAACTTATTCTTAAACCTATTTTTAATTATTTGAAAAAGATTTGTTGAAAAGAGATATTTTTCCAGATCCAAATTCTCATAATGCAGAAGAAAAAACCAATCAAAATAATCCCGGTGATGGACTTAATATAGACGATGACGATCCATTTTTTGATAATGATGATTCCGATGCTGATAAAGATTACTATTTGTCCAGTGAGACATTTAGTGATACTGATGAAAAATTAAGATTTTTTCACCAAAGTTAAAGGCAGGAATCAGTAATGAGAGAACAGTTCACGAGTTAATAGAACAAGCAGTAGGTCTAAAGGATCAGTTGAAAAAAGATCTCTATGTATCCCATGATAAAGTATGTAATACTGGTAATAATTTCAATGTTGAAGATAATAGAAATATTGACAATGTAAATGAGAAGCCAACTAAGAAAAGGAAGTTACAAAATAGATCCAGTATTAAACAAGCCGGTAAAAAACGAATCCGACATTCGGGCAAATGGTTGTGTAACCTACGAAAACAAAACTCAATGTCTGGAAAGGAAGATGTTATCACAAGCGGTAAAGTATGTCAAGCCAAATCTATGAAACCATCTTGTTCATGTAGGAAAAGTGTTTTGATAAATTATCACAAAATAAGAAACAATAAATTTTCGATAGATATTGGAATGAAGACAACAGCAATGACATAAAAAGACATTTTGTCAGATCGTGTGTAAAAAGTCAACATATAGCTCGCTCCAAAAAACGAAATAGAGAATATAACAAACCAAAGGAAAATATATTTTTTTAACGTTTTATTGTTAATAACAAAAATGTTGGGATTTTCAAAGTTATGTTTTTGAATACTTTAAGGGTTTCAAATAAAGTGGTCGTAAACGGTTTAAGAAAGACAGAACAAGAGGACTGATACAACCAGACCTACGAGTTTAGGTCTGGATAACCTATTTAGGATTTAATATTTTCTTTAAATTAACTGGTAAAGACACTTGTGACGTTTGGGATTCATTTAGTGCTAGACTCACGAATGGACCAAATCTAAAGCAAACAATTAATGTAACAGTTATTTAAAAGTCGCATCTTGCAAAGTCAAAAAAGAGAAATGATTTAAAAAATCGAGATACTAAACTTTCTATGGATAATAGGAGATATAAAGTTTTGACTTGTGATCTCCAGAAGTGCTTACCTACACCTTTGATTACAAATAGCATCAGTTTTTCTAAGAGAAAGTTATAAACATTTAATTTTACGATTTATGATTCCTTCGACTCTTCAGTACACTGCATGATGTGGGATAAAAGTAAAGCAGCTCGGGGCGGAAAAGAAAATTGGGAGAAGAATGTGTTAAAGAAAAAAAATCTAGGAAGAAGTTTCACAACAAAAAATGGTAAAATAATTACAGCAAGAAGTGTTGTACATAATACACAACCGTTTTTGGAAAATAGGCAATATTAATGACCACAGAGAGTTTCTTTTAAGGCACATGTCTGAGTTAAAAACAAATTACCAAAAAATGCAGCCTGAACGAAAAAGGTCATAAAATTTCGTTTATACATTTTCTATTAATGGAAATAAAATTGTAGTTTGTAAGATATTTTTTATGGGTACACTAAACGTCAGTTCAAAAAAATGATTTTTACCGTTACGAAAAAAAAAAGGATGGATTTCTGGAAAAAAACGTGGCAAGCATGTACACATGGGAAGGGCTATTAACCCCCAGATAAAAGCCGACATATGTGAGCACATAAACTCATTTCCCTTAATAAAATCACATTTCTGTCGTTCAAGAACTGCCAAAAAATATATAGATGGAAGTCTTAACCTATCCACTATGTACAGATTATATATAAAGAACAATGTGAAATCCTACAAAAGCCTTATGGAAAGTATAACATGTAATCTACAATTTTTTCTACAGAATTCAATGTTGGTTTTTTTCAACCAAAAAAGGACCAATGTGCCCTATGTCAAAGCTTTAATACCGCTACGGGAGAAGAGAAAAAAATTTAAAAATGAACTACGAAAATCAACAATTAGAAAAAGAGGCAAGTAGAAAAGAAAAAGCTGAAAAACCTCACCGTGTATGAAATTGGACAAAAAAAGGATTTCTGCTATTTTTGGAACCAGAGCATTGCTCAACGAGGTGCAAATGAAATATGAAGTTGTGTATATTATTTTCTAAAAGAGCAAAATAAGAACCAGGTAAAAGCTATTACTTTTTACAGTGATAATTGCAGTGGCCAAAATAAAAATAAATTTATTATTGCAATGTATATGTACTGTGTGCAGTCTATGAAAAATATTCCAATACACACAAATTTTTAATAGCTGGGCATACTAAAAAAGAAGGCGAGAATATGCATTCCTTAATAGAAAGGGAGGAAAAAAGAAAGCTTAAGGCCAGCCGCATTTATGTACCTGCTCAATGGAATACTATAATAGAATTAGCCAAAAAGAAAGGCCATCCTTATAACATTAAAGACATGACGACTGAGGAATTTCTGGACCTAAAAAAACTGACTTTCTCTTTGGGAAACAATTATAACATAAGCGAGCAACTGGAAAAAGTTCTGTGGACTGACATTAAAATTGTTATGGTCAAAAAAAAAATAACCCCTATATTCTTTTTTACAAGACATCTTATTCTGATGCTGATATAAAATTTAAGTCTCCAAAAAATAAATCAGTACCTAGTTTATCTCAACTTTATACCGGACCTACTCTTATTCCATCTAACCTTAAGAAAGGATTACTAGAACTTTGTAAGCTTAAAGCTTTTCCTAAAGTACACTGGAATTTCTACAGAAATTTGTTGGAGCAGAAAAATAAAAATAAAACAAAAAAATATTTCAGCAAATAATGATAGCGATTGTGACGAGTGCGAAGAAAGTGAAACATAACTAATATTTAATTTTCATTATGTTTAAAATTGAAATAGAACGTTTAAGTTATACTATTTTTTATTTCCTTGTTTGGAAACAACGTCAATTTTTTCCATTTTTTTATTTCAAAACAGAAATAATATTTTGTTATTTCTGAAACAGATTTCTTTTTTTTTCTTTTAATTAGGTAGAAAGGAAATAAAAAACACACCTACAATGTAATTATCTACTAAAACTACATTAGAATTACAAAAAATTCTGGTCCTCAAATAATTGTTTATCTCAATAAAACGTGGTTGTAGCTGTGCGATTTTAATTATTAGCCATTTTCTCAAAAGGAGTTATTTTGTTTTCGTTTTTAAATTAATGTGTCTCGGCTGCAATGACCATTGACACAAACAATATTGTGTATAATAATTACAAAAAGCACATGTAACTAATTGCTACAGTTAATCTATAAGCTTAGAATCTATAACTAAATAGTACAACAGTTTTATCACCAAGTTATAAGTTAAAGGTAAAGTACATGGAAAACAAGGGGTCATATTCTGTTCAACAACTATATGTCTTTCAAGTAACCAATTAGGTTAAAGACTTGATCAGGTGAGTTTAAAACGTCTTTGATATTTGACTTAAGTTTATGTTGCATTTTGTGTTTTGCGTACCGGGAACACTCGATTAGGATGTGTTTCACAGTTAATTCACTTGAGCAGATTTGGCAATTGGGCTTCGACTCGGACTTCATCAAGTATTCATGTGTGAGTCGGGTATGTCCTATTCTTAATCTTCAGATAACAGCTTTTTCTTTTCTAGAGTTTATTGGAAGTTCAAATTTTTCAACAGTCTGCCGGATCTCATGTAATGCACTCTTGATTGTGTTCCAGTGGGTTTGCCAGGTATGATACTGTTGTTGCTTGAATATTTGCTTTAGGTCATTACGGATTTGAATATGTTGGGCATTTGAGGATTGACTGTTTACACATAAAGCTTGCTTGGCTGCTTGGTCTGCTTTTTCATTACCGGGGATGATGATATGGGATGATAGCAAGATGATCGTGACATTTACATCTTGAAAAGCGAGTGCACTGTAAATGCTATGGATTTCTTGAACTAAGGGATGCTGAGAGTATAGACTTTTTATCTAGTGTAGTGACGACAGGGAGTCTGTGCATATTGCTTGGTTTTTATCATCTGATTTTAGTTTTTTAAAAGCTTCTAGTATCGCATACAGTTCTCCAGTGTATACGCTGCATAAATTCGGTAAAACAGATGATTTTATTATTTCATCCTATGTGGTAACGGCACATCCAACGCCTGCTTCGCTTTTGGAGGCATCTGTATACAGAATTTTTTGGAATTGGTTCTTGCTTATGATTTCTTCGAAGTGTTGCCTTATAAAAAGGTTTTCATGTTAACTGTATTCTAATAGAGAAGTGATTGAATGTGGGATTGGTCTATTCCAAGGCGGAGTATCCGGGATTGGGAAGGGATGTGTTTTAGTAAGGTCGATGGTTTTTCTTAGAGTTAATTTCTGGATGTCTATTATTGGTTGTATCCTTTGCGGGGTCTCCACAGGCGATGTTAAAGTAATTAAATGGTAGACTGGATTATATGGATTTGCGGATATTGAAGCAAAGTAAGATTGAAGAAGATACTCTCGTCAAATCGAGAGAGGTGGTTCATTAGTCTCGCAGAAAAGGCTGTCTATAGGACTAGATTTGAAAGCGCCTAAGCAAAGACGAATATAAGTGTTACGCACAGAGTTCAGTAGCTTTAAGTCAGATTTTGATGCAGAAATATATATAAAGCTGCCGTAGTCCAGTGTTGAGCGCGGATTAAGGCTCTATATATATATATATATATATATATATATATATATATATATATATATATATATATATATATATATATATATATATATATATATATATATTGATACGATTGGGGTTTATAGAAAATAGTTTATAAGTTATATACTAGATAATTTTAGATATAACAAGTATTTGGTTATTTTAAGAAGTTATATACTAGAGAATTTAATAAAAATATATTTATGTGAGGGCATTTTTAAGAAATTAGCATATAAAAAGTATTTTTTTAGTAATTATGATGTTGTAGATATATTTAAGTGAGCCATGTGACTAGGCAACCAGATATACATACTCTGAAGTGACGTTTAAGAAATTTTACGAATATAAGTGGGGTTATAGTTGTTTAAAATGTGTAGTTTATTAAATTAGAATGTTAAGTTACTAATTTAATTATATATTCTGATCTGAAAAGCCTAAATGTAAACAAAATTATCAATAGAACATTAACGAATTCTCCAGAATGCAGAATTTGACCTTTGTTTATGTTGGAACATTCTGGAATAATGATTATGTCGGTGGATCGAACAGATACTTTTTTCGAGAACATCCATATAGAAGAAATAGAACTAAATCGAACATGATTTCTTACCAGATGGTTCTGGAAGATTGAAAAGATATAAATACCCGTGATTTGGATTCAAGATGGCAGTTTTTAGTCAGAAGTCAAGCAGTTTAGTAAGAAAGTCCGTCCAGTCCATTCAATTAGTCAATCAGTTACAAATAGTCCAATTGTTTAATATAGTGAGTTAAATGAAGATTAAAAATTATGCATATATTTTAATGCACATTTATAATTATACACAAATAATTATTGAAGATTAAAAAAGTATATTAGAAGAATATTGGATGAAATTAAAATTATATTATGATTGGAGATTAGTATAAATCAACTTATAATAATTGGATATTGGTATATTGAAAAGAAGAATAAATATAAATGCTGTTTGCTGGTTTGCTTGGTGGTGTATAAATGCTGGTGAAGAAAAATATATCTTAAATTGGTAGAAGCTGATAATTGGAAAAAGTAATTTCACAAAAACAAGGATAACCGAAGTACGAAGACATTCAGTGGTGATTAGAATATATATAGTGGAAAACAGTTCATTTAGGCATTCAGTGAAAGAAAGGTACAAAATTTTGTTAATATAATTTAGTTAGTGTCATAACAGTTTCAATTCTGAAGATAGTTTGTTTAAATTTTACATTGTCTATAGAATTTAATTAGTTTTATAAGAATATCAATTTAAAGATAGTTTATTTTAAATTTACATTGGCTAGGTTAGATATATATATGTGTGTTTCATAATAGTTATAATAAAGATAATTTAAAAAAGTACTTACAAACTAATTCTTTGAGAACCGCGATAAAAACCCTATATTATTAAAAATACTCATTGCTCATCATTCACACAAACAACACATCATAATAATATATATATATATATATATATATATATATATATATATATATATATATATATATATATATATATATATATATATATATATATATATATATATATATATATATATAAGTAAGATGGTTTCGTATGCACCCTATGTGTACTTTGATAGTACCTTAATGATATTGAGTCTCTTCATTGCATTGCCCTTTACTACACTAATATGCTGTTTCCAAGTTAGCCTTCTGTCAAACGTAAATCCAAGTATTTTGTGAAGAGTAACTAGTTTTAATGGAGTTCCATTAAGGGTGATAATTGGACTTTGGCTGCAAGGTCTTCTGATAAATCGTATTAATTTCGACTTAGTGGTTGAAAAAGATAATCCAGTTTTTTTGGACCATTCGCTAAGTTGATTTATAGTGGTCTGGAGCACGTTGCATGTGGCAATTGTACTTTTTCCCTGACAATATAAGATAAGGTCATCTGCGTATATTAAGTGCTTGACTGGTGGACAAATACTGGAACAAATATCAGTTAATACAAGAATGGACAGTGTTGTACTGAGTACTGAACCTTGTGGGAGATTGTGAATTAAAATTGATAAAAATATTATTTAAAACTTTAGTATTCCATAGAATTCCTGCGTTTTATTTATTTATTGGAATAATTAATTACATCACATTAAAATAATGAGTCCTTAAACGATTTACATAGTAATCATTGCGTTAATTATCTTTTATCATACAAACCAATTTTAATTGATGTTTGTTCAGCGTGAAATATCAAGTTTAGCAACCTCTTACTTTTCAAGAGCGCTTATTAAAGACATTAATTATTATTACCGGAATAAATTATCTAAAGAAATTTGTTAAGTTATTTTAAGTATTAGGTACATACTAAATAATATTTTACTTTTAACAAAAGCGTAAAAGTGAAATGGTTTTTTGAATTATTTTTATAATCTGTTATACCACATAATTTGTCAATATTTTCAGTGATTTATTCTGATAACTTTCCCGTAAACTTTACGGGAAAATTATTAAAGAAAAACTAGAAACTGAAATAATAGGAAAAATTGGAGAAGACCAAGCAGGGTTCACAGTAGGAAAATCATGCCTAGATCATACGTACACATTAGAACAACTGATAGAGAAGAAAATGGCAAAAGGTAGACCGGTCCATCTGGCCTTTGTTGATCTAAAGAAAGCATATGACTTAATACCTAGAGTCAAATTATGGGAAGCAATGAATGATCTCGGAATCCGACAAACACTAATAAAAGCAGTTAAAGCACTATACAAAGAAAACAAAGTAGCTATTAAATGTGGAAATAAAGCCTACAATCCATTTAAGACGACAAAAGGACTTCTACAAGGCTGTGCTACGTCCCCTACTCTGTTTAAAATATTCTTGGAAAAAAAACTCAAACCATGGAGGAGAAAGTGCGAAGGAATGGGCATACCAGTAAGAGACGAATACCTATACACCTTAAGTTTTGCCGACGATCAAGTAGTCATCGCACAAGATGAAGAAGATCTCAGCTTTATGCTCAGAAAACTAGAAGAAAAATATAAAAACAATGGAATGGAAATAAACTTAGAGAAAACCGAATACCTAAAAACAGAAAACAAGGATATGAGAAACCTAGAGATAGACGAGGGAAGACAAATAAATGGAACAGATAAATTCAAGTATTTAGGAACCATAATATCGAACCAGGGAACAACAGAAGAAGATATAAACAACAGACTGAGACAAACAAGAAACTGTATAAGACAACTAAACTCAGTGTTGTGGGATAAGAACATTACGATAAAGACAAAAAAGAGAATATATAACACCCTGACAAGAAGTATCCTGACATATGGGTCCGAAAACTGGACAATAAACAAGAAAAATAGAGGTAGAATAAGAGCAGTAGAAATGGAGTTCCTGAGGAGAAGCTGTAGACTTACAAAAAGACACAGAATTGAAAACGCAGAGATTAAGCGGAGAATGGGAGTGCAATCAGACATAATCGACTATATAGAGGAGAAGAGACTATTCTGGTACGGCCACGTCAGAAGAGCGGACAGAGGACGCTGGATAAACAAAATCACAGAATGGAGCCCGATTGGAAGAAGAAAGAGAGGAAGACCCCGAAGGTCATTCAGAGATGAAATCGACGAGGCTATGGAGAAAAGAACCCTGCGAGATGGAGACTGGAATGACAGGGAAAATTGGAGAAAACGGTTAAGTGAAGGAAGACAGTGAAAACTGTGGAAATCCTTAGTAGTAGTAGTATTCTGATAACATGTTGAACTGCTTTAATTTTTTCAGCTGTATACACTTACAGTATTATAACCCGACGTTTGTATATGGGTAAGGTATTGCATACCCCAATTTAACTTATTGAAATATAATTTAAAACTTATAAACTTGTTCTGCTTATTTTGCGTTTGTTTTCGTTTAACATTCAAGCGACGTAAACTGTCGTTCGATATATCATACTCCAGTGTACTATAACTCCAGCAAATAAAAAATGAAATGACTCATGAGTGATTACTTAAGTTATCGTATTATTTAGCTGCCTCTATGAGTTTTATCAAGAACGTATTTTTTATTTAGCGTATGGCATACTAAGAATACATATATATTCTTTTTGTATAACACCTGTGCGGTGTTTGTATACTGCTATCTGGCCACAAATGGCCAATTATCAGTTATTTTCTGACCTAACTTAATAAACAGCAAATACTTAAATCTAAAGGCTTACGTTATGGCTTACTCTTATTTTATCTACCAACTAATGCACTACAACTAACATGCAAAAACCTCACGGCCTTATACTCTACTTTTTACACTAAACTGCTACACATTTACACTAATTCAGATGGTTTTGTCCTTATGAGTCGTCTCTTTAGTTCAGTGTTGTCAAGAAGCTGGATTGCTTCGACATCCACATGACTATGCAGCTTCTGCTCGTGACTTGCTGCTGTTATCTTGCTTATTTCGATTACAGTTTCCATACCCAAGTCCTGGTGGAGGTTGCTGTTACGGATATATCAAGGAGCATCAACAATGTTTCTCAGTACTTTGTTTTGAAATCTCTGGATAATATGTAGATTACTAGCTTTGGTACAGCCCCAGAGTTGGCACCTATATACCCATACTGGCCTCAGTACTTGCTTGTAAATGGATGATTTATTGTGAATGGATAATGTTGAATTTTTTCCAATCAGCCAATACAATTTCTTATATCTATTATCAAGCTCCCCTCTTTTCTGTTTGACATGGACTTTCCAGGACAACTTTGAGTCTAGGGTGATGCCCAAGTATTTTGCTGGTGTTGCATAAGGAACTTGGGTATCATTTATTCTAACTGGAAAATTTTCTATATTTTTATTTGTATTTTAATTGTAAAGTTAATGTGTACAAATTTAGTCTCATTTAATTTTATTCGCCATTTTCTGGTCCAGTTATATATTTTATTTACTGATAGTTGTAACTTATCAGTCGCTTCTTCACTAGTGTCTCCTATCGCTAGTATGGCTGCATCATCCGCGAAGGTGGCAATAGTGTTTTGTTCTAGCTCTGAAATGTCACACGTATACAATAGGTACAGGACCGAATCTAAGACACTCCCTTGTGGCACGCCAGTTTGATCTCCCTTGAGTCGGTGTACACTTCTTCTTGTTTTACTCTGAAATATTTATTCGCAATGATTCTAAGATTTATGAATACTGTTTAGGCATGAACGTTCTTAGTTTATAGTTTAAACCCCCATGCCAGACTTTATCAAACCCCTGTGCTACGTCCAAGAAGATTGTAGAGCAGACTTTCTTTTCTTCTAATGTTTTTTTTATTATATTCGTTATTCTGTGAACTTGATCTATAGTGGAATGTTGATTTCTGAAACCAAATTGATGATTTCGTATAAGATTTTTTCTTTCTACTATTGGTTTTAATATTTTCAATAGTTTCCATAAGTTTTTCAAATAGTTTTGACATCACCGGAAGGAGTGATATTGGTCGATAGGATGTCACTTCATTAGGAGGATTACCTGGTTTGGCGATCATAATGACTTAGGCTACTTTCCAAAGTGTGGGAACATATCTCAATCTAAAAGCAGCATTTATTAGGTGTGTCAGCTTAACTATGGCTTTTCTTGATAGATTTTTTAACAGTTCTCCTGTTATCAGATGATATCCTGGAGCTTTCTTGAGATTTATATTTTCTTTTATCTTTGTTGACACTTCTCTAAATGATGTCAACGTTATTTTTTCTTCAGTTTGGAATGGTTCTTTCCATCTCAGTTCTTCACCATCATTGTCGTTGTGTTTGAACGTGCTTTCTAAATGATCTGCAAATCGTTCTGCTTTCTGTTCGTTACTCCTAGCCCAGTTGCCGTTTTACAACTTGATAGGAGGAGAATAAATAATTGGTCTCTTCATTATTTTTATTGCCTTCCATAACGAATAATCTGTGTTCTGGTCAGCTGTTAAATTTCTTAAAAAAAAATTAATTGTTGAATTTTTTATATTCTGTATCTCCCTTTTTAGTTTGTGTGTAGCATTATTTAAACTAGTTTTGTCTCGTGGAGCTCTGTATTGCCCCCATTTTTTTCTTAACTTCTTTTTTTTACTATAAGTTCTTTATTTCTTTTGGATAGTTGTTCCCTTTTGTTCTAGAAGTTATTGTGGGAGTATTTTTCCAAGCTACCTGTTAGATATTTTTAATAAAAACTTCTAATTCGTTTTCAAGTTGCCTCGTGTTTCTCAATGGCACAACAAGATTAATTTTGTGTTCAAGGTTTATTTTGAAGCTCTCCCAGTTAGGGTTTTTATTAGTCAATATTGGATTGAATTCTTTTTTAATCGCTGTATCACTCATAATTATATCACTCATAGCCGTCATTGATATCCAAATAGATATTTTTGTAAATAAAGAAATCTATCAGGTCTGGAATTTTGTTCCTATTGGTAGGTCAGTATGTTGGTCTACCAATAGAGATTACTTTACTCGTCTGTTCCTTAACAGCTAACAATAGTTCTTTTCCTTTAGTTGTAGTTAGCCTAGAGCCCCAGTGGGTAATAATACACTGCGCTCCAAAATTAACGCATAATTTTAAAAACCCTAGTAAATCACATAATTCTAATGTTTAGATTTTTGTGCTAATATATTATTGTTACCCCCGGTATATTGTAAAATTTATCGAAAGAACGGTTAAAAATTCTGATGTTGTTACCATTTTTTGTAAAAAATTAAAAACATGCTAATTGTGCTTCATTTTATTTCGAATTTAGTTGGGTTGCATTACGTTGCGCTGAACGGTTAAAGTGGTTTTTCAAGTTTATTAAGTGTTTTTTCTTTGAAATGAAACACCAGCAGCAAGAAAATCTAAATTTGTCAGAAAGTGACTGTTTTAGAATCGTAACTCTTCGCGAAGAAGGATACACTCAAGTAGAACTCGCTGAACGTTTTAACGTCACAAAGTCAACCATTTCAAGAGTGTTAACACGTTTTTCTGTTACTGGAAGTAACTCGAGAAGACCCGGTCAAGGCCGTAGAAGGGTTACAACTCCTAATCAAGACCGGTTTTTGACACTTCGTACACCGAGACAAAGGTTTGTTACCAGTACTTCTCTACAAAATGAATTTTTGGATCGTTATAACTTTAGAATTAGCCAAAATACGATTAGAAGAAGACTTGCCGAAAACGACCTATACCCTGGAAGGGCACCAATTGGCACATTATTGACCAGAGACCATAGAAGGCAAAGATTGCATTTTGCTCGTGAACATGTTGATTGGAATAATGAGGATTGGGGAAGAATATTGTTCACCGACGAATCCAGGTACTGTCTTTTTTCTGATGACAGGAGAAACCGAGTGTATAGAAGGCCTGGGGAACGCTACGCACAGTGTAACACCGTAGAGACTGTACAGTATGGCGGCGGCTCGGTAATGGTATGAGATTAATTTAGAGGCTCGTACAGAATTAGTTAGAATAGATCATGGTCGGCTTACATCGCAGAAGTATATAACAGACATTTTAGAAGAGCATGTCGTGCCATTTGCACCATTTATTGGGAATAATTTCATGCTTATGCAAGATAATTATAATCATAATCATTAAAAACAAAATGCCGTCTATTGAACTGCTACATATTCACAGTTCTGCTCTACGGAATGGAAGCATGGACACTGACTGTTGCATCTATGAATCGGCTCGAAGCTTTCGAAATGTGGTGTTATCCTAATATATATATAAATGTGGGCATCTTACGTATATTCTATGTTGACAGAGTTACTAATGTGGAGGTCCTGCGTAGAATGGGGAAAGAATGTGAAATTCTCATGACCGTCAAAACTAAAAAGTTGGAATATCTAGGACATGTAATGAGAAATCAAAAAAGTTACGGCCTTCTCCAGCTGATTCTCCAAAGGAAAGTAAATGGTAAGAGAGGACCGGGAAGAAGACGCATTTCCTGGCTTTAAAATTTACGAAAGTGGTATAACACGACTACCACTGAACTGTTCCGCGATGCAATAAATAAAGTAAAGATAGCCGTGATGATCGCCAACATCCGGAACGGATAGGCACTTTAAGAAGAAGATGCAAGATAATGCTAGGCCACACACGGCAAGAATTGTGGAGCAGTATCGTCAGGAGGTTGGAATTCCTGCCATGGATTGGCCTGCGAGAAGTCCTGACCTCAACCCAATAGAACATGTTTGGGACATCATAGGCAGACGACTACGACAACTACCTAATGCACCAAATACATTAGATGAGCTGTTTTTGTGTTTGGTTGAAATTTGGGATCAAATTGACCAAAAAAAATCAGAACGATTATTTTCAGTATGAGAGATCGTTGTCAAGCAGTAACAGATGCCAGAGATGGCAATACTCGATACTAGTACCCGGTACTAGTATTTTCTTCAACTTTAAAAATTTCAATTTCGTCAATAATTTATAATGTTAGTTTGTTTAGATCAGTTGTTTGTTTAGATGTTTAGATTTATGATGTTATATTGTTAATTTCAATACATTTTTTGTAAAAAAAGAACAATTTTTTATTTAAAACAAAAAATTTAAAATAACCATAAAACAGAAAAGAACCAACAAAAATTTTTTCATTACAACTCAAAATAAGAATTTTAAAATCTGCGTTAATTTTGGAGCGCAGTGTATTAGAAAACGCAAAATATTTAATTCTTTTATACGGTTTTTAACTTTTACTTTTTTCTCGTAAAATTTCCTACTATACCCATCTGTTTGAAAAAACTCTCTCTTTAAATATTAGTTAATAGAAATTATTTCCCATAGCTAGTCTTATGTACCTAAAAAACAAATACCTATAACATTATGTTAATTACAAAACATAATTTGCATAATACATTCAATATCTACACAATTATAGGCACCGCGGGTGTATCATTAATTCTTTAACCTTATTATTCAGGTTTCGATATTTTTAACAAAATATTAAACATTACATACGTTGCTTTTTTATTTATTCTAGATAATCATTTGGTAATTAATAATTACTAGTTTAACTTCTAACGCGGCGCCAAGGACGATTAATGTCGAATATTTCGTCCTCTCAGAGCTGCTATTCCATTGACTGGAATCATTTTTTAGTAAAGATATAAGTTCATCTGATATGGGTACAACCCTTAGTTAGCCTAGATCTGTCTCAAAACATCCTCCATCCTTGCCTGTCGACTTCTATATCTGCCCCAAATACTTAGCCAGAAGGTATTCCACGGGAAACAGACACTGCGCTAAGTATCAAAAAACACATCTCTGGAGCTCAACAAAGCGCCAAAAAAAAACAAGAGTCTAAAATGGCTGCTGGGACATCTCTCTTGTCGTTTTCGTATTACTGATGATCGTGATTTCCTCCAATACTTCAAACAAATTTTAGCTATTAGTTGGGATATTGACCACAGCAAAACCCCGTAAAACCAATACGGGGGTAAAAAAGACTTCGAGCAGTATCAATACCCCCCGCAACAAATGTTTGCTGAAAAACCAAGGAATTCTAACAAACAGACTAGATCATATAGATGGCGGTGGGACACAAACACTATCCTGATACCCAACTAGATTAGGATCAAACAGACGTGATCATTAAAAAACTGGAACGAGTAGTAGATAAGGCTCCTATCGGAAATTAGAATCAACTTCTGCTGTTCCTAAAAACATCGTTAACTTTTTGTAGTCAACTATGCTAAGGAGTATACAAAAAAATGGACTACTGAAGTGATGAATACTATGAAGAGTCTGTGAGTGGGAGCAGATTTACGTGTAGTAAATCCCAATAACATGCGTAAGCACCACATGGTCCACATTCGCATCCTTGAGAAAGATGATTGGATGAGAAAGCTGATGGATTAATGTTAAGGACTGTCCAAGGAAACAACATCAACACTGGTTGTTAACAAAGAAGAACGTGCAAATCCTAGTCGATCGACGAGGTCTCTCACAAAACTTTGAGAGCTGCCTTTTTTTAAGACATGGTATACACTTGAAAATATGGCCTTAAAAACCATCGTAGTTCAATCGGAGTCCTGCAAGCGAACCTCCAGCGTAGTAAGGTTTAAAATCCCAAAACTACCAGTCAGGTAATCCGAATCTAGATATTCACCATATCTTAATCTAAAAAAAGTCCCTCGAACAATTCTTCTTACATGTAAATGTGGTAGAGTAATGTTAGAGACTGAGCGGATACCAAGTTGATTATGGATTAGTAACCGCGAGTTCAATACCAAACTATAGACCGTTTGGGAAACGGTTTAGGTCTTCTTGGTGAACAAAAAGTCCTTTGAGGCTTGACATAAGTCCATACTTATGTGAAGCATTAAGTAAAAGGGCCTTTCTAAAGGAACTAAGTCCGGAGAGAGCGCTAAAGGTATTTAGAACAAGAGCCGTATCATCAGAACTGGAGATGATGTTAGTCCGCTCAAAAGACCAGGGGCCATTGAGAAGCAGCAATCGCCATGAAAGGAGGTCTCGAGCGAGGTTGAAGCTGGTAGGTACTAGTATAAAGGATATAGATCTGCACAAGTCTTATTATCAGAAGGACAGTTAGATGAACCTACAATTTTAATTTTATATAAATGGACAGAAAAACGCTTATGATCTAGTTTCAATCGTGTAATTTATTAAGTAGGTGTGAAAAATAAGAAATGCTTATAGGACGGTGTTTATTTATACCATAATAGTCTATAGTAATAAAATATACATTCTACTAAGATACTTTTACCTTTTCCGTAAAGCGCGTTCAATACTCTTCTCATCTTGTAAGATTCTACTAACCTTTGCCATTTGTGGTCCAGTAAAATTCTGTATATTTGTTTTTTCCTCAACATAATATTATAGTCGATAAATTAAAAGCATTTATCACTCATCAGAAAAAGGTTCATAAGTAAATCGCAGGGCTGTGTACTCTTGCACACACAGGACCTGTTATACGAAGTTGCCACTAGATTTCACTCCTACTAACGTCATCTGATAGCTAATGAATTGCTATTTTTAATACTAGATTAAGTAAAAGTACTTAAACTAACGTTAACTACTCTAAATCCATACGTTAATGTATCAGTTTTTAACATACAAAAGTATCTGTTACCAGATATATTAATACAGAAACGATAGAATGGCGTCTTCGTTTTAGAAAAAAAAACACACACAAAAAAACGACAATGCAAAATTTATGCAGTGTTGCCAAGTTACCCTAGATCAGTCTACTTATTGCCAACCCGTTTCAGATACAAGCCAAAATAACCATGCCCCTTTAGCACCTATCATATTTTCTGCTCCCCACTTTTCTGTTCGTTGCCAATTTTTTTGTACTTCTCTCATCCATCAGATCTCTTGGTTGTAGCCAAACAAACACTGCCGTCACCTTAGTTGACAATGTCTTTCAAAATTCTAAAAAGTTTCTTCGTACAGACTCATAAAATGTTAGGGCTTACTTGTCTATTCCAAAAAAATCCATTACGCACAATCCGGAGATTCTGCCTGAAAATTATTCTTTAACACTTATCTAAACAATAAATAACCAAAGTAGTCTATATGTAGGGTTCCTTGTCGGAACTGTGAATTGTCCTATATTTGGTCCTGTCCATGTCCTGTATCCACATACGTTTTGTCAACAAATTATCAGGCTGATTTTGAGAATACAGAAATTTTAGCCACTAAAAATAATTATTTCAAAAAAACTTTCCTTCCTCAACAAGCAGCCTTCAACTATGAACATGAACAGTCGTAATAATATTGACCATCTCAGTGAAATTTATTTTTTTTTTATTTTACGTAACAAATAAGTGTTAAGACCTACTGCTTTTGGGAATTTGTTTTGAAGTTGGAGGTGCTTTTTCCGTTCGATTTCATTTTCTTCATCTTTATAAGGGTTCTAAACAGTTGATGAGATCATCATGTCTTTATTTGCCAGGTTGGTCTTATCATCACAACTGTCCTTTGTTTTTGGAATTATCATCCTAATTTTCAATTGCATCACATATTAAGTTAAATTTAACATTAAAAAAATTGACATCTAAGATTAGTCTCATCGTCCTATATAATACCTTCTTATGGTTTGGTTAATATCTAATTTGATAAATTGTTCCACGTTTCAGGTATGTGTCACATTCTTCAACTGTAAACACTGTAGTGATTTCGCAAAATCACTAGTTTGACTACTAGTCCAAGATCCCAGAGCGATCAGACATAACTTATTTTCACACAGATGAAACCTTAGAGTCTCAATAGCGTCTCGCGTGCTTTGAATACCTGTGCATTTATGAAAATTTCTGAGTGATACCTGGGCAGGTACCAGGTGAGAAAGGTAACTAAAAATAAGAGCTATTTAACTTAAATTTACATAACTGATTTTTATACATATTTTGTAGAATATTATTTTGAAAATACTGTAATAAGTGTCAGACACTTGTCATGGACCAGAACTTTTGTCAGACGCTTTAAAGCTGCACTAAAATTAAATGAACTTTACTTACTTTTACATGTCTGATTTTTAAATATAACATATGGTACTAATGGTACTATAATAAAGTTATATTTAATCAGTCAGACAAATTAGAATCACCAAACATCCCTCAAACACAAAAATTAGTTAACTAGAGGTATGAGCGCGAGAGTGCTGTGCGCATGTGCCTCAGAGTAAACAATTCAAATTCATTAAGAATACTTACTGTTTTCGATCCGATTAAATATTTTTGCATCTCTATTTTAATATGATGAACTCTAGCATTAAGATAAATATTAAAGTAAATTAATGTATTGATATTTGGGATAATTAATTCGGAACACTTTGGTTTCATAAGAAATTATATTTACTTTATTGTAAAAAAGATACTAGTTAGGATAATTAAAAAAAAAAAATAATTTTTGTAAAAAATCTTTAACTGGGATTGATTGAAACAAACATTTTTCTATATTTTAATCATCATATTCATTGTCACAATTATTACAATTTTCATCATTCAACCAATCATGATGCTGCTCATCCGAGTCATCGTCTTCATCATTATCAGTTATGTTGTTGCTGGCTGGTTGTTCTGCAAAAAATAGTTCAAAGAATTAAAAACCAGAAAATCACAAACATAATAAATTCTACACCTGAAATCAAAGTATAATACCTGAAGTTTGAAGGAATTCACTAACGTTTGCTGGTAATTGGTCACCATCAAACCAATGAAAGTGATATTGGTTTTCTTCTAATCTCTACCCATTGTGTTCAGGAGTTAAAATGGTTGGTTGTTTTGCATTTGCATTATTCCATATGCTAAAAATGTAATTAGCACGGCGGAATTGTTGGAATAACCCACTTTAGCATGGTGGTAAACTGCTAGCATCAATATTTTTAAAATTTTTGCGATCGAATTCTTCGTTAATATTAGATACGCTGTAATTATTTAAAAACAATTAAAGCCGGACAGCATTAATGTTGCACGTATCAGGAAAACTATAATTTTCGCAGATAAATTTTTGGATTATTTTGAAAATATCTTTTTGGGTGGCTTCATCGGTAAACAAATCTGATTCTTCAAACTGCATGAAAGCTCGCTGATATTCATGTTTCTTCAATAATATATTGAATGGTCTTTGTTTACCCTTTAAAAAAAAAAGGCGGGATTAAAGTCACATCCAGTTAGAGCGTGTCACATCCCTGGCAAACTTCTACATAAAGTTGTTCCTAAGTACTCGTAAACCTTTGTCAAATTAATGTATCTCTGAATATATCCGGTGCCTGCGTTTAACCATACATTCGAATCATCATTTTTTAAATTATGCATATATCGTTACATAATTATCGCAATGCCTCACTCACTCTGAAATGCAAGCACAGCACTCTCGCGCTCATACTTCTGGTTAACTATTTTTTGTGATTGAGGCATATTTGGTCATTCTAATTTGTCTGACTGATTAAATATAACTTTATTATAGTTCCATCAATAACATATTTAAAAATCAGACATGTAAAAGTAAGTAAAGTTCATTTAATTTTAGTGGAGCTTTAAAGCATCTGACAAAAGTTCTGGTCCATGACAAGTGTCTGACACTTATTACAGTATTTTCAAAATAATATTCTACAAATTATGTATAAAAATCAGTTATGTAAATTTAAGTTGAATAGCTCTTATTTTTAGTTACCTTTCTCACCTGGTACCTGCCCAGGTGTCACTCAGCAAGTTTCATAAATACGCAGGTATTCAAAGCACGCGAGACGCTACTGAAACTCTAAGGTTTCATCTGTGTGAAAATAAGTTATGTCTGATCGCTCTGGGATCTTACTCTATACATCATATTTTACAAAACCTCATAAAATAAAAACCACTATTTATTCATGGGGACTTAGACGGAATATGTGATATCAATTATCTGTATTTTTTCTTAAAATGGCTTTGATATTTTATCTGTTGTTGAGATCTTTTTTATTTCAAATTAATAATAATAGTTATTTTCAACATACAGATCACGACATTGTTTTATTGACCATACAACACAATGGCAATCGCTGTGACATGTTACACATTTCCACCCACATATTCATTTCACAGTAGGTACGAATTGTCGTAATTGTCACATAATTATTTGGTTTTTACATATTATGAGAGGCCATTTTATTTGACATTCTCTTTTTTAATTAAAAAAACTTTTAATCTTTGTTCTAAGAGCATCTTACTCTTACCGATATGGACTGATGTTGTTTTGTAAATACAAAACCAAATGTTTTCGCTAATATATTTAATAGTTAACATCTAATTTTTAACATCTTGTTTTTATTTCCTCTTGGCTGACTAAAATCTTTAAGAGTTACAGTGTGAAAGCAATTTCACCCCATTCCATTGTTTTTCACAGCTTATATATGAAGCAATAAAAATTTGGGAGACTTTACTTTGATAGCGAATTATGCAAACCGCCAATCAAAGACTCTTACTGGAGACTATTAAACCATACTATGAATAACTTTTTATTCCAACGTGCATCTACGGTTCACCTTTGAAAACACCTTTTTCAGTCTTTACGTAGAGAATTGACGTGAAAATAAACGTAAACGACTGTACTTGATTCCTATTCGTATTCCACCATTGATCTTTTCTCTACGTAATGTATAACAGAACTCCAGGCCTTGAGTTCGATAGTCTTGACTAGTTTTTTCCAGTTTTTATGGTCCTTCACTTGTACTTTCCAGTCTCTTGTTCCCATTTCTTCTATGTCGGTCCGGACGGCATCAAACCAGTTCCCTCATGGTCTCCCTCTCATTTTCTTCCCTAATTCTACTGGTTGCAGTGTCCTTAGGACGTTTTTTTTCTTCTTCTTCTTCCTTTGCCCTATCCGTTTCGGACGTTGGCTATTAACAAGGCTATTTTGACTTTGTTTACGGCACCTCTGAACAGTTCGGTCGATGTTAGTCCGAACCATTGTCGCAGGTTATGCATCCATGAGTGTCGTCTTCTTCCCGGTCCCCTCCTACTGTCGATTCTTCCTTGGACTATTAACTGTAGCAGCCGGTACTTAGTATGCCGTTTTTTACGTTTTTTTTGGCATTCGTAAAACATATCCCAGCGATCTAACACTCTGTGCTTTGATTTTCTGTGTTATTTTGGGTCTCTTACAAATCTTCTCGAGCTCCTGGTATATTATTCTGCGCCATTCCCAATTATCCTTCTTTATCCCCCAAAAATGTTTCTTCTTCTTTTGATTCATTGTCCAAGTTGCACATACATAGAATACTGTTGGTCTCACCATTGTTTCATAAGTTCGAATCGTGGCTGCCCTGGACACTTTAACAGTGCGTTCAATGCTGCCTTTTAACAACCGCATATCCATTTCTCTCTTTTCGCCTCGTCTATTTGTAACTGTTAAACAAATTTAAACTCTGCTTCATTCTTTCTTAGAGTGATCCATTTATTTTCTTCTACATTTCCCTCTCTCATTTCCATACACTTCATCATCATCATCACGTAGCGCTACAACGCTGGGTGAGTCTTGGCTGACTGTACAACTTTTTTCCAATTTGTTCGATCTTCCATCAACCTAGGGTCAAATGGAATGTTCATTTTCCGGAGATCTGCTTGGATGTTATCTCTCCATCGCATTCTGGGACGTCTTTTGCCTGTGGGAATCTCTTCCCATACCAGTTTTACAAGTCTATCGTTATGCAGTATGTGCACGTGGCCTGCCCATCTTAGTCGCTGTGATTTGATTTCTTTGACAATATCGGCGTCATTGTAGAGTGCTTTTAATTCGATATTGGTTCTGATCTTATACTGGTTTGTGGTGATGTCATGTCGAGGTCCGAAAATTTTTCTAAGTATTTTTCGTTCAAAGCGTCTGAGCTTTTCTTCGTTTGCTTTGGTCATGTTCCACGTTTCGCATCCGTATGTTATTACAGGTCTGACGATGGATTTATAGATTTTGATCTTTGAACTTCTTGTAAGATTTTTTGATTTTATGAGCTTATCCAGTGCGAATAGACAGCGGTTTGCAGATTGGATTCTGTCTTTTATTTCTTCAGTAACATCGTTGTCAGCTGTGATTACGGCCCTCAGATACTTAAAACGTTGTACTCTTTCAAAATTGAAGGTGTTGATCGTCACATTTTGTCCTATTCTGTCTCTTTGTGTCGTTCTATTTATACACATATATTTCGTCTTCTCTTCATTAATCCTCAGCCCTACTTCACTTGTTGCTCCTTCCACCTTGTTGAAGATGTCTTTCGTGCATAGGGTGGAGGATTTCCATACACTTGGTTTTTTTAAAATCTATAGTCAGGCTAAATTTTCTAGCTTCTTCTTCAAATATTGTAAACATTTTTCAAAGTGCTATTCTTGAACGTGTCAGAAATACCATCTGCGAAACCTATCTGTTGTTGTCTTTTGTTAAGAATCGTGCGGCTGGTCTGGATCTTGGCTCCCTAATTATTTTTTCTAGAAATGAGTGAAGTAACTGTTGGCCAAAATATTTTTTAATACTGAGTCCCTATGTAGCTCACTTTTTCAGTAAAAATAATACTGATATTTTTCCATATTCTGTATATTTTCCAGACCTGAATCAAGTTAAATATGCATGAGATATGCATAAATCTTTCATTCAAAAACTACTGGTTTTTAATTTTAATTTGGGGAATTGCAGAAATACTTTTTTTTAAATGTCATTAAACTTTTATTTGAGTTCTTTTTACATATAAATCATTAGCAAATATTTAAAAACAATACATAAAAACTTGAATTTTTACAGAGAATATTTAAACTTTCTCGACATATCCCTAGATACTGTTGATACGTATACTTAACAACACTTTACTCTATTATATCCCAAGATTCATTTTCTGCTTCTATCGCACACATTTTCATCTATTTCCTTATTGATCTGTTGCATTGATATTAGATACTTACAACTATTACTGTTCAAAATAATTTCAGCACCTAAAGTTATCATTTTGTTTATATTTATTTCATTTTAAAACAAACCTAGGCTTTCATGGCTAGTGTTTTATAAAGATACATTTTTTCACGTTTATGAGTCAAAGTCTAAAATTGCTTTAACTAGACTGTTATTTTACGTCTGCGGCAGTTATCAAGAGAAATGCGCCAATGGTGGTAATTTTTTTCTCTATCTAAGGATGCTTTCCTATAAACCCAAAAAACAACAAATTGTTCTACTAAGTTTTAAACCTTTTTCTGCCATACAAATGCTTTTATTTAATATGCTGTAATTTCACCAAAATCCACATTGTCATGCAATTGAATCATATTTTGTCATTGAATCTGAACAGATCTGACGTCTTAGGTTACATTTAGGTTTGAGTTATATTTTTATATGCAGTTTAAAAATGCAACACATTTCAGTTTGGTATTCAAAGTAATCATTAAAAGTCTATTAAAGCTTAATATTTTTTACTGTTTAAAATAAGCTTTTGATTAAGATTTATAACCTCTTTTACATATCTACAGTCCGTAAGTTCAATAAAATCAGCTATAATAATATTAAGACCATTTGCACCAGGCGTTTGATTTTCAATCCAGTTCGATCTAGGTTCTTCAAATTTTATTCCACACGTTTTTTTTAGGGAACCTAAAACAAAGATTACATTATGTAAAATTTTTGTATCTACATGAAACACATAAATCCACAGGAGAACCTTTGAGATCTCTTTCTCTGGTGATGAGAAAGATAGTGTGGCAAATTACTCAAACTGGGCTCTGGTAAACAGAACGGAAACTAAACTAAAAACTCAACAACTTGTCTGGCTAGTGTAAGGAACAAGGCCAAATTATTACATCTATATAGGCTTATTATTCAGAAAAATACTTACAATATAAATGTTTAAAAATGAACCATCCAGGCGGAGTTAAAATACATTGCGTAATATAAGCAGTATCTATAGGTCTATTTTTAAGACCATTGTGTAAATATTCAAAAAGATATCTCTTGGAGATTGTATTCGGCCAAGGATTTGGGAAAGTACGAGAAGGCCACAATAAAGGCTGTCCGAATCGAGCTGCATCGGATCTGTAGACGCATATGACCTAAAACGTACGTAATTTATTTAAAATAGTTTAATATTTATAAGATGTAGATAGATATTATTAGACACAACAAAAAGTATTATTCTTTAATACTCATAAGGTCTTTGTCAAATTATAAGCCATCTTATAATCAAGTAACAAATTGTTAAAACATACAAGTTAGCAGTGACATCTAACGGTGACAAGTAAACGTTATGTTTGTAAATAGAGAGTTATTGAAGAGATCGTCTTGTAATAAAATCACCTTTATTTTGACATATACACATGCCCAGATTTGCGTCCTTTATTTTTGTCGTTTAATAAAATATAGTGGGGATTAAATGATGTGCATAGCGATGCGATAGTGATGCGCATCATAAGGTGTTGTTTCCAGATAACACCTCTAGCCTCTTCTACTCAATTTCTTTTCTCACCTTGGAGAAGTGTAATCCGGATCACACGGGTGAACCCCGGTAAACCTAAGCAACCCTACTGGAGACTGGGTAACTAACGCCAGTGGAAGGTGGGGTCAGAGCTGACGAGGAAGGGAGAAATGGTCCTCCGAAAAGGGGGTTGGGCATGAGGCTAACTCCCTCATCCCATAAAAACCTATTCTTAAGAAATCTCGAGATATAAAAGCCGGACTGCATTCAAGACGACGACCCATGCACCGAACTAAGGACAATGATTTAAAGATCAGTACTTGGAATGTAAGAACGCTGTATAGGACAGCGGGACTGAAGCTGCTGCAAGATCAACTCCTAAAATATAGCTATTCTACATTGCAGCCATTCAAGAGATGAGATAAACAGGAACCGGCATTATGCAGAAAAAAGAACATGATATATATTACAGCTGCAACCCGAACCGACATGAGTTCGGAACCGCGTTCCTACTATCAAAGAAAATCAAAAATTTTATTATTGGTTTTAAATCCATAAATCGTCGGTTATACATCCTTCGAATAAAAGTAAAATTTTTTAACATATGCCTGATCAACGTGCATGCGCCAAACGAGGCAAAAGACGAAGAAATTATAGATCTGTTCTACGAAGACCTCAAAAGAGCATATGATAACTCTGCCAAAAAACGATATTAGAATCGATAGAAACGATATAGAATAGAGATATGCTACCAAGATTATATTGGTAAACACAGCCTTCACGACGTTACTAATGACAATGGTTTAAGGCTTATTAGTATGGCAGCCATCAAAGATTTAATTGTGGGAAGTACATGTTTTAATCATAAGAATATCCATAAAGCAACTTGGATATCACCAAATGGATAAAACACAAATCAAATTAAGTGTGTTATAATTGACAGAAGGCACTTTATAAACCTAATGGACGTCAGAAGTTACAGAGGCGCAAATATTGACTCAAACCACTTCATGGTAGGGGCCAAGTTACGACAAAGCATTTCCAATGCCAAGAAAGAAAGGGGCACTAGACAAGTAAAATATAATTTACATATGCTAAAAAATGAAAATAAAGAGAACACACCTGGGCCAGTTACAGTTCCAGTTACAAAGAAACCCTAGAACAGACCTGGGCAGTCGACCAGTCAAGCACGGAAATGTGGAACAACTGCAAGGAAGCTCTGAAATTAGCAGCCAAAAGCGCATTGAGAATATCCCGAACCCAAGAAAGAAACGACTGATTCAGGGAGATAGATAGGAAAGATAGGGAGATAGATAGGAAAAGAAAGAGAGAAAGGAGAAATAGAGAAAGGGAGAGAGAGAGATAGAGAAAGAGAGTGAAGTAAAAGGTATATATTTCGTTTGCAAATTTTAAACAGCACCATTTTTCTGACAAAGCTCAATATAATTTTATGTTTTATAATATTTGAAGTTTGTCGGACATACTATTTTTATAAATGGAAATACTATTTTTATAAATTCTTGTACAAATCTAAGACAAGATGGTACCGACTTTTATATTTTTTTTAAACTCGTAGGTAATCGATATTTATATATTTTTTTTCTGTTTTGAACAGTCCTTTATAAAGACATTTTTGTAATTTTTGTACTCTTCTATCATAAAAACTGTCCAGCTATGTAGTTCCAAATCGAATTATGAATTATGAGACAGTAAATTTGAATTTTATATTGTATTGTATTCAAAGTTTGTCAGGTTAGTTATTTTGTTTTTATTATTTCTTGTACAAAATTGGGACAAGAATTGATATTTCTAATTTATATGTTAACATTCCTACATACAAATCGATGTAATGTACTACTATAAAACTGTAATATCAAATATAGTAAATCGATTATGAACAAGTTGTGGAAAAATCAAATTAAAATGTCCTTTTGTGATTGCAGATTATTTTTCTTTGCCGTCACTTGCGTTCTTAAAAAAGAAGGAACATACTGCTGTATATCCGACACGAATATGATGTACGCAGTGAGTATAAATGATGTAAAATTGATATGTATGAGATACGTGTCCAAGATGAGTCCAACAAGCTTATGTCACGACTGAAATAGTATTGTCGAACTGATATTAACGGCACATAAAATTTTTCTAATACATTAAAATTACAAATCACAGTGACAATTTGAGCATAAATAGAATATAAATAAAATCAACAGGTAATTTCCACTCGTAAATAGGTTTTACTTGAAGAATATTATTTATTTTTGCAATTAAGAATTTTATACCGCAAATACTCGTAACCTTGATTCGATTATATTTCCAGTAGTCCTGAGTCTGAAAAAAATTTGAGTACAGATACGTAAAAAACAACTCAACTAATTAGTTATTTTTCAATCGAAACTAAAATTGTGTCAAAAAGGTTACCTAAGTAATTTAACCCGCTGTTTTACGCGTCTTTTATTGTCGTAGTTGCACTCGTATGAGCGTCACCCTCACCTAAATTAATTCCACTTATTTCGAAGAAGAATGAATATCAGCGAGTATAAAATTACAATCGTTTACACTTACGTAATAATAGGAAGTCTTATAAACCAAAATATGTTTATTAAGTTAACAAAAGAAAGTGATAAAATATTATTTCCATCTTGAATTCCCAAATGGTCCCTTGGTTCTTGACGTATCCGTTTTACTAAGATACAAATTAAAAATGACAATGACCAATAATAATGTTTAAATGACCAAATATACCTTAAAGTTACCCAAGTATTAAACAAAAACACAAAATTTTCTTTAAAATTACAAAAACGATATTGCACGCACGATGCAAGATAAAACTTGTAATTTTTTATTTGTACAATACCATGAGTTTATTTTTGTTTACCTAGTTATTATTTAACTTACCTGATACCGATATTGTGTTGTCATGTATTCTAGAGACACATAATTCATATGTTGTGTAAAAGGCAAAAGTTTAGCACCAAATGTTTTGTTAACCATTTGCATCAGTCTATCATGATCACTTTGAGTAAATCCATAAAAATGTTGGAAGTCCAAAATAACTACCTGAAACATAAAATGTTAAAGAATAAAGTAATGTCAACAACTAACGTATGGTCCTGAAGTTTTGGGAAAAGTTTCACCTGGTCTGATTGAGAAGCAAAATGCATTTAACAAAGAAAGCCATGGAATTGAAATGTCATCAGTTATTGACATTTAATAAACAAAGCAGAATATTTTGGTTTGTGCTCTGCAAAATGTCTTATAAAATTGATATTCGTCGAGGTGTTTATAATATGGTTGGGCGAATGTCGAAACGAGATATTGTTAATATTTATCGAGATCAAAACATAAGCAAATCGACAATTTATCGCACAATCTGAGACTGTGAAGAAGGGTTACCATGTGTTAACTTGCGTAAAAGTGGCCGACCGCGGATTTTGAACCATATAAGAGAGGCAAGACTGATTGAAGCAGCTAAGAACAAAATTGGGGTCTCACAGCGAAAACTAACCAGAAGATTTCATGTTGGAAAGACTACAGTATACAGGACCCTATCGAGTAATAATATTATCTACCGGAAAAGAACGAAAGCTCCAAAATACACAGAGGATCAATTAGAGAGAATTCCGAGATGTTGCCGCGCGTTAAGGCGAGTGCATTTCGTCAACAAGTTGATCGTGAAGGACGATGAAAAATATTTTACTTTCTCCAACTCTGAGATGAAGGGTAACGATGGGTTTTACACGAACGATTACGAAAATGTAAAAATACCAAGAAGTCTTTCATCATTTTGAGATAATGTTCACGTTTCAGCCCCATATCAAAAACGGTCTTATTAAGGTCTTCTATATATTAGGCTTTACTGCACGTTTTATATTTTTATTTTTAAACGTTTTCGAAGACCGTGAACAGTTCTGTTTGCTATTGCTACGCGTCTTTTTATTTCGTCGCTTGTCGTATTTGTTACATTTACTAGCGATCCAAGATATGGGAATTCTTTGACTTGCTCATAAGTATGGTTGATAATTTGAATTATCTGTTGAATATTTCGAGGGTTTTAAAATACAACATATATTTGGTTTTTTCCTCGTTTATCACAAGTCCTAATTTACTTGCCGCGTTCGCAAACCTTGTAAAACACTGCACCATGTCTCTCATACTTCTGCCCACTATAACTATATCGTCAGTGAGTGCGAGAACTTGCGTCGATCTATTAAAAATAGCTCCAGTCATTCTAATATTTAATTGTGTCATTGCCTTTTCCAAGGCAATATTAAAGAGGAGGCAAGCCAGCGCCTCCCCCTGTCTTAGACCATTATTAATGTCACAAAACATAGAGTTTTCTCCTTCAATTGTAACGCATGAGCTTACGTTTTGTATTGTTAGTTCTGTCAACTTAACTAACTTAAATGGGATCTCAAAGTCTATCATTGCATTCCTTTTCGCACTGTAATAGGCTGCTTTGAAGTCGACGAAGAGATGGTGTATCTATGTTATATTCTAGTGACTTTTAGAATCTGCCTATGTGCTTGAATTTGATGTGTAGTTGACTTTCTAGCAGTAAATCTGCATTGATATTGACCAACAATACCCTTTGTAAAATTTTAAGTCTTTCAAACAATACATTGCCTAAGATTTTATACGCAGATGCTAACAGTAATGCCTCTATAGTTATTACACTCCAGTTGATCATCCCTTTTATGCAATGGACATATTATTCCCTTTAGCCACTCTCATGGTACCAATTCATTCTGCCATATAAGTACTATTAGTTTATGGATTGCTGCAAAAAGTTTATCACCACTTTTTTTATGCATTTCTGAACAGATTTCTTCGATTCCTGGGGCTTTATTGTATTTGAGTTTTAGGATGGCATTTGACAAATAAAAATACTATTTAATTAAATTCATGTTAATTGACAAATCTTGTATACAAAAGAAAAAAAATTTATAATTAATCTTAGGTTTTAGACCATGTAGAACTTGTTCTAAAAATACTTTTTTTCTAAAATCATAACTAAAATATTACCTAAAATATTTTACAGGCGAGTAGAACTTCCTTACTGTATACATAATCCGTTTATACTAAATGAACAAGAGCTAAAATTCTTCTTAGTTTCGTGAAAATCACAAAAAATATTTACTGAAATTCTATATTAACCCTTAAAACCAGAGCTTCACGAAGTTTTTACTTGTATATAATCTCACGGATTCTTTTCTAATTAATCTCTCATAAACTGAACAAAAGATTATTATACAAAAAAGCCGACATTTTTTGTAAATACTTTATTGCGTGTTTTTAAGAAGAGTTTCTCTTTATTAACTAAATATTATGAAAGTATATTAAAAAAGGTATTTCCAGATAAAATAATAAAATAATACAAAATGTAAATGTTAAATTAATGACATATAAACTAACCTCTCCAAACTTAACACACTACGTTAAAAATATACCATAAATTTGGAGCTATTTTTCTTCAAAACCATTAATTAAATTTCGATGATTTTTATTTCTCATTTTAGATCTATTTCTAAGGAATTACTTTACAAATTGTTTCTCAGAAATGACGTTTTTCTCATATACAAGGTGTAAAAATAAAGTTGTGTTATTTCATTTTATTTTGCAACACCCTGTGGAATTTATTAGAAATAAAGGTTACATATCTATATTATTAAAAATGAATTGCCGAAATGTTTGTACGGGCATCACTTCAGAACGACTGCACCAAATAAGATAATCCTTTTTTTGTTGTGTTTATTATTATCAGGAAGTTCGTGTAAAAGATAACTTTTAAAAAATTGTACGAAAAGACTTTAATTACAGTTTTTCTTTAATTTTGAATAAATGCCTTTTCCATGTTATGTCAAATTTCATTTTGTTTCATCAAAGCCAACCCATATGCTTTTATATAATTTCTGGAGTCACTATGTGGCACTCTGGAGTTAAAAATATCAAACCAATCATTAACAGTTTTGAAGACCTCAGAACAGTCAAACCAGTTGTTATGATTTTTATACAAACCTAAGATTACTACTCTAGAAATAGCTCGAGAAACTGTGTGTGAAAATAAATTAGTAGCAAATTTAACCTTTTGGCATAGAGCACCTTTGACAGCAATATTTAAATCTAGTTTTTCAGTATTAGTAACTAACTCAAAACTGGATTCGAATTAATTATTAGCCCATTTAATAAAAAAAAAACAGAGTCAAGAAAACAATTTCATTATGTAGCGTATCCGCAAAAACCTAATCATTTTTTCGACTAATATATTTTCAAACCACGTATTCTTCTATTAATCGCGTAAATTTGGCATTTAATGTTTTCCAATTTAGCTATAATTTTAAAGTGATACATTGTGATTATGAATGTGATTTTACAATCATAACTGTAATATATTAACACGGCAATATGAACACAGATAGAGCATTCAACTGAGCGCCATCAAAGTTGTCTCTGGTTTACATCACAGGTGTTCGAAAGAGATGCAAGAACATGAGCGTTTTAACTTATCTTGTTCTTTATAGTATAATGTGTAATGAACAATGCAGTGAGAGCGAGGCGGAAGTGGTGTGGCGAGAAAGAGAGAGAGAGAAAGAGTGTTGGTTAGATTTTCTCCAGCACGACGAATATATATATATATATATATATATATATATATATATATATATATCCTATTATCATTTTGAACTCTTTTCACGTTGCAGTAATTTAGCATCGCCAAGAAATGATTAACTTTAAACGATAAACCTTTTTTGAAAACGATTTTCAAAGTGGAAATCGAAACGTTAAACATTAATGAATTAAAAACTTAAATTTTACCAAAATCACGACCAATAATAGTAGCTTAATTAAGTGTGTTGGCCATATACCCTAATCAAGATAGAAAAAAAAGGTGAAACATTTTATATAAATATTTAAATTCTAAATGGTATATAAGGGGTAGCTTATGAAAAATGCATGAAGACGTACAGCTGATTTTGCTCTGTTTTTTTTTTAATCTTAAAAAGCAAAAAAAAAGATAATTTTTTGACTATAACACGTTTCCAGTACATTCTAAAAAAAAATGATTTCAATTAAAGATTTAGACCATAAAAAGTTTTTTATTTTGAGAGTTTTCAAATTAAAATACATAAATAATTGACCAAGATAATTGCAAAAAACCATAAATTCTAAAAAATTATGTTTGTCGACCTACATACTGACAGGGAATACAGTTACTTTACTTGTAAGTGCCTATTATTTGAGGTACTGTACGTCACGATTGGAGTAATAGAACCAAAGATACATAACTAAGGTCCTTTTGACATGCTACTTAATTTGATTTTTATATGTCATTGTATTCTATTAGTTAAATTCTATAATTTAAGGTACTGTATGTCACGATTGTACTTATGGAAACGAAGATTTATAACTAAGGTCTTTTTAACATTCTGCTGTATTTTATTTTTCTGTCTCATTGTATATTACTGATTAAATCCTATCATTTGAGGTACTGTACGTCACGACTGGATATTGACATGTAATAAAATAGTTATTAATAATAATACACTTACTTCTTGTGCATGAGTATCCAAAAAACTACTAATTTCATCTAAGCAGGTCTGCACAGTAACAGAGTATAATCCATGAACAATAAAAAGGTCTTGTGTACCTTGTCGAGTTCCGATTCTCAGATCGAAATATCTTATACCCCTAATTAGTTGGTCTTTCGCCATATATGTTTGCGTTCGAGACCATTTGACCATAAAAGCTTTTAATATGGGTCCTAAAAAACTTAATTTCTTTATTGCATCCTCAGCGTCTGGGGCCAGTTCCGAATCTGATGTAATTTCCGATGTAAAACTGTCATGCGAACCTAAAATAAAAGAACAAAAATACATTTTAAAGTTTATTAAAAAGGTATAGATATAAAATTTCCAAAATTTATATTCATATCTTTTTTAGTTTCAAATTACTTTGTTAATTTTTTTTTATTTCGTATCTTTTTTAGTTTCAAATTACTTTGTTAAAAATTTTTTTTAGAAATTATTAACCGTTCCTTCTCCCGAGACACGTATATGTTCTCATCGTCAACGTTGTCATTATATTGTATGTATCTTCTTAATTAATCTTTGGAGAAGGTTACTGAAGAAGTCCACTTACCTAGTGCAGGGGGATTCACATGGAGGAACGAAGGCTGCATATGCAATGTATATACATATACATACATATATATATATATATATATATATATATATATATATATATATATATATATATATATGTATATATATATATATCTATATATATTTATATATATATATATATATATATATATATATATATATATATATATATATATATATAATATACATAAAAAGCATAGTTCTCTTAGTATGTCCACCTACAGTATCTTCAATGGGCAGGTCATTTATTTAGGACGGAAGAAAACAGTTTTTTTTTTTTAAAACTGTTGAATACCATAGTGCAGGAGAAGCCACATATTGGAAGATCAAGAGCGCGATGGTAGGAAGATGTAGATGAGGACGCCAGAAATCTCGTTTGTAGTTAATCGTAAAGAAAAATGGCTATAGACCCTAACGGATGAAGAGGTTTGATGAGGGAGGCCAGGGCTCGAATTGGGCTGTAAACAAAATACAGAGATTAAAGTATATGAAAAATGCAAGAAGTGTTACTAACTGATGAAATAACCAAGAAAGTTGTGCAGTGACGAATTGAGTAGTCACTCCTCAAGTTTAAGTGAATTACGTAAGTCCTACAGAACATCATTTTATAGTAAGCGATTTGTGAGTACTAAGTGGAAACATTTTTTTATTTAAATTTAGTAATAATTAGAGCTACTTAGTTGTTTTTATATTTTCTGCTGTTCTGTTCAGTCTTAATATTTAATTAATGCTTTATAAGTTATCTTTCCAAAGTAGACTTTTACTTGACCAAACTTTCTTCTATATATTATATATAGACTCTTTTGTTTCTTATATAGTTTCATATATATATCCAAGAAGCACTGCCCCAGTGGAGACAAAAATGTGCGAAAATGGGGTTGAAGCTTAACAACCATTATCTGACAACGCTGTTCTTTGCAGATGATCAAGATGCTTAGAAAGCTCAAAGATGAATACGAAAAATGGGGGATGACTATGAATATGTCTAAAACAGAATATATGCGAATAGGCAGTGAAGACAAAGACCCGGATTTGGAAATTAGACAAATGAAAAGGTGCTACGAATACAAATATTTGGGAAGTATTATCTGCAGTAAAGGAACAACGGAACGAGATATAGACTATAGAGTGCAACAAGGCAGAAAGAGTGTTCAAATTCTGAATTCGATACTTTGGTCCAACAAAGCTACTATGAAAACTAAAATGACTATCTACAAAGTAATTGTAGAGCCCATTCTTACATATGGAGCAGAATGTTGGCAAATGACAGTAAAAGGAAAGAAAAAAGTTGACACGGTTGAAATGGACTACCTAAGAAGAGCTTGCCGTATATCAAGAGTAGAACGTATACCTAATTCTGAAATTAGAAGAAAAACAGATAGAGTACATACAACTTCTAAAAGAATAGAAACTAGACAGTTAATATGGTATGGACACGTACAGAGGATGGACAACAACAGATGGCCAAAAAGAGCTATGGAATACAATCCAAGTAATAGAAGGAAACGAGGAAGACCAGCCAAGTCTTGGATACAAGGTGTTATGGAAACCATGAAAGACAGAGCCATTGATGAAGACACCTGGAGAGATAGAAAAAGATGGCGATCGAAATGCGGGAAGCGCCAGAAGCTGTAGGATCCCCGCTTATATATATATATATATATATATATATATATATATATATATATATATATATATATATATATATATATATATATAGTTTCATCATCATCAGCCTCTCTCATCCACTGCTGGACATAGGTCTCCCCTGTTTGTCTCCAAAGTGTTCTATCTTGTGCTTGCTGTATCCAGTTTCTTGTCTTTCTTGTCTTTCGTAAGTCGTCTTGCCATCGTGTTGGTAGCCTTCCTCTGCTACGTGTATTGGCTCTTGGTCTCCATTCAACTAGTTTGCGAGTCCATCTTCCGTCCTGCATTCTGGCAACGTGTCCAGCCCATTTCCATTTTAAGTTACAGCTTCTTTCATTGACGTCTATGACTTTGGTCTTAGCTCGTAGATCTTGGTTTCTAATATCCTGTAGTTTTTCTGCGTTTTTCTTTGTGAGCGATGTTTCTGCACCATAGGTCATCACCGGTATTACGCATTGGTCGAAAAATTTTTTCTTCATATTTGTCTACCAGTTCTATTTCTTCATTTTGTATTTCAAGGTGTTTACTAAGTTCGTCATATATTTTGTTTTTGTTATATTCATTTTTAAACTTATTTTATGACAGGCTGTACTAAGTTCTTCCAACATTTTCTTTATTTGTCCCAAATCGTCTGCAATCAGGACTATATATACCATTCGAGGGTTTTGATCGCTTTTCTAGAGCCGATATGAAAAGTTTAGGTGACAACGTATCACCTTGTCGGATACCTCTTTGGATTTTTATTTGGTTGCTGTTAGCGTGTAGTTGTATCGAGCTTGTCGCATTTTGATATATATTACATATTAGCCTCGAATATCGGCTATCAATGCGGCTCTCGTTTAGTGCTTCTATACTATAACACTGTCGAGTTCTACTGAGTCGAATGCTTTGTGGAAATCTACAAATGTTAAAACTAAGGGCTTGTAATATTCTATAGATTTTTCGATGAGTTGTTTTTTTGTTTGGAGGTGATCATTGGTTTCAAAGTTTGCTCTGAATCCAGCTTGTTCTTTATTTTGATATAGGTCTAATTTCTTATCTAATCTTGTGGTGATTACTCTCGTGAAAAGTTTATAAAGATGGTTTGACAGACTGATTATTCGGTAATTTTCTAGATTAGTTTTTTCTCCTTTTTTGTGCAGATAAATTGTTTTGGCTCTATTCCATTCAGATGGTATGGATTTCTTTGTCAAACATAGATTAAAGAGATCTTTTATATTCCTCATTAGAAGTTCATCGCCATTCTTAACAGCCTCGATCACAATTCCATCGTCTCCTGGTGATTTATTGGATTTCATTTTATTCATCGCTTGTCTAATTTTACTGTTTTTTACTCTTATATAGTATATTCTTCAACAAATAAAAATATCTAGAGCATCGACACAAAGTTATGAAAAAGTAAGGGTTAAAAATATATGGTTCGTTAAATTCATTAATCATTAAAAATTTTAGTTGGCGTTGTTCAAACACTAATAATACTTTTATGTATTCATAAATTAACTAGTAACCTAGGTCGTTGTAATGTAAAATAATCAATACTATTAAGTCATAACCCAAATTAGTGAATCGCTCGTAGTGGTTCGTATTCTAAAGATTGACCGTAATTACAGCTTTACTTGTAGAAACTACGATAAGAATTTTTTTGATATTTTCAGAGAACTTGGAGTTTAGCACGCAATCGCAATTTTCTTTATTACGGCTCTCTATCTTCTACAATAAGACGTAGTTTTTATATCTCAACTATAGTTAGCTTATATATTTATTAGGAATATATTAAAGTATTTACTACAAGTTCTCGAGACAAAATATAAAGTAATAATATCTGCAAAGTTATGCCTCGCAACAGGTTTCAATGCCCCTATTAGAAAAATTGAGAATTACATTTCAGAGCTCTATTATACCTTCAAAAATATATGTATCGATGAAACGTTAGTTAAGTTTAGAGGACGGCTAAAGTTTTTACAGTATATCAAAAATAAACGACATAAGTTTGGCATTAAGTTGTTCAAGTCATGCCTTGAAAAGGGTTGTACCTGTAACTTTAGTATATATTGTGGTAAATCCAAAAAAGAGCAAATGTCAGTTCCATCCAAAATTGTCATGGATCTAATGGACAATCTCTTAGACAAAGGACGCACACTTTACACGGATAATTGGTATACCTCTTGCATGTTAGCAACTAAATTATTAAAGCGAAATACCCATCTTTTAGGAACATTACGTGTAAACTGAAAATTCAACCCAAAAGATGTTAGCCAAAAAAAAACTTAAAAATGATGAAATGGTTGCTGCTGAATGTAAGGAAGGAATTATGGTACAAAAATGGCGCGATAAACGCGATGTTCTGTGTCTAAGTACTAAGCACACGACTGAGATGGTTCCAGTGAAGAAAAGAAGACAAGACATTTTAAAGCCAAAAATAATTATAGATTATAATAAATGTTAGGCATTTATTGATCTATCAGATTAAGTGAAAGCCTATAATACTTTCTTAAGGCGAAGCTTAAAATGGTACAGACAGCTGGCATTGGAACTCATAACGGAAACCTGTCTTTTAAATACTTATATTGCTCATCAAGAAATAGCCAATGTCAATATGTCAATTACTAAATTTAAAGAGGAAGTTGTAAAGGGACTATTGCGAGAAGGTGAAGATTTTACGCCAAATAATGACGAGTCCGAGGAAGCCTCACATATACTGGAAGATGTTGGCCGAGCTAATAGAAGACGTTGCGTTATTTGTTATACGAAGATATCTGAATAATCGGGTTCCAAGGAGGTCTTAAGAAAAACCCCACAAAGTTCACTGAAGTGCTCTAATTGTAAAAAACATTACTGCATATCTTGTTTTTTTGTAGAGCATAACGCAACGAAAATATAAAATAAAGTCCTTATAAAGTATAAGACCGTGTTCCCTTTATTTTAAGTTTTCATGTAGAGTGAAGTTTTATTTTTATGTACATGTACTTCTTTGTAGGTAAATAAATAAATTTAAATTATAGAAACCTTTAAAAATTACGATTTTTATTTAAAACAAAAAAAAAGTCATATTGCTGTAGGGTGCCACAACGGTCTCGTATATAAAGTCCAAATATAGCAACTGGACCGTCAGGCCATACGTTTCAAGATCCCATTGATTTAAATGAATGCAACGAGATAAACGCTGCTTCATATAACGAAATGTTTCGATGCTGCATATGAGTCCACATTGGCACACAGCAATTACGTCCCAGAAATGGACGAGACCACGTTGGTCTCATCTGGAACTCAACGTGTTAATTGCCACTATATTATGCAATATTTTCGTTTATTTTTCCGGCAACACTGCAATTCAAATTTTTAGAAACCAAGCCATTGCAATATTTTATTATTAATATATATGATAGACCTTAATGTATTGTTGATCTCGTTCTTGATTTCAATAAGCAAGGATGTGAAGACGAACGTTTTCGATAAATTTTCGTTTGTCCGAACATTTAGTTGTTAAGGCTCGTATGTTGTGTCTTGAGGAATAATGTAATATTGTAATGTAATCTGTTGATATGGATGGTAAAATGTAAAATGTACCTCTCACTACCCATACAAAATATTATTTAAATTAAACATGCCCCAAGAAACCAGTGCACAAAATTTTTGTGCCCATCTTTTCATTGTAGAATTATTTAATGTATGTAATTTAATTTATTTCTTGCATCTTAAATAATAAAAATTTAAATTGATGACGAAGTTCGCATATTTTACATTACATCTTCCTACACACAAATAGTAAATGGATTACGCAATAAATAAATTTGGATCACTACAATTTTTCCGTCATACGAGTAGTAACGTATAATAAATTTATAAATAATTATAATGTAATTTAGTATCAATTAAGTATGTAACATGAATCATTTGGGTTAATTACTGTTACACCAAACAATAGAAGTAGAACGTTTTTGATATTCTTAAAACAATAACAAACAACGTAAATAACGTAATAACAAGGTCATTAACAATAAGAAAATCGAGAGATCTTGAGAGTTGATATTTAGTAAAGGTTAAGTTGACTCTTATTATTATATTATATAAGAACAAATAAATTTTTTTAGAGAGCACATTTTTTAAAAAGAGCACGGTTAGTTCAAATATACTAAATATGTCCTTTAACTGATGCAGCTAAAGCGAGAGGTTTACAGATAAAACATCTGAGAATAAAAGCAGAAATAGAAGAGCTAGCCACAGTTAAAACAATTCTGACTTGAAAAGAGAAAATATGAAACACTAAGAAAAATGGATGTTTAGAATATTGTGAAAATGTCACGAGTAATAAGTTATACTTAATTTTATAGACTTAACACGAATGGAGTCTATATCCATTCCAATATATAAAGCCAAATATCCAAAATGCCCTATATATATATATATATATATATTTATATATATATATATATATATATATATATATATATAATAATAATATATATAATAATATATAACTCTATTTGTTCTATGTGTCAATATTTCATCACGATTTTGTGACTTCTTCAGGAGAAAACTGTAAATTTATTAGAATAATAATTATTATATGTAAGTTCAATACTTACAACTATAAAAGAGGAAAAATTTAAATTTTTTTAACATATCTAGATACACGACGTCATATTTGTTTGATTTAAATTTATTTAGGAGTTATGGTAACCGCAATATTTTATAGAGTGAATTCCCATTTTACATTTTTTAGTGAATAAGTTAAAATAAACAATTATTATGATAGTATTATCGATATTATAAAGTGGAAAGATGGAATTATTAGTAGAGAATTGCGAAAAAATCAGGAACATGGTAAATTGATCTATAAAATGTAATTGATGGTACGTAGTCAGTTATTGTAATACTGATATTTAGAAATGGAATAAAATTTGTAGGTAGAGTTACTAAAGGATTACTGAGTTTGTTTTTAAAGGTTAAGATCTATCATATCATATTATTGTTTAGTATGTTGCAGTAGATATTACTTAAACGGTTGGTGTCTGTCTTATAATTTATAGATTCAGGAGTTTTATTAATGTGTACCATATCAAGGAAAAGTCGATTTTTATAATTATCAACTTATTCCAAGATTTTTACATTATTAAAGTCAAAGTTATGTCCTGTCTTCAAGTGGTGGTCACTTTGGTTGTGGTGGTTGTTTAAGCCACTGTTGACTTTGATGTATGTTACAAAAATTTAAATTTTTACTCTTACAGTTGTAAGTATTGAAATATTAATTTTGTTTACATATAATAATTATTCTAATAAATTTAGTTTTCTCCTCAAGAAGTCACAAAATCGTGAAGAAATATTAAGACATAGAACAAATAGTGTTTTATTTTCTACCGACCGATTGCTGATACTATAAATCAATATTTAAAACAGTACGGCCACAGAATAATAAACAATCAGAATGCCCCCTCTTCTTGAAAAAATAAGTACGCGCATCTCGTTCGCGCAGATGGAATTAGCCATGTTTTAGTCGGAACCAGTGCTGTTCAGTGACATTTTATCTGGTGTGCATAGACAAATTAACCCGGTTTAATTTATTGACGGCAACTACAGACATATTATGCACTATTTTATTTGTACTTTCAGTTGAAGAATAGATTACAAATTTCTCAATTTGAGTCTATCTTCCCGTCTAAAACATGGCGTTCGCGTGCTGACAAACTTCAAAGGCGGCATCTGAGAGTGGGCATTCTGTGGTACGGTCGAAAATAATTTGAAATATATATATATATATATATATATATATATACTTATATATACATATATATATATATACTTATATATACATATATATATATATATATATATATATATATATATATATATATATATATATATAGTTCAACTTTGTAAGATGGAAAGTGTTACCGAAGTACCGTAAATTTTTCTGTGCGCTTAGATTTTGTTGTTTCTTTTGTCTGAAAACTGCTTTCAGAACAAGAAAGTAACGTGTCCATTGTTATTACAAAATGTCAAAGTAGTATATATATATATGTATATAATGCAATTTCATACGAATATATTTTTTTTGAAAGCTGATACATCCCATGAATTTGTTTTTATATCTGACTCTCAAATAGGGCGCTTGTTACCAGGTTCGTACCATGTAATATTCAACATAACTTTTATAAGGATATAATTATTAACCAAATTTTAAATGAATTTAAACATTATACAATTTTACACCAAAAAGGTACTCTTGGTAAAACTTTTATACTATGTACCGTTTACTGAATATTTTGATTTGAATATTATGAAGTAATAACTAATGGTGGTATAAAGTGATGATAAAGTTATTAATAAAAAAAATCACCAGAAAAAAAATTAAAATAAAGACCAAGAACATAAAATAAATTCTTTTAGAGTAAGTGTTCAAAATGTCCCCCGTTTTCACGAATACACAAGTCTATCCTTTTTTCTAAAGAATCCATTTATCTTCTAAGATGTTGGGAATCAGCTATGATGTTATTAAAGTGACGTTAAATTCTGTCTTCCAATTCTTGACGTAAATTTGTAGCAATATTATTTGCTTATGGGGGTTTAAAAAGGGGGGACTAAACAATCATTGGGCGTGGAGATAATGAATGATTCTCTCTCCTGATGCCAACCAATATATAGCTTCGCCATTTTAAAATTTTTAAACTGTTTGTCCTTGTGTCGTGTAGTGGTAATTGTATAGTTATTATGTTTATGACATTCTCAATAGGTTGGACAGGCCAAATTTACCGAAATAAACCTGAAGAGGCTCTAGAAGCGAAAGTACTTGGGCAATATTTAATTAATAAACTGTGCTCGATATCTGCCTTTCATTTGATTATAGTTCATTTATTCGAGCATTCAACCTTATATAACTATAATTTTTCTCCAAGACCTTGCTTCCTTATAGTCGCTATGCAATCACATAAATAAGCTCTTATCCACTAGTCTATTAAAGAATATGCCACTTAGGTTATTCCGAAGTTATCTTATGACTTTTCACAGTGTAAGGTTAAAAACTGTTGCTGTCACACTTCAATCTTAATTCAAAATATTTCCGACATCCTTCCATCTACTTCCTAAACATCAGTAGTATCTGCTAGTAGGCTATTGATATTGTTCTTTAGAAAAGAACTACAACGTTAAAGGAGTTTAATTTTTTCATATGATCAACGGATCCCCAAATATGAAAAAACCGCGGAGTGCTACCATTTAAAGTCAAGCGTTTTTGAGAGATGGATGAATTTGTCCCTATGTATTAGGCTGCATTTGGGCGAATGCTATACAGTTTTCGTACATATACCTTTTTAGAAAAATTGTTTAAAATTAAATTTCCTATCAAAATGTCACTTTTTTGTCACGCGATTATCTTTTATTTATCTTTTTTGCCTCATAATTTTTTTCCACGGGGGTAAAGGTATACAGATTGCTTAGCAGAAAAAATTTTTTGTTCTTTCTCTTCAAAATGACATTTCGTAGACGTCTTTAGGATTTACAGTATCTGAGATTCACACCATTTTTGGGCAATTTTTCGCAAAAACTGTTCTATAACTCTTTTCTACGCAGTTTTAGGTATATGCAATGGTACATTATATGACGAAGACTCTAGGACTCAATTTAAGCAGAATACGGTTCTTAAAAATTTTCTATTTTTAACGATTTTTGCTATTTATGGCAAAATGCAAAAATTGTGAACGAAAGCTGCATTCATAATATCCATTTTAATTTTGTCGATAGGACACTCTGATTAAAAGCTATCGAATTATTACGGTCAAGTTGATAAGAATTTTATTTAAAAAATGATTTCTCACGCGTAACACATTCGGTCGCTTCAAGCGTTTCTGAGAGAACAGTTCATTCTACAGAAAACGTGCTAATATACATTCGATGTTTCTTCTTTGTAACTCCATCTTTTGCGCGATCGTCCGATACTTCTTCTGCCGATTGGTGACTTATCTCTTGCTATTTTTACGACACGGGTCTCCTCCACTCCGCTTATGTGGTTATTCCATTCTTTTTTTCTATTTGGTGTCCATTCATTTATACACTGTACGTTACCTTTTCTTCTAATGTCTTCACTTCTCTTTCGATCTCTCAGCGTATTTCCTGTAATTCTTCTCAGTACTTTCATCTCAGCCATTTCTAGTAGCTTTAAGTTGTGGCTGTATCGGGTCTTGTTTCTGAGGCATATGTCATTATTGGTCTTACAGTGGATTTATAAATTCTTGATTTCATCTCGTTAATGTCTATTTTACCATACAGTTTTATTAAGGTATCTTGCCAATTTATTTCCATTTTCCATATTAAATTCTTTTGCTCTTATGTTAAATCTGTGGACCAGTCTGCAGACTATCTTCAACTTGGGCTATCAATATTGCGTCGTCTGCATAACAGAGTATTTTGATTTCTTTGTTTCCCATTCTGTATCCTCTTCCTTTGTTAACGCTTTTGATGATTTTATCCATGATCAAATTGGGGCTCAATGAATTCTCTTGTCTTATTCCGCTGCCTATTTCTATAGGTTCTGTAAGTTGTCCATCTATTCTGACTTCCATTTTGTAGTTTTGGTAAATATTTTTGATAGTTTTTATAATATTTAGGGGAACTTCTCTATTATACAGAAGATGCATAACATCTTTGAGTCTTACTCTGTCAAACTCCTTCTTTAGGTCAATCAGTAGTCGAACGTTTAGTAACATTTTTGTCTCTGACGACTGTGACTGGAGTATTCTTTCCTGGTACATTTAGGTATATACAAATTGTTGCAAGTAACTAACTATATCTTTGTTATCGATACTCCTAGAATATATAACTTTTCTTTTTTATTTGGTAAGGCATATAGGGGAGAACGGGAGAATGCTGATCAGCTGGTAAAGGCAGTCACTGGAATATTTACTTGGTTTATTTGAATTTCCCTCCCACATAGTTGTCGTTTGTCCAAGTACTTTGCATGCAACTAAGCGCAATCATATAGTTGTGAACAGTGTTTTAATTGCGGCCTTAAGCACATTAAAGGTAAGGTTTCAAAACTTATGTAAATTTATATTGAAACTTTTTTTAAAAAAATACAACTTTCCAAAATAATCTAATGCAAATATGGCTGACTTGCAATAGGGTATTGGCAGTCTTTGACTGGTATACCCTGCGCGTAAGCAGACCTACACACCAGCTATTAATAGCTGTTAACGCGGTTTAAAATGAAAATTCTATTAGAACAACTTCGAAGGATAATGCTTTTACTTTGAGTACCCTTTAAAAGAGTCTTAAACCTATAACGTGTGGTCCACGTCTAGGAAAAAAAGCTGTCTTCACCTCTGAACAAGAAGCCAGTATAGTGAAATACTAGAAGACCTCGGCGAAGATGTACTATAGGTTGACACCTCTACAATTCAGAAAAGTTGCATTTGTTCTTGCAAAAAAACTTAAGATTCACCACAGATTTACCACAACATGCAGGGTAGCTGGTAAAAATTGGCTAGCTGGATTTTTAAAAAGAAATCCATCCATTTTAGTGCGGAAACCTGCAGCAACTAGTCTTAACTGAATAAAAGGCTTTAAAAAGACCGAGGTAAAAACATTTATCGAAAACCTTGAAAACGAGATGGAAAAATTTAAATCTACACCCAACAACATTAATAATATGGACGAAAAATTTGAAACAAAATTTTAGCATCAAAAGGGTAAAAGAGAATAGTATCTGTAACATCTGGTGAAAGGGGACAAACTACTACAGTTATTTGTGCATTCAACGCTACACATGTTCCCCATACTTTTATGTATGCAAGACACCACTTCTGGAAGGGAGTGGACCACCTGGATCTCTTTACAAATATCCCAAAAACGGCTGACTAATGAGGAACTTTTTATTCAGTGCTTATGAGTATTGCAAAGAGAACTTCATAACGATGCTGTCGCTGCCTACCTATTCATCTCATCGCCTTTAGCTCTTCCATGTCGTTTTATTTGTACCTCTCAAGAAGGCCTTTAAGAGGGAATGTAGAATTTCTAAAATCTGAGAAAGTAGTTGCAATGTCACCATCTCATGGTTTACAAGCGGTGACGTTTCAAGATGTTACCCTGGTACGTGATTTTTCTGAAGCAGTACCAAATAACGCCAGAAAGATACACTCGCAAACTATGACGTCAACGTCATTCAAATATGAGCTAAAAAAGAAGAAAGAAAAACGTGAAGAGAGTTTAAAAATGAAAGAACGAAAACAAACTTTGAAAAAATGTGCTCTTAAAGTTGGAAATTATGTTAATAGAAAAGTATTTGATTCATCTGATTCTGAGGTCCAATTGAGAGCGATTTATGTCAGGAATCTGGAGGCAGCACTCAGTCTACGTCGATTAACGTGACTGCGAACTTGAAGATAATCTACTCAAAAAGTTTGGCTTGGAAGAACTACTGAAACAAATTAAGTTAGATGACTTTCTTCTTGTGACAGTTTCAAAAGAAAAAGCAAAGAAGAATTTTCCGGCTGAAGTGGTTAAACTGAGGAAAAACTCTATTTCAGTAAAATTTATGCGTGCATATAGAGGTCAAGGGCACAGGTTTGTTTGCTCAGAAGTAGATGACTTGAGTTTCATCAGTAAACATGACATTGTGGCGAAACTTAATCAAGTTTGAAAATCTGATAATATATGGTAAAATATTGTTCGATTGATTTGATATGTTTGTATTTGGAACTTTGAAAAATGACATGAATTTGAAATATATATGTACGAATACTGCATAGAATTCACTCAAATGCATCCTAGTACATAGGGACAAATTCATCTTTTTCTTAAAAACGCATGAATCTTAAATGGCAGCACTCTACGGATTTTTCATATTTGGGGGTCCATTGACCATTATAATACCCTAAAACCCCTTTAACGTTGTAGTTTCTTTTTAAAGGTTTAAACGTAATTAATTGAATGTGTTAGTACTTAAGGGTTAAGAACTTGAGACAGTGGACCAAAAAAACTTGGTTTGAATTTTTAGGCAAGCCATGAATAAGGTTTTATGGGCTAGAGAGATTGCCAAAGTCCAATGAGGATAGGACACTGCAAGAAAGAAGAGGGTATTTAAGTGATCCTGGCTATTTCCACCTAACTATAAAATATGTATATAAAACTTAAATTTGTACAACAATTTTATATAAAATATTCACATATTTCACTCAATATTAATAACAAATAAAAAGCACATATTCATAAGTAGGCATTGATAATTAAAATTAGTTAAAACATTATAGTTTTTCGGAATCTTCTTAGGAGCAGGTATTTTATATTTAAATCTGTCTTTTGAATCTGACATATATCACAAATCACAACTAAACGCTAAGCAATAATACCAACCTGGAATAGCCAAATAAATAATTGGAGTTTGTCGAAGTTCGTGCGGCAATCGCGACATCCAATTTTCGAGATCTTCGCTCAAATCCGGCACACTATCTTCCTGATAACTAACCGCGTTATTCATATTTCAAATTTATAGGTTAAGTCAATTTCAATGGACGATGCTTTTCTAACTGGCTCCGAAACGAGACTGATGCTATAAATACCAAAGTTGTATTCATTGCTGAATAATATTAAGGAAAATACAAAGGAAAATCAGATAAACACAGTGTAATAATTGTGACCGAATCGATTTTACTCAAGAACAAAACTGGCTGTAGAGTAGGAGACCACGTGACATTGTGGAGGGAACATAACACAAATGAGTTGGAACGTTGAATACAGACTAGAGATAGGAACCGAAGGTTATTTAACAACGGTTATCTATCTATTATGTGAATGTAATATGTGACTTGATATGTACTTATGTCAGTTTTGAATTGGTTACAGGAAATTCATGTAAATGTTAAGAAATAGTATTTATCTAAATTGTCTGATAAAATTATATCGAATTGATAAATTAAACGATAAGTTCAGTAAGTTTTAATTTTTAGTTTCAAATATTATTTTAATTATTTTATGTTATTATTTTATTTATTTACAATATTTGTTGTTATTATTACTACTAAGCAAAACTCATCAACAGGAAAAGAATATTAATTAATCTATCTTGTAATTCGAATATACTTTTATAATGAATATGCAATAAAACAAAATATTTTAAGTTATCGTAATATGATGTTTTGGCATAGCTTGAGAAAAAAGTAAGCGGGAAATATTCAATATATAGTATGAAATCCCACTGCAAAATTACTAAGTATGTCGTTAATGTAGATAATCAAACTTACATTTTTACATACATTGAAGGACTTGGTGCAATAACCGTTCACGTGCACATTGAGTAGTTTTGAGAAAAATCATAAAAAAGTGTCATTTAGTCATAGTTGAAATTATGTGAACTTTTTTATTTTACATTTGTAGACTTCGGCAAATATGCAAATAAAAATGTAGAAAATATGCGCATAAATATGCACGTGTTTACCCGAAAATATGCAAATATTTTAAAAAATATGCATACAAATAAATAAAAAAATCGTAAAATGGTAACAATTTTATTTAAAAAAAAAAAGTGTACATAACTAAATATTTCCTACTATTCATTAAGATTTACATTTATTTTAAGTAACTACATCATTTTTAAGTATGAATAAACTTATTTAGAATTATGGTAACAATAAATGACCAAGTGGTGTTCAAAATTTTTTAACAAAAACTTGTGGCTTCTGTCTGAGTACATATATTTATATATGGAAAAACTTCGTTCAACATCGACTGATGTAACGGGAGCATTTTTCAAACTAACCAAAACATTTGGTTCTAAATTAATTGTTTCCGAAATATTTCCAGCTAGAACACTGACTACTTCAGAAAGAATATGGTAACCTTTATTTTTTTCCATAGTAGCTTCAAATTTTTTTAAAATATCTTTTCCAATATTACCTCTAACGTTCCGACAACATGACGCAAATTCTTTTATTAATGCTGTACTTTCGAACAATGACAGTTTTGGTGATTCTAACTGAGTAATTGTTTTTTGAACAAAACTAAAATTTGATTTTATAAATGAAAGTTCTTGTTGAAGCAAGTTACTCTGAAAAGTTTGTTTAGAATCCAAAAGAGATTGGGAACTTTCATCTGTTAACGTATCAATTATGTTCTTTATTTTAACAAAATTATCTGCATAAAAATTAGCTGCTTCTAACCATGTTCCCCATCGCGTTAAAATGGGTTGTGGTGGAAGAGGAATGTTAGGTAGCATTTCTTTATAAAGTTGAATTCTTATAGGAGATTTAAGAAATACTTTTTTGACACTGGATATCATGGTATTTACAAGAGGAAACTTTTTTCGTATTTCCTCTGCAACTCTGTTTAATCCATGCGCTACACAAGTAACATGTATTAAATCTGGGAAAAATATTTTTAAATTTTGTCCTGCTTTCACCATATAAGGAGCAGCATCCGATAAAATAAGCAGTAATTTATTAGAAGGAATAGTTGTCGGAAGAAAAAAAGTTGCTAATGTTTCTTGTATAAAACGCGAAATTGTTAAAGCATTTGTTTTCTCAAGTTGCTGGCATGAAATAAGATGAGATTTTGGTAAGGTATCTTCTTTAAGAACACCAATCAATAAATGAGCAATATACTTTCCTGAGGAATCAGTGGTTTCGTCTACAGATATGTAAAAATAATTATCTGCAATTTCTTCCTTAATATTAATTAACACCGAGTATAGCCCGTTCACATTATTTCTTCTTAGAGACCGATCACTTGGAACATTAAGTTTGCAATATTTTTTTAGAAACGAACTAAAATTTACATTTGCTAATTTTGAAAGCGGTATGTTTGCAGACACTAATGCGCGACACAAGTCTTCATTAAAAGTTTCTTGCTCATCTAATTTTTTTGAAGTAGATTGGAAACATTTAGCCATTGAAGTTTGATGTTTTCCTCCTATTTTTCCTTTTTTTGCAATGTGTGAAGCAGTTCTCACATGTTGGTCTATCTGAAATTTCTTCTCACATGCTATCTATAAATAAAAATAAAAACCTTTATTTTAACCCAACCTTTAAAATATAAAAATATACAAGGTGTTTTTGGTTAATCAAATAACTGGTTTGGAAAAAAAAAGTGTTTTAAATGCAGTATTAATCCACAAATTAGTTTTTGTTACTAACCATTAGTACATCATATAACTTATTTTAAAATTCAACAAAAGTTTTTTTTTTGTTAATTCAATTACAATAAAAATAATTGTGTTTTAGAATAGCTGACTTCATAAAAAAAAGTAAAGGTGAAAAATTTTTCTAAATACACACCATTGTATTGTACCATGGACAATTTTTTCTCACTAAAGGAAGCTATTTTTCATTTAAAAACAACCTACGAGTACTAAATTTCAAGTAAATACGTTTATTGGTTTTAAAGTTATTGTTGTTATTAACTAAAAGAATTTAATTTTTTTTAATTTTAACACCCTGTATCTCGAAAAGTAAATAAGTTTGACCCCTCATTAACTATATCGTTTTGTTCAATTTTTCGAGAAGTATCTACAGTCAAACGTTGTAAGTGTCATTTGGAAACACCCTGTATGTATGAAATATTAGATATTTAATAGAAAATATTAGATACTTACAATTTTGCCACAGACTGAACAGTAGATTTTTCCCATATCCGTAGACAGCTCTTTATAAGGTTTAATCCAAGTTGAAGCACTGGTTGTTTTAGGCATTATAAAATCACAATCTTCCTTTTTGTTACGCACAACGAGTGTTTACGCTTTGAATATCAAAACAAAAATGATTTACAAATCTGAGCATCAAATTAGAAATGTTTAGGTACCTAATTCAATAAACTGGGAGATTTTGGAAAATCCCTAAATTAGGAACAAAACTATTAGCCGTTTACCTGCTGTTAAGATACAATAAATTGTAGATAGATTTGGGGATTAGATCATAAAATGCAAATGAGCGAACCCTTAGCGATTATCCAAATAACTGAATGCCTCAGTGACCGAGACTTTCTAAGAATGTTGAGGGCTACTTAAATTGATCTTCTTTGAAATTGTAAATGTTTTGTACCTGTAGAGATTACGTACTTAGATCATTTCTTGATTAAAATGACTACAAAATTTTATACAAGAATTGAAATAAATTGGTATGTTTAAAAATTTTCAAATACAGTATAAAAATCTGAACTTTTATGCACTTTATGCAAACTTTTATTCAAATATGCCAAAATATGAAATATTTGCATAAAATATGCACAATATGCAAAATATGCAATATGCATATTTGCCGAAGTCTATAGATTTGTAATATAAGAAAAAACTCATCTTTTCTAATAATATATTGCGTTTTTTCTTTTAAATCATCGTAGAACGCTTGCGCTTTCAGGAGATGAACTTCTTTTTTGAACGTTCAGTTAGTGCTTAAGTTCATCCGTAGCAGCAGCATCAAATTGTATTTTCCACAGTCCACAAGTAGCACAAGTGTCCGATCGCGGATAACCAAATGACAAATTAAAATGTTCTGTGAAATACCTATAATAGGAATCATACGTAACTGTAGGTTTTATTTTTTCATGCCTTTTTGACAGACAATGTTGCTCGGGATCCTATATTTTTTAACACTATAGCGATAAGAATACTTAGAATACTTTTCTCCTTTTATATATTTTTCTTACATCTACGAGCGACCCTTAATAACTATCTTGAATATGTTCTTATATCCCATTGCATAAAATGCTGTAAATATTGCATCGTTCTCCATTTTCGTCAGTTTTTCAAAGCACCGGCTACGACACTCACACCTGGACTCTTGTTTCTTTGTTGCAATAGTTTTACCACTACTAGTTGTCTATTGTTTTCCAGAATTTCTTTGCAATTTTCTAATAATTCTTTTCCAAGTTTGGGGAGTGCACTTGCGTTTCTTAGTATTTTCTTTTAAGCGCCTTTCTACAGTTTCATCTACAATAAAACATACATAAATGTGATGCATACATATAAAAATAAATGCAAGTGGCCGCAAATAGTTTTACTTCAATTAATGTTAACTAATTTTTGAACAAAAATTTCCTTTATTTATGTTTTAAACAAAATACGCTTTAAAAACAGTTTTTTTTTAATTTTAAATATTTAATCACAGAGGTTTCTCATTGTTGACGGCTTTTGCAACCCCAATATAGTAGAGCTTGTTTTTTCTTCAAATAAATTCGACGAGCACCCATGACACCAGACTCGGCTTGGGGTCAGTGTCAAAATAATCTTTTTCATCTTCTTCTTCTTAACATCTTTCTTTCTTCTTCTTCTTCTTCTTAACATCTAACTTTTTCATCAGTGACGTCTTTTTCTGAAGTTTTCTTATAGTGACCACTGTCACAACCATAGAACTTTATGTTCTCCTTCTAATCTTTAGTAGAAGATATAAGTATTTTTTCTGGGATTTTATCCTTTTTCGTTTTTTTTTCTTAAGATCACGATCTGTCTCAATCGTTTCTTTGACAGGTGTAGAAGTAAGTATAAAAGATTTGTCCCTTTTACGTCCTTTTTGTCGATTCTTATGAGACTCCAGCACTATAAGGAAGAAAAGTAAAAGAAGACAAACTCCTGACTTTACAAATCGTTTTACACATATCAGAAGATATACGAATTAGACGAGGAGTGCGAAAGAGTTGCGTCTTGTCACCGCTATTATTTATTATTTTTCTGAAGCTATTTTCTTGTGCCGTCTTATTACATTTTATTATTTTTACTGGCAATAAGCTACAGTATAATTCCTTTAACTTATTCTCAGTAAAAATGGTAAACCGCCATTATTTATTCTGTATTCCGAGTATATTTTCATAGAAGCAATAGACGAGATCCGAGGTGGAATCAAGATTAACGGAACTAGAATAAGCAATATCAGATACGCTGATGATACTGTCTTAATAGCAAGCAACGCACAAGAATTGTAAAATTTAATATATTCTGTAGCTCGTCAGAGCAAAATGTTTAAAAGGTTTAAATCTACATGTTTCCAAAACTAAAATTCTAGTATTTTTAAAGATACTTCAAACTTTAGTCAGGAGCTCAGAATCAAAATGATCAGATGTCAAGTTTTTATGTCTTGATCTATGAATATAAAACAAATGGTAAAGAGAGAAAAATCAAAGAAGCTCCTATTATTTTGATAGGTGAAATCAACTGCATTGCAAATTTTTCGGTAGAATATTGTAGGATTTCGTTACCAATATCTTCTTTGGCTTTTCCCATTATGAGTTCGCCGTTTTCGTCCTCCACAGCACTCTATTCTCCCAGTCACCTTCTCTGAGGTCTCTATCTATCATAGCATTTCCGACGTATGTTTTCCATCTTGTAGCAAGTCTTCCTCTCCGTCTTCTTCCCGGCGGGTCCCAGTTTAATATTCTTTTCGGCCACCTATGCTCTGGCATTCTTTGTATATGCCCACTGCAGGGCTCTGTTTTCCAACTTTTTTGTAATTGAGCATTTTACTTCCATTCTGTTCCATATTTCCTCCATTCTTATTCTATCCGCTCTTGTGATTTGTAGACATCTTCTCATAAAGTCCAGTTCAACTGTTCTTATTTTATTTCGTATTGTTGTTGTCATTGGCCATACTTCCGCTCCATATAGGGTAATATTCATCACTATTCTTTGAAAGATCCTATTTTTGTTTTCTTTGGTTAAAGTGTTGTTCCATAATCACTCCATGAAGTGCTCTTGTGGCTTGTTTTCCCCGTGCTATTTTCATTTCTATATCTTTCATACAAGTACCATCTCGGCTAATCATTGACCCTAAATACTTAAAAGCCTTACAACTCTTAATAGTCTCTTCTACTCTTAAGTTCAAATCTGCAACCTCGGGTCCAATACATAAGTATTCGGTCTTGCACATATTTATCTTGAGTCCCCAAAGTTCATATTCTTCCTATAATTTTCTTATCATATATTCCATATCCTCCCTGTCTTGTGCAAAAATGACTTGATCATCTGCGAAAAGTAGTGAATGTAATATATTCTCTTGTACTGGTATGCCCATTGTTCCGAATTTTCTATACCATCTTTTCAAAGCCTGATCTATATATATATATATATATATATATATATATATATATATATATATATATGTTAAAAAGTGTAGGTGAGAGACCACATCCCTGTTTGAGGCCTTTTGTTGCGGTGATTGTTTTTGTTATTTCATTGCCTAACTTTATTTGCACTTGTGTTTCTTTATAGTCTTTGTGTTATATTCGCCCATTTCTCTCTAACGCGCATTCTTCTCATTGCTTCCCATAGTTGTTTCCTGGGCACGCTATCGTATGCTTTCTCTAAGTCGATAAAGGTCATATGTGTTTCAATGTTTTTTTCTTTGTTCTTTTCAATCACCTGTCTCATAATGAATATATTATCTAAACATGATCTGGCTTTTCGGAATCCGGCTTGTTCTTCGCTATAATGGTCCATGTGTTGTTCTAGTTTTTCTTTTATAACGGATGAAAAGATTCTTGCTATTGAAGGCATTATCTTCAATCCCTCTGTAGTTATTTGGTGACCTTTTGTCACCTTTTTTGAAAATGGAGGACATGTATGATAAATTCCACTCATCGGGAATCTTCTCTCCTGCTTGGATTTTATTAAACAACATTCTTATAAAGGATACTATCCTTGTGCCTCCATATTTCAGCAGTTCCATTTTTATGTTCCCTGGTCCTGGTGCTTTATTATTTTTGGATTTCTTTAGTGCTTTATTTATATCTTTCTCTGTGATTTCTGCTTCCTCAGTTATTATTGTTACAGGGTCGTATGAGATATACTCCGGCCTATTCTCCTGCAATAATTTTGTGTAATGCTTTGTCCACTCTTTTGATGTACCCACTTTGATGGTCCACTCGTTACCAATATTAAAAGAAGAAATTACTGAAAATAATATTAATTATATATTATGATTGTGTGTGGTTGCCTTTAAAATAAAAAAAAATCAAATTTGATCATTTTTTTGACAGGTATTTTCAAGAGGTTAATTTCAGGTAATTAAATCAACTATTCAAAATAAACTCGCCTCAGGCACGCTCTTAAGAAATATTAAAAACATTTTAAAGTCCTCTAATTAAAGGTCTGTAAAGGCAAATAAAATTAAGGAATTTGAAGGATTTCTATTTGTATTATAAGTAACAAAACCAAATAATTTATTTAACTTGTATTTTAAAAATGAATTTCCTTGGTTAAGTGGAAATAAATACGTCATTGTGGTTATTTCCCATTAAACATAGCAGATAACATGATTTTTATCTCGAATAGATTTGCGATATTTCTTCATTACCTCCATTTAATCCTTTGTGTATTATAAATTTACAATTCTTGATTAATTAATCAAAGATTTAGAAACATCAATACTCAATGAAATTTAGTTCGTACAAAAAATGTTATATATAATAGTATAAATACATTAAAAAAAATACTCCGTATGAAAAAAAGTGACAGAATTATTATGGGTATTTGTTTTTTAACAGCATATGTAACCATGGCTGCTTTACGAGAAAATAATTTCCATTAACAGCCTAAAAATAAACGTCTGCAATAATATACGGTTATCAATTATACAGTGCTAGTCAAAAATCCGATTCCCCCCCTCGTATCATTTGAACGGTTATTGTTATAATAGTGAAATTTAGAAGGAGGTAATAACCAGATGTAGGCTTCCCAACTAGTCATAACAGGTTACGTATTAGATTTATGTAAGTTTAAAATGGAAAATCGCTATAAACTCCGAAAAGACACAGGCTGTTCTTAAAAAAAAAGCACCAACAACCAGAAGAACAGGTAACTGTGCAAGACAATCCCATCGAGTGGAAAAATGAAGCAAAATACCTCGGAGTAATCATGGACAAATGCTTAACGTTTAGCAAACATGTAGAAGCTACAGTACAAAAAGCCAACATGGCAAGAGCATCAATAAGAGGCCTAGCAGGAAGAAAAAGCAAACTTAGGCTAAAATTAAAAATAAGATTAATAAATAGTATAATTCTTCCTATACTAACATATACATCTCTCGCATGGGGATACATATACAATACATCAAAAAAGAAAATACAAGTGACACATAACAACAGTCTAAGAGATGCAGTCAACGTACCGAGATACGTAGCAGAAAGATTCCTCTTTAGAGAACTACAACAAATCAGAGTAAGTGACACAATAAAAGAAAAAGCTAGGGCAAGGTTCGCGGAGATAGAGAACCACCACAGCCACATATTGCGAGAGATAATGAGGTACGACGCTTTCCACAGATGGAAGCACAGAAGACCCAAACAACAAATAGTAGAATAAAATCATAATACTAGAGAGAAAATAAACAATCACATCAGAGAGAAAACAAAACACCAGAGAGAAAACACTTCAAAAAACAACAATAACCCACAATGAAGATAGTTCGTAGCTCATAACACTAGTGGACATTCGCAACGTACAGCGTGGACCCAGTTAATTTTAAGTAGATAATTTATTATATTAATATGCACTAATTCTGATTTTATGTTTCAGGCATCCTACAAAAAAATCCAAAAAACAACAAAAAACGGTTTCGGCCACCAAAAAAATCTACTAACAAAAAAAAAAACTACTAACAAAAACCAGAGTAAGGCACAAAAAGAAAATATTAACAAAAACCATTAAAAACTCGGGCATGTAGGGCCAACCCCTTAAGCACCAAGTCGCCGAACTGAGCCTAGCTCAGAGCGGAGACTTGAGGCCCAAGTAAGCAATTTTAAAATCCACAAGGAAACTAAGTTCCTGTAGCTGGCTGTATACCATGTATCACAAAAAATTTTGTTAAAATCCTTTATAAAAGGTATATAAATTAAAAAAACCAAACGGGCTATCTCATGAAGACAAAACGTTTTCGGAATCCATATTCCATCATCAGTGTCTAGGTGTACAAGATTTGAGCCACTAAATATCTGGGTAAAAACCCGTTAAGTAAAAGTTATATGTTACAATTTAGTTTACATTATTTAGTCTTATATATAAGGATGTTAAAGTTCTCCACATGAAGTTGCTGGTCCTGAGACGGAGTGTCTACTTGATGATAGCAACGTTTTGTCTTCATGACATAGCCCCTTTGGGTTTTTTAATTTATATACCTTTTATAAAGGATTTTTACAAAAATTTTTTTAAGCAATTTTTGTTCACGGATAAGCCACATTAAGATAACAGGAATATAGCGACACTGCTCTATTTTGAGTTTTGAATTCGGTTAGAAAACCATGTTGGGGTTCTAGTACCCAGGACCTCTACATGAAGAGCATTTGGCTGATAGTTGTGCCCCTATCGCGCATCAGAGTGCTACAGGGGGAAAGGGATGGTCTGGAGCATTGGAACGCGGTGGAGTGACTCCTGTTTTTACTCGAGTTAATACACATCGCTCCAATGAATTGTTACACCCGAACGTAATTGTTAGGGGTGAAAATTTCTCACATCATCATCATCATCCTTGTCTCGACAATCCTCTGTGGATCTTGGCCTACTCTAAGATTCGTCGCCATTCTGTTCGCTTTGTGGCAACATGCCATCTTCTGATTTTTAATATCCGTAAGTCGGTTTCAACTCCATCTAACCACCTAATTCGCGGTCGGCCTTTGCTTCTTCTTCCTACAGGTGTTCATGTGGTTAGCTTTTTAGCAATCGTATGTTCTGGCATTCGTATTATGTGTCCAGCCCATCTAAGTCGCTGTGTTTTAATGAACGTTATGACATCTGGCTCATCAAAGAGCTGATACAATTCAAAATTATATCTTCTGCGCCACTGCCCTTGGTCGTTTATAGCTCCAAATATTTTGCGGAGTATTTTACGCTCAAATATTCCCAAAAGTATTTCATCTTTCTGCGTTAGAGTCCATGTTTCTGCTCCATATGTGAGGACCGGCCTCAGCAATGTTTTGTATATAATAATTTTAGTTCTTCTTTGAATGTTTCTTGAGTGGAAATGCTTTTGGAGTCCATAGTATGCCCTATTTGTAAGATTTATTCGTCTTCTGATTTCTTCGCTTGTTTTATTGGTAGCAGTCAATAGCGACCCAAGGTATGTGAAGTTGTCAACACGTCCAAAGCTATGACTTCCAAAGACTGTTACTCGTTCCTCATTTGCTATCGGATCCTTTGTTACCAACATGTACTTCGTTTTGTCTTCGTTGATGACTAGACCGACCTGTTTCGCCGCTGTTTCCAATTCTAGGAGATATTGCTCAACATCTCGCTTGCTACGCCCTATTATGTCAATGTCATCAGCATATACTAAGACTTGTATCGATCTATTGTAAATAGTACCGCCGTCCCTAATTCGTGTATCTCGGACTGCCTTTTCTAAGGCAATATTAAATAGGAGACAAGCCGGAGCATCCCCTTGTCTGAGTTCATCCTTTATCTCAAGGGATCTAGAATTCTCTCCCTGTATTCTAACAGTGCCTTCTAAGTTAGACATTGTCATTCTCGTTAGTCGGATAAGTTTCCCTGGTATACCAAACTCATGCATTGATTGGTATAGCACTATTCTCTTGACACTGTCGTATGCGGCCTTGAAGTCGACGATTAGGTGATGGGTTTCAATATTGAATTCTAATGTTTTCTCGAGAATCTGTCTTATTGAATGAATTTGGTCAATTGTTGATTTTTCTGAAGTGAATCCAGCTTGATATTTACCAACTATGCCCACTGTGTAAACTTGCAGCCTTTCGTAGAGAATATTTGCTAGTATTTTGTAAGCAGTTGTTAACAGGGTTATACGTCTATAGTTGTCACACTGGAGCTGGTCACATTTTTTATGTAACGGGCATATCACGCCTTGAGACCATTCACAAGGCATGGTCTCATTATGCCAAACAAGAAGTAAAAGCTTATGCAGTATTTGTAGTAGGGCATCGCCACCATTCTTGTAGAGCTCACTGCAAATTTGATCAATTCCTGGTGATTTATTATTTTTAAGCTTTTTAATGGCTTGGGCAACGTTTTCGATTCCAAAATTTCTCACAGGCTGGGTTTAATTAAATTGCTTGCTTGTTTACACAGGTTATGTAATAGTTACAGATGACGTTACAGCGCCACTGTGACAGATAATTTTAAATGGGACCTTATGGCAAGTGATACCTCGTTTGAAAGGTATTGAAAATACCTATTCAATCATAATAATTTTAATTACTATTTTAATGGGAATAAGCCACAACTAAAGGTTAAAGTACGTTAATTGACGTTTCAATTTTCACTTCGGAAATCGTTCCCAAAATACAAACATTAGTAAATTGTATTTTGAGAACCATAAAAATTTTGTTTGAGTTTAAGCTCATTTTGATGAATAAATTAAATAAATACTAAAATTGTAGCTTCTCATTTAATTAATTAATATTTAACAAACAGTTCTTATAGTAAGTATTCAAAATGTGTTTCATCTACTTCCTGGCAGTAATGCATCCTATTTCTAAACTCTTGCCGTACTCGTTTAAATGGATAGGGGAAATTGCTCTAGACTCTTTAACAATTCGTTGGTTCAAAATATCAATATTGTCGGGTTCTGTAGCGTAAACTTTATATTTTAAGCATCCCCACAAAAAAAATCTAATGGTGTGAGGTCCGGTGACCAAGCTGGCCATTCTATCGTACCTCGTCGTCTAATCCATCTACCACGATATTTCTCATCTAGGTTACGTCTTACGACACCATAATGGTGTGCAGAAACACCATCTTGTTGAAACGTTATTTCCAAGTTGTCGAATTCATCTGGATTATTCTCCAGAATTTCAAGTATTAACGGTTCAATTGTATTTTGTAACAATTTCAGATACATTTCACCGGTTAAGTTAGTATTGAGAAAAACAGGCCCAACTATGTGGTTTCCCAAAATACCTGCCAAATACTTATTTTTTTTTTTGAAATTGAGTATGGGTTTCATGAAAGACATGAAGGATTTGTGTCACTCCAATACCTCACATTGTATGTGTTAACATTTCCATTGAGAGAAAAAGTACTTTCGTCGCTAAAACAAATTGTTTTTATGTAATCGGGCTGTTGGTTAATTTTATTGGACATATTTTCACAGAATTCTAGTGTTCGGTCGGGGTCATCATCTGAAAGTTAGTACACAATTTTTAATTTGTATGGATGAAATTTGTTTTCAGCCAATATGCGGTGTACTGTCTTTTGACTGATTTAATAGATAGATGCTACTTGGGCTTCAGAAGAAGTAGGGTTCACTACCACTTCTGAAATTATGTCAATTTTTTTGTCATTATTAATTGCTGGTCGACCAGGTGGTTTGCCATCTTTTACAGTACCTGTTTGTTTAAACTTCCGAAGAAGCTTCCTCAAATAAGCTCTCGATGTAGGGCGATCGGGGTACCTCTCATTAAAAAGACGTTCCGCTGCATGGAAATAATGTCCACATTCACCAATTATTAACACAGCTGTTACTTTGTCGGCTACAGTACATACCATTCTGACGTTGTAAAAATTTAAACGTCTTGTTAAACAATAAATAAACTAAATATTAACTAAGAACAACTAACTAAAAACAACTCGACTAAACTTGAATTAACTAAACTAGGCAGAAACAGAAACTAAATATTGAGCTATAAACTTTTGCAAACTAAAAACAACTAGAGAATTGACAAACGTCAACTTTCAGATTTCCTCTCAGTCCTAATAGATTAAGTGTCAAACATGTTTAACATACTTGAGATGCTGTCCTCTCTGAGCAGGTATTACACAGTAAAAATTATCCGAAGCCAAAATATGCGACCCAAAAATATACTTAAAAATCTATACTTATCATTCTGCAATGTATTTGTCAGAGACCCTTAAAACAAATTCCCCTTCTCTCAACCAAATTGCTAACCCTTGCCGACCAAAAAACTTCCTGACCAATACATGGTCACCTTTTTTTACCATTTTGGATAAATAGTTAACTTAGGGCTATTACACTCGGATAGGGAGGGATCGTTTTTTATAGTTTCCCGATCCTATTTCCCAACCCTACCTGTCCATAGGGAGATAACAACCACAGCTGCCATCAATAGGTACATAAATAGAGTCAACAAATAAAGAAAACATCCTATAAGAACATTTACCTTTCCTCACCCCTTTCTTTTCTGATCTTTAACCTCCTCCACGGGACTTCAGATCGAACGTGACCAGTGGTAGAAAAAATCACTGCCTCTTACTACATCCTCCACCCGGAAACGCGTCCTAAAGAATCAAACAGAGTTTAGCTAAAAGGGGCACCAAACACATACCTAACACCACCCAAACACAGGAGAAGATAAAAAAATATTGCACCGATTGATAACGAGATTGAGCCATTGTTCTGTAATTGTAAACTAATCTGGGCACTTCGGATATTGTAAAAAAGATCAAAAATTAGGCTAAAGAAACCTAAATATATTTATATTTAATAATGTTATGAAATAATTGGTTCAGCTTTTCTATTTTAGTACTTCAAAGTTACATCTGTAACTGCCCTTTACTGCATGTTCAAACTAGTGTTCTTATATAATATTATTTTATATTTTTCTCTCAATTATTTTCTGCATATTGAATAAACTGGATATTAAGATAATTATTAAAATCACGTCTAAGTTCTTAAGACTCGTAAATAAAGTGTTCTTTGGATATGGATAAATATAAAATCACTTCGTTTTTTCGCCGTTTTATCTAAAAAAGTCCCTTTTGCCTCTGCGGAAAAGCTGGTATTTGGAAACGATAAGGCTGTCTTATAATCAGCTCCTCTGAGTAATTTATTACAACTGGTTGTTTAGGGGCTATAATTTACTCTCTTCAAAGAATTTCCTAATTCCAATTCTAAACTAAATTACTAATTTTCCACAGAAAAGTAAAAAAAATGTTCTTCTTAAAACCCACATTTTATGTACGAGTATGCGATTCAGCTCGATAAAAAAATGAAATTTTTTTAAACCGTGTGTTGAAATTGGCTTGAACAAATTATTGGCCTTAGAACGTTGTATATTGTTATTTTATTTTATGAATCTAGATAATCTTGTCCATAAATATTCACAAATAAATATAAACAAATATAATATACTTACCTTATACAATTATATTTCAGACACTTTTTTAATGTTTAAAATGGATTAAAAATTGGTATCTGACATCTGGAAGGTATCTTAAAATAGGAGTGGTTCAGGGCCGTATCTTAAATATCTGCCATAATGCATTTAAAAACAACTGAATTTATTAAATTAGGATACATATTGGAAAGATCTTTGATGTCAGTCTTATTATCATTAGAATTTGGATCTTTTTTATGTGAATCATCTTCAATATACATCTTTTGTTGTAATTTTGTTCTTTTACCAAAATCTGTACATTTTCAAAATCAAAAAAATGGCTATTTTCTAGAGAATGTTTGGATAAGGCTGTTATGTTTAATGCATTGGTCTGTACACTATGTTTGTGTGCAACAACTCTTCTATGCAGGTATTGGTGTGTTTGCCCAATATATGTTGAATTACAGTCATATTGTATAATAAAGAGAGGTATATCCAGAGGGATATACCTCTCTGGATGTCTCATTACATTAATAAAATATTGTAACTCTCGAATTTTTATCGTTTTTGTTATTTCTGTGCTCTTTTTCATTCGATGTAAAACTATTTCATTTCTTATTCGATCAACTCAACTTATCCGCAATACTCGTCGATAAATCCACATCTCAAAGGCCTCCAATAAGGTCATTAATGTCTCTGTAAGGGTCCAGGCCTCCACACCATAGAGCAATGTGGAGAATAGGTAGCAGCATATTTCTCAGCGTATTATTCTTCTTCTTTTTCCTCTTTGTAAGTAATTCTGCTTGTTCATTGGCGGATTAATACCTCTATGAAAGGTTGTCTGTCCATCTTTTGCGTGGTCGTCCGATAATTATTCTGCCGATTTATGCCTTATGTCTTGCTATTTTGACAAAATGCTATTCTTTGTATAATATCTTTGTTATTTTAAAACAAAAATAGGATTAATGTTTTAATTATAGGAATAATAGTAATTTAAATAATAAATAATCATAGTAATATTAAATATATTATATTACACATTTTTTTTATAATTTGTATAATAATAAAGTTTGGTCTCTTAATACTTGACATTGTTCTTATCTTAAACATTTGTATTAGCCTATATCTGTTCTCTATGTCACAGTTTTTCTAAACATAGAAATATACTTAGTTTGTATTTACTAAAGATTGATTAGTATTAATAACATCTTTAACATATTTACAATCAGACAATTCTATAAAGTCAGCTATAATAATATTAAGTCCACCTTTCCCAGCCTTCTGAGCCTCAATCCATTTTATTCTATCCGACTCTAATTCTTTGGCACATTTTTCTTCCAATGAGCCTGTAATAATAAAATAAATAAAATAAATCTATAGATTTTAAAATAAAGTTTATTATAATATATATATATATATATATATATATATATATATATATATATATATATATATATATATATATACAGAAAAGTTAGACTAATAAAGTGACTAATAAAGACAAAGTACTGTCGAAGTAAAACGGAACGCCTGGTTCCATTCCTGCTTATCCCCCATCAGGATGGATTCAGACCGACATATCCACAATGTGGTTTGAGCACTTTGTGAAGCATACAAAACTCTCAAAAGATGACTCGGTCCTCTTTGTCCTCGATGGACAAAACAGCCATACGAGAAACGTGGACCTTATAAACCAGGCACAAAACAATAATGTGAGTATCGTCTACCTACTCCGTCACTCAAGCCACAAAAAGCAATCCCTAGACGTTGAAGTTTTGGTTTCATTAAAAACATTTTACGTAAACGCCATTGAAAATTTGCTTCATTCAAACCCTGGCAAGGTTGTGACAAACTTAAAGGTCGGAGACTTGTTCGGAATCACTCACAACAGAGCTGACACAATGAACAACTCTGTCAACAGTTTCATAAAGATAGGTTTATACCCACTGAACAAACATACTTTTAGTGGGCAGGACTTCTCCATTCACATTCTGGACTCTACAAATCTAGTTCCAGAAGAAGGCCCATTTCAATCAGAACCACAACCATCTTGTAGTGGTTTTGGTCAAGGTATCGTCAGCCCAGAACACATAGTCGCTTCCACGACTACCCCCCAAGGAACCCTCTAAGCCAGACAAAACTCGCATAGCAGATTTATTCACATCCACACCATACCAAACAAAACTTAATGAGAGTATTGCTTAAAAATTAGCATCTGTAGCCAGTTGTTTACAACGATGCAATCTAATGCAAGCCGAAAATCGCTGAAAACAAGAAAAATACTCAAAGAAATAGGAAAATAAAGACAGAGAAAAACGTTTTAGGTGAGGGGATTGGTAAAGAAGTTCCAACACTATCCGGAGTGAAACCTAAATCAAAACAAACCAAAGGAAAACATTATGTTAGTAAAACGGGCGATGAAGAAGATGATAAGATTTCTCTCCACGACAGCAGCGACGACATGGACGATATAGATGCAGAATGCCTTTTTGGGAATGTTTGTATTCTTTTGATAAAGGGGTGGTAATGGAGATAATGCAGAAGATGTTGTCGATAGGCTCATGTAGATTGTGGGACAGATGACAACTTCCTGTGCAAGCAGTGTAAATAATTTCTGTTAAAAAAAATTATTTTTTACTAACGTGTTTACAGTGTATTTGTTTACGTATTTATAGAGTTTATTTCCAGAACAATACATTAAAATAATTTGTATTACCTTAATAGGCTATATAAAGTGGTATATCATATTAGGATACCACATGGTCTCATATTAAGATACCTTTCTTGAGTCGATGAACTTTACTATTACCAAAATGTTTAAAAAGAGAGTCTCATATTTGGATCCATTACCTACTACAATTTTACACGGAAGTTTTTATTTCATTGTAATTTTTTTGTTATTGTATTGTATATTGCTGATTATTGACTTCGTATGTTCTGTCAATTGTAATTGTATTAGGGTTTGTGAGGGAAAAACGTGTTTCCTATTATACGTACATTAATTAAGAAATCCAAACAGAGATTTTTACTTACTTAAAAAGTTGGCAATAATAAATCCAGCATCTGGTGTAAGAACACATTGGGAAATAAACGGAATATCAGGATTTCTTTTTGCAAGGTTATTATCCAAAGAATTAATCAAGTCTTGCTTTGAAACAGTATCGGGCCAAGGATTTGGAAACGTTTCCGTAGGCCAAAAAGATGTTCCCTGTATACGGTATATAACAAATATCTACAAAATAAAGATCAATTTTTTAATTAAAAGATATACTAAATATTAAGATTTATAATTTGTTTTTATTTAAAATTATTAATGTTTTTTTTTAATTATTTTTTACCTGGTATTTTTCAGTAGCCATAGATTCTAATGTAATTGTATCCATTTTATTTGTATATGGTATTAATTTTGCTCCAAAAGTATTTTTAATATCCTGTACTAGTCTTTTATGAATGCTATCATCAAAACCGAAGAAATGTTGAAAATCCAATATTACTACCTAAAATAATAATATAAAATTTCTAGCACATACTTAAATTACATAATTTATGACAAAAATTAAAAAGTTTTTAACTCTATTCATGTAACATTAAAACAACAAACAATTACACTGTCCCTACGACAGTGTGCAAAGTTTATTGGCAAATATTTTCTTCGAAAAGTTATGTCCACTTAAGCATTGGTCAGTTTAATCATCAGTATATGAGTAATTAGTAAAAAGCATGAAAAATAAGGATTTCTCGTATAATGCGTTTACTGAATAATAGGATGATGTATGATGGTGTCAAAACTCCAACCCTCTGTAATTTGTGAGCTTATCAACCTAAGTGTATTCTTCTAGATTAATCTAAACACTTATGTTAGCAATACCAGGATAGACTAGAGCAGAATGTAATTAATAATTTAGATATGACGATAGAAATATTAATAAAATAAATACAAAGAGATATAATCTAGTTTTAGTTTATCTAACTTTTATTTATATTTACCACTTTTTGCATGTTTTATTTTTAAATAAATTACAAAAATATAGAACAGTGAGTCAAGTGCATTTGCAACTATTCTAAGCAAGCTATTCTACTTTTGCATTGAAGTCTTCTAGGATAAAAGTGGTTTCGCCCTTCTTATTCTGGGATGGCACTTGTTTTATTTCCGCTTTGAAAGATTTAATATCTCTCCTGGTTTATTAGATGTTAGGGCATAAAACCTGAATGATATTTTGATTCTTCGTTGCTGCCTTGATTTGTATCATCATTATGCTGTAAGAAAGTGGAACCAAGTTAAGGATTGAGAAAGTTGTTCTAGGATCTAGCATAGTAAAATCTTTCCAGTGTGAAGGCGAGCCGCTGAAGTAGATTACCTTCACATCTTCTGCTTAGCATAAAAAGCGACTACTTAGCAGTTTTGAGCTCTCTATTAAACTTTTCTTGTATGACAGCGCATACTCGCAACTACTATACGACACTCATACTTACTCATCATTCACGTTCTGATACTCAAACCCATACCTGAGGAGAACATTACCACTAATACAATAACCAGTGGACGAAACCACTAAAAACAAACAGCGACCTCAAGATGTAACACCATCCTGCCTAAGGACTGCATGGCTCAAGGGAAAAAGTGGGTCTTAACTGATGCCCGAAGGAGAATTCGAACAGAAGGGGATTAAAGTCTTGGCGAAATATAAGCGCACTGATTCGTTAGTCCGAAGAGTCTACCCAACTCGTGAAAAGAAAAATGCATAAATCTATATGCATTCAAATATGCATTTTAGGATGCATCTAACAGCGAACGCATGATGACGGTGTGAGTTGTGAGTGTCATAAGAATTTATGTAAATTGTGAAACTTATGTTCGGGTATATATGAAATTCGATAGAAGAAAATTATTAACACAGGATAAATTACCAAACATAGAAGCACTCGAGATGAACCAAGAGGAATATCAAAGTGAACTAAAAAGAGACTAGACCTCTACCAGTATTCAACATGAAAGATATAAATGAAAGAACACAAAACTTAACGAATGACATAACATCAACTGCAAAAAAGATCATCAAAAGAAAGAAGAAGAACATCAAAAGAATCACCAGAGTATAAATCTATCAACAATAAAGCTAAAAAAAACATAAGGTTACACTTGCGAGCCTATCAAACAAAACAAATATTGCAAACCATAGAAAACAATAGAAACATGAGAGTATTCAAATCAAATTTACCTAAAGGAAAATCAAAGATAACTAAAATCAAAAACCAATAGGGGAATACGTTGACGGAAAAAAGTCAAATACTCAAGGAAATACAAACGTTCTATGAGAATCTGTATACATCTACTATACAGAACCCCGGAACAGACCAAAGAACAATTCTAAACGTCGGCTCGGAAACTCTCCCTAAAATAACTTCTTCGGAAATTAGACATGCCTTATAGCAAATTAAAAATAAAAAAGCTTCTGGTGAGAATCGTATAACGTCTGAAATGTTAAAAATTGGCGGCAACATCGTTGTAGAGGTTGTGGAAGTTTTGTTGAATAAGTGTCTATTCTGCGTGTTTTTATATTTGAGAGTATTTTTCGAATAGCTTTGCGCATTTTATGGTGAGATAAATTAATTTAGATAAATAATTCAATTGAATTCAATCGGATACCATCGTGAATGCAATTAAAATCGATTTCAACAATTGTCCAATGTTAATTTTTTTCACTTCTAATTTTCCTCAGTGAATTAGTGTTAGAATCAATTTTAACGTATTTTTCACGTCGTTCCCGTACAATTCTGCCTGCAAAGCGACAAGCAATTGGGCTATCTACACCTCCAGCACGAAAGAAGAGAGCATTAAGTGCCTTAGAATCAAAAGAAACTGGTGTAACTGGGAATGTCTGCTGTGACATACCAGCGAAGGATCTCTTCGATCGTGATTTGCAACGAGAAACACACTTTGATTCTGACGTACTGGGGACATTTGTTCAGAGAAATCTTCCACAGTTGGTTACAGAACAACACATTGCCTATGACAAAATTATGTGTGCAATCACAGAACATCGCAGTTGACTAATATTCATAAATGCAACCAGTGGTACAGGCAAGATTTATCTTCTTTCACTCATTTTGGCAACCATACGATCATAAAATAATATTGCACTGGCCATTGGATTATTTGGAATTGTGGTAACTCTTTTGGATGCTGGTTGAACAGCGTATTCAGCAATAAAACTGCCGTTAAATATGCAAAACACTGAGGCATCAACAAGCAACATCAGCAAAAGCTCTGGAATGGGAAAAGCACCCCAATCGTGTTAAAATATCATATGGGATGAATATCTCACAAGAAAGTCTAATGTCTGATGAACTTAATGCATGTCTAAAATCATCAGTTGTGGTCAATTATAGAAATTTTATTTTTAAATCTAACATATGTGTACAACTACAACAGGATGCATCGGCTGGAAATTTTGAAAAATAGTTAATGCATATTGGAAATGGGCGAATGCAAATTGAGAAACCTACGCAATGTCTCACCTTGCTAGCAAACTTCTGTAAGATCACAGAAAGCATAGACGAATTGGTGCAAAAAGTTTTCCCAAACATTGCACAGAACTACAAAAATTATCAGTGGCTCAAAATGCATGATTATAAAATTTCATAAAATGTAAATTGGAGCTAGACGGTCAGACAATAGAACAATATCTCGAAAGAAGCTCGAAACAGAAGTGGAAGCTCAAGAGAATATAGCTAACAGAGCCACCGATTGCCTTATTTAAACAATATGAAGAATAAAAATATCGAGAAAGAAATAAAAGGTATAATGTACAAATTCTATAAACAACTAATGTTAAAAACAGCAGAGATAAAAACTCTTAGAAAAATTTATGGTAATACACTATGGAATATAGCTAGGAGTACAGATATACGACGTAGATACAAGGTGGAGATCATCAAGGACTGGGTAAGAAAAAGAAGAGTAAAATGGAACAATCATATAAGCCGAATGACAAGAGTAGTAAAGACGATGAGAAACTGTTCCCCAATAGGAAGACGATCAGTAGGAAGACCAGTTAAACGTTGGAAGGACAACTTACTGTAGGCACATTAAAAAACAGTCTTGTCTACGTAAGAAAAAGAAGAAAAAGAATAAGAAATATTTGTATAATACGTAAATTGACATTTAAAATCCAAAAACAGTTTATGAGAGGTAATTCACGTTAAAAGACAATAATATTATAAACTTTGTTTAATTTAATATTTAAATGTCCATTAATTGAGGTTAAAAATTAGAGCTTTATAAGACTTCTTCTTCTTCAGCCTTAAGAGGTCTTCAGCCTAAATCCAACTTGGACATAGGCCTCCCTCAAATCAATTCAGTGTTTTCGATTTTGTGCCACTTGCTTCCAGTTGTGTCCTCCGATCTTCTTAATCTCATTAGCCCATCTCATTTGTGGTCTTCCTCAGCTTCTCTTTCCTAACCATGGTCTCCATTGTTGCATTTCGTGGATCCATTTTTTATCCTTGTCGGGCATTGTGTCCTGCGAAGCTCCATTTTAATTTGGCAGCATGTTTTCCTGCGTCTTTTCCGTTACGTTTTGCTTCTAATGCATTTGTTTGTTTTTTTTTTGTCTATAAGGCTCACCCTGAGCATTGATCTTTCCATCGCTCTTTGTGCTTTTACCATTTTATCCATATTAGACTTGGTGACTGTCCACGTCTGTGAACCATACGTGAGTATAGGGAGGATACAATTATCGTAAATTGTGGTTTTCAAATATTGTTATATTTTAGTGCTTTTCAAAATCCAACTCAGTTTTCCAAATCCTGCCCACGCTAACCTTATTCTTTTAATAATTTCGACATTTTGATTTTCTTTCTTAACTTTCATTATCTTTTCCAGGTAGATGTATTCACTTACTGTTTCTAATAAATTATCTCTTTTATAAGTTCTCTGTTATAAGACTAACTGTTACTATTTTATTTGGTAAAATATCATTAAGTTATTTTGTACTTACTTCCTGAGGATGAGTAGATAAGAAAGTATTTATGTCATTTAGACAATCCTGTAGCGGCACGGAATACAAACTATGTACTATATAAAGTTCATCAGTTCCTTCTTTTGTAGAAGTCCTAATATCAAAGTACCTAATACCTCTAATAAGTTGATCATTGGCTAAAAAGCTTTGAGTTCGTGACCATCTTGCTATGACCTCTTTAAATAAGGGACCTAAAATTGATAGGTCTCTAACTATATCTTCGGCATCAGGGGATATATCAGAGTCTTTTGTAATGTTGGCTGTAAAGCTGTCATGTGAACCTGAAAATAGTAATATTTTATTTTAGAACTAATACATACTATATACATACTATATATATATATATATATATATATATATATATATATATATATATATATATATATACATATTAATTTTTTATAATAAAGATAGTACAAATAATATAACCTCATTATTTACAAAAATAATTACTAAGAGAACCAAGAAAGAGCAAAATCCATTGAATAGAATAGAATTAATTATATCTTTTCTATCAGAAATGGGTTTTAGTGTTTGCTAGGCTGAATCTGATGCCTATACAGTCATCATCCGTTCTGCTCTTGCTGCATTTCAAGCCTAAGATTCTGTCACTATCGTAGCAGAGGATATTTACATTCTTCTCTTGCTTACTTCTTCAGGAAGGGAGCAGTCCAAGGGAGAGGCCTGGAAAATGCGTGGAAAAATTTGGACACCAATCAAAACTTTTAAAACTCCTACACACACGAACTTCTGAAATTAATTTTTTGCAGATGCAAGTAAAATCGTGAAAGTATGTGTGGTTGCCAAAAACTAGGCCTCAAATGCTTTGCATTGTGCCTTAATTGTTCTGGCAAAACCTGCAGTGACATTATGGACATATTAAAAATAATCGATAAATTCCAAGAATTCGAAGATGTTACCCACAATGACGCCAATTCTAACGTCCGTTCTTTGGCAAACATTCACCTTCGATACTGAATTAAATCCTGAACCGCAGCCTAGACCATCCAAGAAAATGATTTATATCGAGACTTTACCTCATAGGTGGTCGGGAAAAATGTCGATAATATTACCATTACCTATTACCACTAATATTACCATAGGAATGTTAACAAAATAATAAATTGTATTAATAAAAGCATAGGTAATAAAAACTAAGTCTTATGGTTCGTTTTTATCATACTGGCCTGCTTGTTCTTCGGACCTCAACCCATTAGATTTTTTTTTGATTTATCTAAAATCACTTGATTAGATTAGACGAAAGAATGAATGTCAACTTATGAATGCAGAAGTATTGGAAAGAGTGACTCACGAATTTATTACTAAGCTTGTATATTTTCATGAGGTAAATAGCAAGCATTTAAAACATTTTTTTTAAATTATTATTCTTATTGCTCTTAGTCAATAAATTCACCTATACTTTAGGTGTAAAGTGATGTCTCAGTTTAAGAAATCTTTTGTCTAACGAGCTTAGTATGTGTGAATTAGGAATAAGTTTTTTAAAATCTAAAATAATATACAGAGTATCCTATTTAAGTTAGGTAGATAAGTTAAGGGTATTAGCAGTAAAACCGGAAGTAGAGTAGTAAAAAATATGGTAGTAGTTGTACCTATGTGTCAATATACGTACTTACTTTCATGGAAAGTTTCATGAATATCATGTTTTTGGTTTTAAAGATATTAACTTGGTTCCATACTTTATCCCACCCTGTATATCATAATGTTATTGAATGTATGACTAGATCCAAGTCATAAAAACATAGTATACTCTCAATATCAACATTAATGTATAATTGGTAAATTATAAGAATATATTATGCGTCTCATAAATATTTAAAAATTACCGGTGGACAAAATTTTCACCTAATAGACTATTTCATGTTCCTGTGACCGTCTGCACTTTATATCTTAAATAAATGTGTTTACATATGCAACACATCATACATTTAATAGCCTAAATTTATTCACGGTGTGTACGTGAAGACTAACTTTTAGTTGATTAATTGCTTAAACTAAATTTTAATTGATTAATTGCATTTTTTATGCAACAATACTTTTATCGGCAAATATTACTGTGTTAGATTAGGTATATGTCGCGATTGTACTTAATTATAACAATAGCTGTAACCAGCTCCAACATTTACACGCGGGAATGAATGAGCGCAGATTATTATGAAATAATCATATACCTACCGCATCGTAGTACATATTATATTATACTGGTGTAAGAATGATCCGAGTGAAATTTTGTTGATTTTGTACAAATTAACAAGTTTTTTTTTTCCTTTTATTTATTTGTTATTAGTGGCATATAAAATATAATACAAGTAATGTTTTGAAAGCTGAAATTGTACACGCTATCAAACTATTAAAAAGTAACAAAACCCCAGGACCAGATGATATGTACGCAGAAACAATCAAGTTACTTAATGAAGAAAACCTAGACATTATTGTCAAGCTCTTTAACGACATCTACGATACGGGCCAGATTCCAAAAAAAGCTTCGATCTACATTTATCGCCCTACCAAAAACACCACGTGCGAACTTCTGCAAGGACCACCGACTAATAAGCCTAATGAATCACTTTTTGAAACTTTTCCTGAGAATACTTCACACTAGATTGTTTAAGAAATGTGAAGAGGTCAGTGGATGGAGTCAGTTTGGTTTCAAAAATGGACTTGGCACGAGAGAAGCGATCTTTAGTATGCAAACATTGATACAGAATTGTTTAGATCAAAGAAAGGATGTTTTTATCTGTTTCATCGATTACGAGAAAGCATTCGATAATGTAAAACATGAATTGATGATAAAATACCTACAAGAGTTGGGATTGGATGCAAAGGATATAAGAATCATTGCCAATCTGTATTGGAATCAGACAGCAACAGTACGTCTTTAAAATTCCAACGAAACAGAAGATTTCTCTAATAAAAAAGGAGTAAGGCAAGGTTGTATACTGTCTCCAATGCTGTTCAATTTATACGTAGAAAAAGCCTTCGCAGAAGCAGTGGAAGACTCTAATAAGGGTATTAAAGTTAACGGCATATTTATTAATAACATCAGGTATGCCGATGATACAGCCATAGTGGCAGATAACATCGAAGATCTTCAATGCCTTTTGAATGATCTAACTCTTGCAAGTGAAGCTCGGGGTTTGAAAATAAATATCAAGAAGACAAAATCAATGATTATAAGTAGAAATGATTACCCCAACGCAAAGATATATGTCTCTGGAGAAGAAATCGAACAAGTCAGGCAATTCAAATACTTGGGATGTTTGCTGAATGAGGGTTGGGACCCCGAGAATGAAATAAAGAGCATAGTTGAACAAGCCAGAAATGCTTTTTTGAGGCTTCGTAAGTTTCTGACTGATCGCAAATTGGACTTCAACCTCCGATACAAGATGCTTAAGTGTTACGTGTGGCCTGTTCTCCTGTACGGAATGGAAGCATGGACGTTAAAGGCCAGTTCCATTAACAAACTTGAAGTGTTCGAAATGTGGTGCCTGCGTCGAATGCTCAGAATATCATGGACGGACAGGGTCAGAAATGAGGAAGTACTCAGAAGAGCGGGCTTACAGGATAGGGAACTTTTTAATTATGTAAAAAGTAAGAAGACTGCATACTTGGGGCACATTATACGAGGAGAACGATACAATTTTCAGCAACTGATACTCGAAGGGAAAATAGAGGGTAGGAGAGGTCTCGGACGTAAAAAAATGTCATGGCTGCGCAATATTCGACAATGGACAGGAATCCACAGCTATGAAATGCTTCGCAATGCTGCTAAAAACAGAATTATTTAATCCAGAATATTTAACATCTCACCTGACAAGACGATGTACGGTGGACGCCTACGCAGAAATGCATGGCACCTTAAGAAGAAGAAGAAGTAATGTTACAAAAGCTTTATATATACCAGTGTTTTTTAACCCTCTGTTAGGTACGTGGCCTACAATCGTAGACCACCTCTTTTCTAACACTTGTAATATCCCTGTCATTTTCTCTTACATTCGCGTGCATCTCAGTAGCTGTTGCTAACGGGCGTTTTATTCTAATTTATGGTTTTATTTGTGTTCGGTATTTCAGTTGAGTATTTTGTCAAGCATAGAACAGTACTGGTCTACCACTGTAGACCACGTGCCCACTGACGTTACAACATCTGGCTATATTGCAGATATTTGATTCTATTGTTTTCAAAATTCAAGGTAACTTTTATTTATTACCATTTGGTACACTTGTAGTTACTGTGATATATTTTAGATAATACTATGTCTGATAATAAAAGAAGATAGGTGGAACAAAGTAACGACCAACAAAGGTTGGTCGCGATGGTTTGAGAAGATATCAAGTGGGGAAGAAAAATACTGTGATGATGAGTCCAAAGATGATCTCGATGTGATTGTGAATCGGAGCAAGAGGAATTGGCCCATAATGAAGGAACATCAGAAGACTCTGATAAAGCACGCCCTTCAAATTTTTACATAGCAAAAGACAGGGTGATAAAATCGAAAAAGAATAGATCCAATTTACAAGTTCGTATCCGTTCTCAGAATCTCATCAAACTTATGCCTGGTACAAAAGGAAACGCACGCACTGTTAAAACTGAAATTGATTACATGAAGTTATTTTGGATAAAACAGTTATTAGAGTAATAACTGTCTCGACAAATATTTTTATTCAAAAGATACGGAGCAATTACCAAAGAAATCAAGATTGTAGACAAACTAATGAAACTGAAATTTGTGCATATATTGGAATATAGTTCTTGATTGGTATTCTTGGAAGTTCCAGAAATAATTTACATAAAATATGGTATAATTATCAAGGATCTGGAAGTTAGTGATTCTACCGGGCAATGAGCGAGAAAAAGTTTCGATTTCAATTTCAAAAAGTTCAATGATGTATAGACAAGAACAGAGCGAAGAGAAATTGATAAACTTGCACGCATTAGAGAACTTCTGAAAATATTTTTGGCGAATTTCCACAATAACTTCATTCCTAGTGAGTATCTAGAGCAGTATATCTCATCGAAGCCAGCCAAATATGGCGTTAAAACATTGACTCGAAACTTTAACTGGCGTTAAAACTTCTTCAGTCCGAAGATGTGTGTGTTTGGATTTTTGTATAAATAACTGTATTAACAATTTTTGGAGATTAGTATAAATCGAGATGCTTGGCTGTTTACATGTCTTATTGTTGCTCTCTGTATCTGTGTGTGCAAAGAATAGCACTCTGGAGTATGCTATTTCTTTTCTTAAACGGTAAGGATATCTAAATACATCAAGTAATGCTATTTCTAGTATAGATATGGACTTAGTTGAATTTAAAGAAAGATACAATCTTCCGGTGACCGAAACATTAAATAATGATACTATGAATATGATTAATAAGCTTCGATGTTTTGTTGCCGACAATAACTATGCAATTCATTCGAAGTGGAATAAAACGAATTTACGCTGGTATTTCCCTCAAGCTATTAGTAATTCCGATTATATAAATCTTGCTGCAGAAGTTTTCGCTAGATGGGAGAAAATATCTAATTTAAAGTATAAACAAGTAATAAAAGGTACCTTCTCCAAAGCCGGATATTACTATAACTGTGGTACCAGATAATCATAATTTTCGAGCAAGGTGTTGAAGAACCTCTAAATGTTCATCTAATTTAGATGACCCTGGTAAAGTATTGGCCCACGCATACTATCCCAGCGCAAACGGTGAGTGTACTGAAATTCATCTTGATGCTAATAGGCGAGCGGTTTACCCCTATAAGCAGAGCATCAACCGACTAAAATTCTTTTGGCATTTCTAATGCACTAAACCTTTTTTATTCGATTCTAAATATTTTTCCAAGATGAAATGTATTTTTTTTAAATTCTTACAAGTGGGCCGGCAATTGTTATTAACAAATAACTTATACAAAAAAGCAATTTCACCGAATTGCTTCGGAATCATTTTTTAGGTGTATCTCATCAAAATAAACACTTTTTCTCTCTTGATAATTTTTCTCGAAAAATGCTTCCTTTTCGAGTTATTTGCATTTTTTGTTGAAAAAATGCCTTAATTAGTGATTTTTGGGATTTTTTTTCTAAAAAACTACTAAATGAATTGCAATTCTACGAATAGCTTTATAATCTTTAAACCGCAGAGTACAAGTTAGAATATTTTGACAAGGATAAATGGTTTCTATCTCGCTAAAAACGTGGACCCAAATATTTCGAATATGCCTTTCGAGAGTATCCCGCTAAGCGTGTACAGCGGTTGAGGTGCTGTAGGCGCTAAAAAAAATGCATCTAATGAAAAATTACCACCTTCGAAACCAGCATTATTACAACATTACTTAAGAGCAAAGTGGCAAATAAATGAATGGATTCAAGCAAAAAACAATATTATTTCATCTCTTGATCCATTAACCCATGGTTGGACAATGGAAAATAATTGTTTCGATTTTAATTATTTTGAAGGCGAAACTAGTTTAGATATGTTACAAAAGTATTTCTGCTCATGTACCGGAAAATGTTCTACGAAAAATTGTAATTGTATTTCCTATAATTTAGAATGCTGCGCAGTATGTGCATGTACACCAGAGAATTGTAAAAATGTTAAAGACGACTCTATTGAAGACAATGAAATCAGCTTATTAGATGGAAATCCTGTTGCTGTTGTCGAAAATTTTCAAATTATTGACAATGAAAACGATGTATAATTAATATTATATTTTAATTTTATTATATTTTTTAATGAAAATTAATTATATATTGCTTAATGTATTTCACTGTAATAAAACATTCAATAATATAGTCACCACGTATATTAAAAGAAAAATTACATTATTATAGCATTGTAAAAAATTAATTTTAATTCTTTTAATTATAATATGTCTATATAAAAATAATTAGAAATATCTTTTTTTTTTTAATAAATTGTACGTAATATTTGTATTGAATTAATTTTTTAAATTTAAACAAATATTTCTACGCGCCGCACGCCTGTATCGCCGCAACCGCTGTACACACTTAGCGGTAGACTGCTCGAAAGGCATATTCGAAATATTTGGGTCCACGTTTTTAGCAAGATAGAAAAAAGTTATCCTTGTCAAAATATTCTAACTTGTACTCGACGGTTTAAAGATTATAAAGCTATTTGTAGAATTGCAATTCATTTAGTAGTTTTTTAGAAAAAAAATCCCAAAAATCACTAATTAAGGCATTTTTTCAACAAAAAAATGTAAATAACTCGAAAAGGAAGCATTTTTCGAAAAATTATCAAGAGAGAAAAAGTGTTTATTTTGATGAGATACACCTAAAAAAATGATTCCGAAGCGGTGAATTCGGTGAAATTGCTTTTTTGTATAAGTTATTTGTTAATAATAATTGCCGGCCCACTTGTAAAAATTTAAAAAAAATACATTTCATCTTGGAAAAATATATAGAATCGAATAAAAAAGGTTTGGTTCATTAGAAATGCAAAAAGAATTTTAGTCGGTATATTCTGTTTCTAAGCGTCTTTTGAGGGGTAAACCGCTCGCCTATAATGAACAATGGTATGTAGGAGCTCCTGATAGTGAAACCAATTTTTTTGCTGTCCTAATGCATGAAATTGGGCATTCTCTCGGACTAGAACACAGCAATATTGACTCGTCTATTATGTATGTTTGGTATCAACAAGATGTAACAAGTTTCGGTGATAATGATAAAAAGTCAATGAGTATTCTATATGGACCAAAAACAGCTCCCTCTTACATACCAACAACAACACCAATTAGGCAAGCGCAAACAACAATTTCGCAAAATAGGAGTCATGTGCCAAAAACACCTACAATAAAACACAGGACCTATTTGCGAGCAACACCTGCAATACAAAACATATGTCTAATTCAGTATCCCGATTTCATGTTTCTAGCTACATCTCCTCAGTTTTTAAATTATCGAATGTACGTTGGATCTGGCCCGTATATATGGAAGTTTGATTTAAATGAGATGCGCCTTCCAGCACATCCTGAATTAATTACCGATTATCTTCCCAAAGAGTTGAGGTCTACGCACGTTTCATACGTTTTTCAGAATTCCGAAGGACACTTGGTAACTATAAGCAATAATCAGTATTACGCTGCATCTTTTCTCAACTTAAAAATTCAAAAACGTTTTATGTTTCCTTCTATACCTGCGAGGTCCAAAATAAATGCCTTGTTTCAAGCAAACAGCGGCCAAACGTATTTATTATACAATGACAACTCTTATATCTTGACAACTGAATTTAATGAAGCTGAAGATGTCTGAAACCGTGGACCAATAATTATCTCTTTCCCCAGGCTACCAGATAAAATAATCAGCATTCCGCTATACAGATGGGTTTATTTACGTTTTTTCAGAACAATACCTATTATACGTATAGCGAATACACACGTAAAGTTGCAGCAGCAGGAACGTTTAGCTGGGAACTTTTTGGAATACCCTGCCCTGACGAGGGCCTATTAAAACAATTAAAAACTTTGTTAAACAAAATTGTGACTATATACGAATAAAGGTTGCTGGGCTCCTTCTTAATGGTTGTTCGTTTAATAAAACATACATTGTTTATGTTGTTGTTGTTCTTTTATTTAAATTCCATTACTCTATGTATGTCAAGCGACGTCTTGCGTTGACTGACACATAACTGTTACGTCCTGCGTCGAATGTCACGTCATTTCACGTGATATTTCACGTTCTGCGACGACTGTCACGTTCTCTTAGACACTATACGAAAAAGAAGAAGAAAAATGTTCATACTGAACGTTCACATAAGTCAAACGTGTGTGTCTGTGTCACCAACGCTTTCATCTGACACCCCATATGTCAAAATCAAATCAATAGTAACGAAGATACGTTCTAGCGCCCATTTGCAATGCCGTTATCTTTGTTTTCTGTCTCAACGTATTTACCGTTCCTTTCCGTTCCAACGAGCCCTCTTACGTCACGATCGGACCACTAGAAACTTTCCAACGAGCCCTCGTCGTCATCCTACGTTAAGCCGTTTGGCACTTACGACCGGGGGTTGCAGGGGCTGCGATTTTTATGGGGTGTGCTCAAAGACCTATAGCCTATCTACTAATAAAACTTTATTTAATAATAGGCAACTCAATAAAGTAATAAACCTACCAAATTTTTGCAGTTGGGTGAATCTCAATGAAACATATTGCATTAAATTCCTTTTTGTCAGAGTGTCAGGAAATTTTGTGCATAAAAATGATGATGTGGAAATGAAAATTGCATTATTTACCAAGGAAAATGCTAAATGAAAAATGCAAAGAAAAACGATAAGTTTGTAATTCATAAATAATTGACGGAAATACGTTTAATATTAATACTTGCTGATTTTTGCGATCACAGGACACGAATATAATGACTATGAATATGGTGCAACTAGGCTTCATCTCCTAGAGTTTTGTGGAAATCTGATACAAATCAACGCAAACTTATCACTCAGGGGTTTTTGGTATCGCTGAATACTAATATTATGTCTTAGATGGTGTGCTAGGCTCCAGGTGCCCAAGACGGACCTCGTCTCGTTGAGTTTTTTGGAAATTCGATAAAAAATTAGTACAAACTCGGTGGTTTTTGGGTATGTTGAACACTAATAACATGTCAGCGATAGTGTGTGGTACGTGCACTTGGTTCTTCGTTATAATATCAGTGTAAGTTCTTAACTCGGGGATTTAGGGGTCGTTGGATACTAATATGATGGTAGCGATAGTGTGCAAAACATCTGATGACTAGAAAGGGCCTCATCTCCTGTAATTTGTGCATCTAATTGCATTGCAGACGATCTTAAATACTCGTGATTAACAAGGTTGTAGTAATTTTGTATCTAATTTCGACAAACTTTAAAAAGACAAGGACCAGGTGCACCAAGTGCCCCGGCGTCCATCGCGGTAATGATATTAGCGTTCAGTAACTCCAAAATTCTCAAATATTAACGTTGAATTAATTTCCGTTAATTATTTCCGACTTAAAAATTTACCCTTTTTGTATCATTACTTCGAAATGCACTTTATTAAATGTATTTTCCTTGTTCAATAATGCAATTTTCATTTACCATTCATCGTTTTTGATGACACAATTTCCTGACACCCATACGAATCGAATTCAAAAAGTTTTAATGAGATCCAACCTACTGCAAAAATTTGGTAGGTTTTGGCCTTTTTAATGCTTCATTGCCTCGATTATAACACAACATTCAAACTGCATCTTTATTTGTGAAAATATTAATTTTAATATTATAACTGTATTTAACAGTTTACAAAATTTGTATAGATTTCAACGTTAATAACAACTAAATCGAATATATTGCAGCATTAGTTGGTCATAACTATACAAAGCAAATCAAATATAACTGCAATTAGTTTGAAATGGATTATTGTAGAGCGACATGCTTTGTGAAAATAATAAAGGAAATAATTTAATAATAAATACGTCACTTACTCAATTATTTTAAACGTGAGTTAATAGAGTGACTTATTTTAGATCACTTTATCACTCACTACACAATAAATCACTCACAAAAATATGAAATTAAGTAAACGTGAGTGGGTGTGACTGGGAATGAAAAAACACTCACGCACCCATCTTTGAAAACACTGGTAACTAGTTCTGAAAGAAGCATTTTTAGTAAATCCGAATAAAATGATACTTGTTTTATTTACTAATAATAGTAATTTGACATTTCAATTCCGACCATGAATTTTGGAAGAGGTTAAGTATCCCAAATTTACGGTTTCTTAGAGATATAACTACTTATGCTAAGTTTGGTGGTACAAAACAGAGCAGAAAAAGGCAATAACAAAAATACAAAAGTTCAAAGACTAGCTTGTGTGGGAATTATGTGCACTTGTCCCACTGAAGCCATAGAAGAAGGTAGTGTTAGAATTACTCCTCTACATATTATGTATTATGCCTACGAATTAAATTTTTACGTATATTCTAACGATATTTTCAAAAATGCTACAATATAAAGACCTTATATTTTACATATCGTTACCATACTGTAAAGTTAGGCTTTTCTATATTCACAGTAACTGAAAAGTGGTACTTTTGTTTTAGAAGTGGTTTTGACTTACAAGAATCATTTTAATAAATAACATATCAACAAAAGTAGATTCTATCTTTATTGATCCTCCAGGCTCACATGTTTTAACCCAGTGGTTCCAAACCTTTTTCCCATGATCGCCCCCTTAGACAGGTTTCACCAGTTATGAATACTACAATCGCCCCCCCACCCCCCTCCCACCCAATTAAATTGAAACAAATAATGAATCTATACAAAAGGTAAGTATCCATATTTATTTATTTTTACATTTCGTAAAATGATAAATGGTTATATGTGTGTAAAAGAATTGTTAATGGCTTCCTTGTGCCTGGTGTCTCTCACATAATTTCTTTATGTCTGGCTCAATGTTGGTTAATAACAACCTCAAATCCCCTCTTTCTATTATGTCGAGCCTATTTCTTTGTCTGTTTTTCAATATACACACAGAACTAAAACCTTTCTCCAATAGATATGTTGTGGGGAATGCCAATAATAATAATTTGATTGCATTTCACAAGATTGGATACACTTCTTTTATCCGCGGCCAAAATCTTTCGTACCCACACTCCCGAAACAAACTTTCAATTTCAACATCATGTCTCAAATCTTTTTTTTTGAAGAGAAGAACATACCGTTGAAACTTCCACGCTGAAAGGATTGATAAACCAAGTTGGCACTTTCAGACTAGTCAAATCTTGGAATCGGGACTGCAGATCTTCTTTCAGTGTTTGAAGGTGGAGGCAGTATGTTTGAAGATCCTCAGAATTACCACAAGAACATTTCAAGTTGGGAATTTGGTGCATATTTTCTTCTCTCTCTTCTCTGCATATTTGCTTCAAAAATAGATAGTTTGTCAATGAATGCTCCGACTACTTCCTTCACTTTGGCCATATTTATGTTCTTCCCCTGTAGTTGCAGGTTCATTTCATTTAATTTTTAAAAATATCTGATAAGTAAGCGATGCCATTTCGCTTCTCTCGTAGTTCTGTAATCAGTGTGGGATCAGTAGTATTAAGAAATTCAATAACAGTATCCATGAGACTGAAGAACCGCCTTAAGCAATTGCCTTTAGAAAGCCAGCGGACTTCCGTATGTAGTAGCAATGTATTAAATATCTCATCATTTTCTTCACAAAGTGTACGAAATATTCGATCATTCTTTGGTTTTGCTTTAATTTTATTTACCGCATCTATCACAAGTCGAAGAGAATCGTACAACCTCCCACTCAAATTCTTGGCAGCCAAATGCTCTCTGTGAATGACGCAGTGAACACACAAAATTCCAGGTACTGCTTGTTTCAGATGTGCAATAAATCCCACATGGCGTCCTGTTATTGCTGCTGCACCGTCAGTAGCACAGGCGATCAAATTTAATACGGGAATCTCTTTTTTCTCAAAAAATCTCTTAATGACCTCAAATATGGAAGATCCTTTTGTATCAGTAATCAGACTTCTAACAAATAGTATTTCCTCGGCCATTTCTCCATTTTTTTTTTATATTTAGTTTGATGGCCTTGGCCGAGCCAATTAGCCAGACAAATTTAAAGACAAACAATTTTTACAATCATTACATTTCTCCATTATCGTCAATGAATCGGACATATAACAGCAGCAAAGCTGTACTGTCACTCAGGGTACTCTTGTCAAGTTGCACAGTAAATTCTCTGCTTTTCAATTTGTTGCAGAGAACATCTTCGACATTCGCTTCCATTTCATCAATCCTTCTGGAGACAGTATTATTGCTGAGAGGAACTGCATCTGTTACTTGGCTGGCCTGACATAGTATCAACTATCTCTTTGACAGCTGGGAGGATGAGTTCTTCTCCAATTGTGTGCGGCTTGCCACTTTTTGCTATTAAGAATTATACTTTGTAGAAAGCAAGTAAACCCTTGTCGTTTTTCTTGGTAGCCTTTGCAATCAATGACCCAACAGTAACTCGCCTTTCATACTTTGCCTTGAGCTCCTGTAAACGAAAGAAATACACATTCACTTTAATTATTATAAGTAATGGTAATAAAGTTTAAAAAAGGTTTTCTTTCAGTCTGACTTTTGGTAATAGAAAGTAAAAATAATTATAATATGTTGATACCTAGGTACAGTTACGATCACTAAATAGTTTACACTTTAATTTTTACATTGTAATACTTTTGACGTAAAAGGTGCATTTAAACGGGGTAAAAATTTAAAAAATAGGCTCCTAGATACGTAAGTCTGTAAACTTGTCAATGATTGTAACTGTACATGGAAAAATTACATCCTACAAACAAAAGACTTTTACTCACCGCAAAATATTGGACGGGTCTGTCTGACTTCTCTGGATGAATCGTCTTCAAGTGATCCATAAGACGAGGCGGCTTCATGGATTCGTTTGACAAAGATTTTGCACAAATGAGACACACAATAGATTCTTATTTCCTGACAATTCAATGAATCCATATTTCAAATACTCCGTTGAGTACTGCCGGCACTTTTTTTTTAGGTGCTGACATTTTGAGAGCAAAATAAAAGAGTAATTAATTACAACTTATTGAGAAGGCAAAGAATAAAAACACTATCTCGCAATTCTCAATAAATAATTATATTGCCACGCGTCGACGTCTCTGTCCGAATTCTAACATTGTGACTAATAATGATTCTAATATTGTGACGCCTCGTGTTCGATAAGATCTGTGACTAGACGAGATGTTTGTGTTATTATTACCTGCATTGGTATACATATATTTACTTTTTATTATCCTATGGATATCCGATCGAAAGTATTGTATTTTTTTTTCCTCTTTTCTTATTTTTCTCAATTACCCATTTCTCGTTTTCCGGATGCTAAACGCCCCCCTTATCGCCCCCTTTTCTCTGTCGCCCCCCATATCGGCCCCTTCGCTCTATCACCCCCCTGAATATCCCAAATCGCCCCCCGGGGGGCGATCGCCCCCAGGTTGGGAATCACTGTTTTAACCAATAAAAATACAGGGAATAAGATGACGAAGGGACATTAAACAACCGTTCTGGAAAAAAAAACAACTTAGTGGATTTCTGGTAACCTTCAACAATGAATATGAGACTTTACAATCCCAGATTATTCTCAATATTAAAATCTATCAATACCTCAACTTTTTAAAACGTATTTTGACGATGGCGTTTTACTTTTTTTATTAAAGAAACTTCTCGTTATTTATTATTAAAAAATTTTCAGACCTGAAAGTATACAGAAAATAAAATAAAATGTTTTCGGGTCTGTGAGTATCCATCTGGTGTTGACGGAAAACCTATATTATTGAATTGCCCAAGTAGACATATAAAAGAAAAGGAGAAAATATGAAAATTTTGTCCATTTATGGATTAACTGAAAAATAAATTCTTAGAACATTATCACCCCAGTCGTCAGATTAAGTATGATAAAATATTATGGATGTCATTCTTGTAAGAAATTTATTCGTGGCAAGTCAATAACCCGTGGTTACAAAACGTGGGATTTGAATATCAAATCAGGATATCTAGTAAACTGCGAACTATATCGAAGAAAAAAAAATCATTAAGACCAAAAATTACGAATAAAATTTTGGACAAGCTTTTACGCCTTTCTCAATAATGTTATATTAAAAAAGACTACCATATGACATTTATTTTCATAATCTTTTTATAGTAGAGGACTTGATTTGCTAGAAGATTTAAAAATAGGGCACATTTCGCGAAAATCGTGTACCAAAAAGCTGCCATCTTCGGCACATAAAATGCCTAGTACAGGAGCAAAGAGAACATTATAAAACAGCGCATGATACTTTCACAAAAAGGCCGATGGTAAGCTTCGAGGCTAGGAGACTTAGGCTAAATCTGATAAAAGACCTTTTATATAAAAGGATCTGAACCGCATGACGGATAATACATGTTATGATGGAACAAATGAGTCGCTATATGCAGAAACAAGTCCATTTTTCCGTAAATTTGATTTTTGGAAGAATATGAGTATACACACGTAATTACATTGCATTACAGCAAAATAACAAATGTCCATATTTAGCTTATCTCTCTAACGGATAGTGTTAGATTTTCGAAAATTATACACTTATTTCCTAATCATGAATGTGTTGCTTGTGTGAGTCCATTTCAAAAGGTGAAAGAAATAATAAGTTAGACTTACTCACAATCAATTTAATTTAACTAATCGGACGACCGGTTTCGCTTTCTATAATATGCAAAGCATCATCAGGTCACGATACAAAGTTAAAATGCTGAAAACAATAATCCCATATTAGGGTGTTGTCTAATAAAGATAAAAAACATAGGTAGGTGATATAAATTATATAAATTACAGTAATTATGCCAATATTACATGTCTGTGGTTTTATAAATGAATAAAAATAATAATAATAAGATGTTTAAGCAGACAAGGTAAGACCCACAAATTGGTAACATCGTCTATTAAACTGTAATGAATCAATAAATAAATAAACATTACTTACATGCCGGTACTCTATTAATTGATGGTTGAAAGAACATGGTTCAAACTATCTTGGATTGTTGATTGGAGAATTCAGGTTAACTATTGTAATTGTTTAACGGTAAACTGGGAAGTTCTTGAGGAGACAGATTTTATCCAATGAAGTAGAGATAGGTGGAATGTATTGTTTGTTTTATGAAAGTAATGTTCTATACCATTAATTTCTTTAAAGTTATTTAAGTTTATTCTAGAGATATATTTATGAAATGTGTGTTATTTATTGAGATTTTATGTTTTGTTCTGGAAGGTGACAGTTGTAAGACAATGAATAGGAATGGATGTACAGATTGTGTGGGTGTGCAATTGTATAATCATGTAGTTATCAAAATTTCTTTGATAAAGTTGTTGAAATATCTGGCAAATTACTGCAAAGTCCAGAGATTTTTATGTTAAAATTAAATTAAGACACTTTTACACACACAGAAACACACAGAAAACACTTTAAAAAACGGGGGACGAAACAAACATTTAATTTAAAATAAAAGGAGAGGATTTCAAAAGGACTACATTTCTTACTAGGAGACAATGAGTTTTTTATGTGCTGTATATCAGAATTTTAGAGGTAAACTTGACAAATGTAGGTTAAAGTGTGACAGTTCTTCTTCTATTTTAATTGCTGTAAGTTAAGTTATCCAGTTTATCAACTGGATAACTTAACTTACAGCAATTAAAATAGAAGAAGAACTGTCACACTTTAACCTACATTTGTCAAGTTTACCTCTAAAATTCTGATATACAGCACATAAAAAACTCATTGTCTCCTAGTAAGAAATGTAGTCCTTTTGAAATCCTCTCCTTTTATTTTAAATTAAATGTTTGTTTCGTCCCCCGTTTTTTAAAGTGTTTTCTGTGTGTTTCTGTGTGTGTAAAAGTGTCTTAATTTAATTTTAACATAAAAATCTCTGGACTTTGCAGTAATTTGCCAGATATTTCAACAACTTTATCAAAGAAATTTTGATAACTACATGATTATACAATTGCACACCCACACAATCTGTACATCCATTCCTATTCATTGTCTTACAACTGTCACCTTCCAGAACAAAACATAAAATCTCAATAAATAACACACATTTCATAAATATATCTCTAGAATAAACTTAAATAACTTTAAAGAAATTAATGGTATAGAACATTACTTTCATAAAACAAACAATACATTCCACCTATCTCTACTTCATTGGATAAAATCTGTCTCCTCAAGAACTTCCCAGTTTACCGTTAAACAATTACAATAGTTAACCTGAATTCTCCAATCAACAATCCAAGATAGTTTGAACCATGTTCTTTCAACCATCAATTAATAGAGTACCGGCATGTAAGTAATGTTTATTTATTTATTGATTCATTACAGTTTAATAGACGATGTTACCAATTTGTGGGTCTTACCTTGTCTGCTTAAACATCTTATTATTATTATTTTTATTCATTTATAAAACCACAGACATGTAATATTGGCATAATTACTGTAATTTATATAATTTATATCACCTACCTATGTTTTTTATCTTTATTAGACAACACCCTAATATGGGATTATTGTTTTCAGCATTTTAACTTTGTATCGTGACCTGATGATGCTTTGCATATTATAGAAAGCGAAACCGGTCGTCCGATTAGTTAAATTAAATTGATTGTGAGTAAGTCTAACTTATTATTTCTTTCACTTATTTCCTAGTTAGATGGCATTTTTTTTTCTCACCTGTGATAGGGATTTTGCAACTGTTAAGAGAAACTTGAGAAAATTCGATATAACTTTTACGCTCTTTCAAATAACAAAAATGAGTATAACCAGCAGTAACATAAAAACATTTTCTGTAAAAGAAGTAAAAACAGAAGATCTGATGAATTTTAAAGACTGATGGCCTACTTTATATAAGAAAAACTGCATATCAATAACAACAGTTATTTCACAGTTTTCACAGTTTATTTACAAGAGTGGAGAAAGGGGGATTGTTGCTGCTTCCTACTTTATATATGGCGCCTTCAAACATTTTAGCTGCAAAAGCCTAGAAAAATTGGTATTGTTTTAGTGTCGAAACCTGCACATCCATTAGGAAAAGTGTCCATCAAATTGAAAAAAATGGAGGACATCAAAAAATGTTTCGTATTTGTTAAAAAACAATACAACGAATTTTATAATTTAATACTTCGTTGGCCTACTACTGTTAATAATTAACTGTTGAGAGTTTTTTGTAAGGTTTATGAATAAAATTTAGCGTATGAGTAGAATTTATCTATTAATTTTATCAATACTAAGCAGAAACCTCATGTGTCCCCTTAAAAAAATGTATCACATAAACTTCAACTTTTATTTGTAAACTAAAACCATTATTGTGCGGTGTGAAAAATACCTTAACCTACCATTTTTAGCCATAAAATATCTGAAAAGAAGCGTGGAAGATGTGCTGTAGAAGTCTGTTATTCCAGCGTTCACACAATTTGCAAGAAGTATGATCTCACATTATTCATTCTGTGCTTTTTCATTTTCGATACAAATAAAATGAAATAAATAAAATAAATAATAGTACGAGGGTTTCACGCGGGACAGCGGGACGTGTAATAGATTCTTGTCCCGTTTCGCATCGCGTCCTTTTCCATATGTCATGTACCGTGTCCTTTCCCGTGTAACGCGGGACGTTGCGCTGTCCCGCAAAGCTAACTTAATTTTTTATATAATGATATAAAGACAAATTTATTATTTATATTTTTTTCTGAGCATATTTTGCTTTTACAAATTGTCTTAATAATTAAATATCAAAATTATATCTTGAGAAAAATTTAATAATTACTTTAGTTTCCATAAGTGACACCTCTTCTTGTACAATGTATTGTGTAAAAATTTTACACTAATGCCCAAAATTAACGCACCACCTTAAATGTACCAAAAGTTTGAAGCTATTTTTCTTGTGAACGAATGATTAGATTTTGATGATGTTTTTTTCATATTATAGGTCTATTCCTAGTAAATCAATGTACTAATGTTTTCTAAAAAATATTAACGTTTTACCCGTATACGGGGTGTAAAAATAAAGTTGTGTTTTTTCATCGTTTTTTGCAACATCCTGTGGAATTTATTAGAAATAAACGCTACATCTTATTATTATTTTGAGATAAATTAGTTCTTTCTTAAGATTTTCGTGAAAAAATTATTTCGATATCTCTATTATCAAAGATTATACAGAACTTGAAATGTAACAAGTTTTTATCCACATTTAAAGCAACGAAAACATTACTTACATAAACTTTATTGACATTTAATACAAATAAAGCCTAAGAAAATATAACCTAAATATTCTTTAACAATTGCCTTTTCCCAAAAACACTTAATAACGAGTATTTCCACCTCTACATCTAATTACTTTTTCACAGCGGCAAGGCATACATAAAATCAAGCAGCGTATTTGGTCTTGATCAATTGCATACCAAACTTCTCTCACAATAACTTCTATGTCGTCAAGAGAGACAGGAGACACAAATTCTCATTAAAAGATAATTATTTCCTATGTAAGGAGCAAATGTAACTACATGGTTAGACAAAATGTCTAATATACCTTTCACCTGTTAAGAAATCTCTTCGTAAAGCAACAAGGTCCGTTTGCGCTGTAAGAGATATTCCTCCCCAAACCATTACAGATCCACCATTGAATAAAGTAATAGGTCGTATATTACACTGTGCATAACGTTCTCTTGGCCGTCGATTAACTCTCACACTGAGCTATATAAGCAATACCACGATTCATCAGTGAACAACACATACTTCCAGTCATCAACATTTCAGTCAAGGTGCTCTCTGGCAAATTGTAATCTACTTCTACAGTGATTTACGTTTAAAGCTCTGACTGGTATCCTTATTTGCAGATCTTGTTCAGCGAGACGCCTTTATATAGTGTTTCTACTAATTTGAATATTATGAACATTTGTCACTTGTATTTGTAAATGTCTCATTGTGAGAAAACTTTCTCTTAAAGCACGAAGCCTGATAAACTGATCTTGTCGTGGTGTTGTAAGTTTTTTTCTTCTTTATCCACGCCGTTTCGTATGGTCGTTTGTTTGTCGAAAACGTTAAATTGATATTGTAATATGAAATACCCCTAACCTCAAGCCTATTTCACGATAACTTAAGCCTACATCAGCTAAAGTAATTGACTGAACACAATCATCTTGGCTCAGATTTCTTGAAATTAAATGTTGAATTTTTACAATTCAATAAAGTCACGTTACACTTTGAACGTACTTTTATTTTTTGACAATAAAGATATCGATGATTTTTTTACGAAAATGTTGAAAAAAAAATGAAACTTTTTTAAAGTATTAAGATTAAGATGTAGCATTTGCTTTAAGTAAATTCCACAGGGTGTTGCAAAATAAGATGAAAAATCAAATTTATTTTTACGCCCCGTATCTAGGTGAAATGTTGACACCTCCCAGAAAACAATAATACCGTAATTACTTAGAAATAGCTCTGCAATGAGCAAAAAAATTTATTGAAATCCAATCAAGGATACACAAGAAAAATAGCTTAATAATTATGGTAGAGTTGAGGTCGGGCGTTAATTTTGGAGAGTAAAAAATCACGCAATGCTTTGAAAATACTTTTCTTTTTTGATAATAAACGTATCGTAATGATTTTTTATAATTATTAATAAATTATTATTAATTAATATTATTATAGTCATTAACTAGAAATATACCTACAATGTGAAAAATAAATCATGGAAATCCAATTAAGGGTTCAGAAGAAATATAGTTTTAAAATCATGGTCCATTTTAGGTGGTGCGTTAATTTTGGAGAGTAGTATATTTGCTTTGAGTTTCTCTTATTTAAATTGTTTCAGATACTATACTATGTAGTTTCATTCACGCAACAATTCAATTCGAAGTTTTTAATGTTTTATTGTAGTACATTTTTGAAAATTTAGACCAGAGGGGCAGGTAAAAGATGCTCCACCTTCTAATTTAATATTTTTTTTTCATTCAATATTATCTTCGGTTAGACTAAAAATTGCTGTAAGGTTTCTTGTTTTAACTACAATGTTGGAATTTTACTAGATGAACCGATGCATTAATTAGTGATCAGTGTAGTAGTGTCTGGGGACTCGGGAGACTGAGACCTCGGAAGCCCTGAAGAAGACATCAAACAGGATTTTGAAAGTTCCGCGCAATAATCGACCCGGTTCAACTATTGAATAATGCTAATTTAATAGTAATACTTACTAATAACTAATACTAATACTTACAGTAGTATTAATCTTAGCTTTAGGTTTATTAGGTTTAATTGTACTAACCGCGGAAATTTCTCGGAATATATATATATATATATATATATATATATATATATATATATATATATATATATATATATTCTATAAGTATTATTTAATTAAATTAAAACATATTTTATCTTTTGGTTATTACTGGACATAAAGTTTCCTCATGGTCAAGCCGGCTCTGGAGAATACTCATCAATTTGTCACTGAAATTGATGAGTTAACCCTGGCCAAACATGCTGGGATGGTTGTCTTTTCAATATAAGATGTACACGGTTTTATATTCTCGTTCTTTTGCTAGATGTCGATCCAGTTCATCATCAAGGCGCACACTTTTCTTGTACAGTAACAAAATTTTGAGACAGTACTCGCCAATAGAGGACACAGAAGAAGATGCGACTTCTTGGTTGCTTCCATTTTAAGGCTTTTCTTTGATATTTTTTACATAATTCTTTGAGTTTTGGGTCTGTTTCTCGTTTCAAGAAACAGACCCATCCAATAAATCGAAAGCTAGGTATTTTTCGCACATATTGCGGAAGACTCTGAAGTCTTTAACTTGGTCCCTTAAGCTGTCAAGGCACAAACAAGAAATGTTTGTAATATGTGCGAGGGCAAAGAGGAATTGGTGGCAACGAGATTGCCCATAGTTTTTCTAAAGGAGGAACTAATGCTTTTTTATCGGACCAGAATCATTCTGTGTTATATAAAAAAACAGAATAGTGGAAAAAGTCCGTAAATAAAACTTAATGAAGCCTACTGAAAAAGACCAAAAGCAATAAAATAGTTTATTGTGATCTCCGGTTTGCTAAACAAAAATACTCTGAAAGCCTTAGAAGACTGAATTCAGATAATCTAAGGCTGTTCTCACTGAACATTACTCATTTAGATTATATGATCTTTGTAAAATGGGCAAAGTGATCAAAAATATATCCTAACAAATAAAAATTCACCTGAATTATAAATATAGTTTATCAATTTATTTTTTATTAGTCATTATTATAAATTTAAAACTAAAATAATTTTTTCAATAGTAGAACAATTTAATATTTATAAAACTATCTTACCTGGGATAGAAATATTAGCAATAGGTATTTGCCGCACACCTTGCGGTAACCGCGACATCCAATTTTCTAAATCGTCGGCCAAATCTCTAAACTCGTTACCCATTCTAAAATTTTCTAGGTTAAGAAACTCGAGTTATTGTTTTGTGGTCACCACCAATTATTACGAACTGACAGTTGTCTCCGTCTATTAATACTAAGATCAGCTTCATTACTAATCAATAATTATAAACAAACACACTTATACTTATGATAAAAAACGTCAATTAAGGTAACAAATAAATTTTTACAAAAATGATAAACACAATTACCACGTGACACCAATTCTAATAAGTAACTGGTATGCAAGGTTCACTTAATCAATGTAGAGATGGGTTCGTTAGTTTATTTTCGTTATTTTTATGTATTTACATTTTTAGACTCGCACTAATTTAATGTTAGTCCAGTCTGGTTATGCAAAAATTATCAATTTCACGGCAAAATTTTTCGCAAATATCTAAAGCTTTTAAGACATATGTGGGGGTTACTAGATGACGAATAAATAAAAAGGTACTAGTATTTTTACCTTGCTTTTTTTTTAACACTAATTTATGGTTGCAATTTGATTTTTTGTCTTTAATTTTTTTTTCTTATACTTTAAATAAACAATATTTCTATCATTTTTTTATACAAGAATATCGTATATTATATATATTATTTTATTATTTTATATTTTATTTTTCCGTTTTTTCAATTAAAATTGATAAATAATTTACGGAGATATTTGCAAAAACGCAGTTTTTTTGCACTAATTTATAAGTTTTATTAATTTTTTTTACAAAATAAAATGTTATTAATACATTTGAACATCGAGAAATTACGTCTATTAAATTTGTGAGAAATTTCTTCCCGATCGGTCAAATAGTTTAAAAGTTATTTAATTTATTTATCACCGAGGCTAATTATTTAAACTATTGTACTTGCCCTATGAATGATGCTAGACACATTTAGTATCATTCATAGGATTTCATAGGACTCTTTAAGACTTAAACTATCTCAGAAGTTAAATGAATATTGCATTATTATCAAAATTATTTACAAAATAAACGTTTGAAAAAGGGGTATGCTTTTTTACTTATAGACAATAATTGTAATCACTTCTATATTTTTCAAGCTACAGACATGTACGTACAACCATTGGATAGCTGGTAAAAAAACTCACATTAAAAAAAACCTTCTATGACCAATAGGAACGAAGCTAGCGACCATTTAAAAAAAATCATATCTCCATTATTTATAAACATTAAGAAGTTAAATTTGCACAAATTTTGAATGAAAATCTAAATTTTATATTAAAACTTATTTGAAACGAAGGTACTTTCGAAAGATCGACATAGGAAAGTGGAGGGGAAACTGTTTCAGCACCACGCTCCAAAATTTCGTCAGTCTCAGTGTAGTGGCTTTAGAAAGCAATATACAGTAAAACCTCGATATAATGGACCTCTATTTAACGGACCTCGGATATAACGGACAAAAAATCCGGTCAAACGTAAAAAAAAATAAAAACATACTGTTAATATTACACATGCGTCTCATATATGTAATCAATATGGCATAAAAAAGCAAACTTTCGGACATAAAAAAACAAATACAAAATAAATAAATTTACATTCATGTGTGATGTAGGAGAGCATAGCAATCTTGGAAAACGAATGAAATTGGCTCGTGAAACTTCACTGGAAAAAACAATCTTAAAATGGTATGGGTAACAACGTTCTAGTGGGATCGGTCCGAGCAGTCGAATTGAAATTTCTGATAGATATGTGATAGATGGCTCTGGCGCTTTAGTAAAAGGCACGGAATCATGAATAAAAGAATTTACGGCGAAGCTTCAACTGCACCAAAAGAAGAAACAGAACCATTTAGGCAAAAATTAATAGCAAATATAGCAAGTAAGTAATGAAATAATATTAGAATCTCAGATGTACAATGTTGACGAAACTTGTTTGTTATGGCGCGTACTTTGCCTGAAAGCGCACAAGCCTCCAAATATGAAAAATCGGATTCTGGTAGAAAAATCAGCAAGGACAGGATCTTGGCCCTGCTTTGTGCTAACGCTGATGGATCGCGTAGATTGATACCTGTAGTGGATGGCAAATCTCGCAAACCTAGAGTTGTAAAAGACATAATGCATCATATGCCCCTTTCATACTATAGCTCTAAGAAGGCATGGTTCACCTCAGATATTTTCAAAAATTGGTTTTTCAATGAAATTGTACCTTCAGTGAGAAAATTTCAAGAGAAGAAATTGGGAATACCATCAGAAGAGGTGAAATGTTTATTGCTTTTAGACAACGCTCCTGCTCACCCCTCTGAAAATATTCTACGCTTAGAAGATGGAAACTTCAGGTGTATGTTTTTGCCAAAAAACACAACATCGCTTATTTAACCCATGGATCAGGGAATAATTTTGGCATCCAAACGAATATATCGCAGAAAGTTTTTAAACGAAGTAATGGTTGTATTGTACGATGAAGTTAATGCAGAAGATACAAGAGCACAACGTACCTTGCAAAACTTAAGGTCTTACAATTTAAAATTAACAATTTTTAATTTTGCTGCAGCATGGGAGGAGGTGAAAGAGTAAACATTAAAAAATGGTTGGAAGAATTTGTTTGATGGCCAAGATGCAGACATAGATTTAGAAGGGTTGAAAGTTACTTATTTCTGTAGGACAATACATAATAATGCCGGGGAACATGTAGCTGAGGAAGATGTTTTACAATCGCTAGAAGTAGATGAAGGTGATCCTGGGTATAACATCATGACTGAAAGTGAAATAGCAGATGAAGTTATGAACCTTAAAAATGAGGACGGAAGTAAAGATAGCAAACAAGACGACAAAACAAGACTGTTAAAAATGAAGTTTTCAGAGGTACGATCGCATATCGACGATCTAACAACATTTATTGATTATTCATCCAATAGTTAAACTGTTTTTAGAGAGTTGATCATAGAAAAACAGCAAATATGGAAAGTGCAAACGAAACTTGTTCAAAACTTAATTACCAACAGCAAGCGCGTCGATATTCACAGCAACGTCACTTCACGACGAATGTCCGAAGACAATTACTTAAATAGTATATATATATATATATATATAATTATATATATATCTATATATATATATACATATAATTATATATATATATATATATATATATATATACATATAATTATATATATATATATATATATATATATATATATATATATATATATATATATATATATATATATATATATATATATATATAATTACAGGGTACATATATATTTAAAAAAAAAAAGTATTTTGATTTATTTCATATTTTTATATAACGGACTTTCGGCTTTAACGGACCCCCCCCCAAGTAGTCCGTTATATCGAGGTTTTACTGTCGTTATACTTCTTTAAGTAAAATAGTTTGTGTATTTTGAACAAAAAAGATTTAACCATAAACATATTTAATTATTTTTTGATTAAAAATTGTAAGTAATATTTAAAACTATTGAATAATTAATTAATTATAATAAATAATTATAAAAAAAACACGAGGATACACTTTCTTTAAATGATTTAAGATACAGTTACGTCTAACGACGAAACTGATTCTGAAGATGTATATTTAGAGACTGATTTAATAAGTGAAGACAAACAACCTGCAACAAAAATGTTCAGAGCTGACAGTGAAGTCGAATGAATGAATCAAATTTTAACTTTTAAACCAATGTATGTAAAGAAAATAAAAAAAGTAAAGTTCAATAAACATTGAAAAATTTAATAAGACATCACATAAAGTGATGAAAACATATTGTATAAATATCATATTTGTACGAAAAATAGAATAAAAATTAATATGTTAATTATAAAATACAAACAATTATAATTATTATAAGGGATATAATAATATAATGTGTAAAAAATTACCTGAAATTTAATTTATAAAATATAACTATTATTACATCGTTGATATAAAATGAAAAAAAAAAGTTGATTTTCCGGGATTTTCCGAGATTTTTTTGGGGGGTGGGGGTGGAAGGGGGTGAAAATTATGTCGTCATCATTTATACTGCGACAGACTTTTCCAGCCAAATTAAAAAAAAGTAAGTTTTTACGGTGAATTTCAAATGGAAATTTGGAAAAAAAATTCAATCTTTCCAAGGTTTCTGATATTTTCCAGCCAGTGAAAACTATGTAGTTAGTCATATTTCCTCATTATAGATTTTGAAAGATAAGAACATTTTCGAAATCTCAAAACTGACTGTTAGAAGGATGGCTGCTTTTGAGTGCCTGTGAAGTACATTATATTACAGTTACATTATTAAAGATTTTGAAGAACTTCTTCTTCTTAAAGTGCCTATCCGTTCCGGATCTTGGCGATCATCACGGCTATCTTTACTTTATTTATTTCAGCGCGGAACAGTTCAGTGGTAGTCGTGTTATACCACTTTCGTAAATTTTGGAGCCAGGAAATGCGTCTTCTTCCCGGTCCTCTCTTACCATTTACTTTCCCTTGGAGAATCAGCTGGAGAAGGCCGTAACGTTCTGGATTTCTCATTACACGTCCTAGATATTTCAACTTTTTAGTTTTGACGGTCATGAGAATTTCACATTCTTTCCCCATTCTACGCAGGACCTCCACATTAGTAACTCTGTCAACCCAGGATATACGTAAGATGCGCCTATAACACCACATTTCGAAAGCTTCGAGCCGATTCATAGATGCAACAGTCAGTGTCCATGCTTCCATTCCGTAGAGCAGAACTGTGAATATGTAGCAGTTCAATAGACGGCATTTTGTTTTTAATGATATGTCTCGACTGTTGAAAATGGTTCTCATTCTAACGAATGCTGCTTTTGCTTTTATTATTCGCTGTTTAATTTCTGTTGAGTGGTCCCATTGGCTATTTAAATTGGTGCCTAGATATGTATATTGCTCGACTCTTTCGATATTCTGTTGGTTGATTGTAAGTTGAGCGTTTAGTATTGGTTTTTTACTAATTGTCATAAATTTGGGTTTCTTTATGTTAAGAGCTAGTCCGTATCTGTTGCTGACTTCTGTTATGCGATTTGTTAATATCTGTAAGTCATTCAGATTATCGGCAAAAACTATAGTGTCATCTGCATATCTAATGTTATTCAACCATTCACCGTTTATTAGTATTCCTTTCGCACAACCGTCTAAAGCTTCCTTAAATACCCATTCAGAATAAATGTTGAACAACAATGGAGACAAAATACAGCCCTGTTGTACTCCACGTTCTATTGCAATTTTATCAGTTAACTGGTCTTCTATTTTGATTTTGGCCGTTTGATTGTAGTAAATGTTTCTGATAATTCTAAGATCTTTGTTGTCAATTCCAATTTCTTGCATTAGAGTCATTAATTTGTCATGTTTTACTCTGTCAAATGCCTTCTGGTAATCTATAAAGCATACGTATATGTCACAATTCACATCCCTGCATCTCTGAAATAGCACCTGTACAGCAAAAAGGGCCTCCCGTGTTCCCAGAGCATTACGAAATCCGAATTGTGTTCTTGTTAGTTGTTCCTCACATTTTGTATATATTCTTTTGTGAATGACCTTTATAAATTTTTTAAGTAAATGGCTTATAAGGCTTATAATTCTATAGTCTTCGCACTTTCTCGCATTGGGTTTTTTTGGAAGATTTATAAAAGTTGACACTAACCACTCTTGGGGAACCACGCCTGTATCATATATACTGTTAAATATATTTGTCAACCATTTTATGCCATTTGAAGAACTAGTGCCTCTTAATATCAAGGTGTCTCTAGGAATATTTTTGTCAGTATGGCATTCATTTTAATTGAAAATTTTTTAACAAAAGTTTATTATGGTAAAAAATTAAGAACTGTTTGTTTATGAATATATCAATTAATGGTTTGAAGTTCAAATGCTTAAACGAATTTTATTCTAAACTATATTTAAAATTATTTAATATAAGTAATTACTAGATACCTATAATTTAATCACAAACAATACTTTAAATACATACAAATGTATCCCATAATTACACAAAAACCATGATATTACATCACAATAATTTCATTACGCTAGTATTAAAGCAATTATTTGTTACCCGCATTAATTGATTCAACTAAAATTAAATTTTTAGTGACGTTAATAGAACATAGCGTTCGTTATGTACAATATCATTAAAAAGGCGAAAAAAACTTAAACTTTTTCTATCACCCATATTTTATTTGCTACGAAGAATTGTGCATTGTAGGGAAATAAAAATAAAATAATTTAAGTTTGTCCTTAGTGGTGCGGTTACCTTAAAAAAATATTCTGGCAGATGTTTTACGGCGATATCATTGGTTAAAAACTTCCACACAGTAGTTTGTAATCAATGGCGCTACTTAGCATCATAAATAAATGTCCAGCAGTAATCGACCAGCAGACTAGGATTAAATTTATATTGATAATGCTTTTCCATAGCTGGGATATCTTGATGAAACCTATCTCCTTATTTAACACTTACCTAAATTTTCTAGACAGAAATTGAGATAAGTATCCAGAAAGTGAATTTTTAGAGACATGTTACATTCCATTTCTCTGTAGGCACTAAATAATTTAATAACAAGATCTCTATAATTGTCAGCTTTAACATTGCCAATAAAATTGGACAAAACTGTTTTAAAAGCTCTCCATGCTCTTACTTAAACTTCATTATCAAACTCGCTATGTCTTATTTTTTCTCATATTTGTGGTGCCATAAATAAACTCAATTTAATTTTTGCCCACCAGAAACAAGATTTGATACATAAAAAAAAAACGGGTGTGGCACGGTAGAACTTATACTTCTATACACGCGTTCTCCGTTACAAATTTATATGGGAGTCAATCGGCACAATCATTACATATATGTAATGCTATAGGTAAGAGAGAGCAGAAAGAGAAACAGAATTAGGTATATAGGTATATGGTGCGTCGTTTGCTGTATATAAACAACATTTGACCTGTAATAGGAGTATAGTAAATGAAAGATTGAATCAATATTTTGATAAAAATGTATATTTTTATTTTCATATATGTATGAAAGGAGTTGAATGCAAAAAATTTTTTTTACACATACTCTGCAGTAAAATTCATTGTTTATTTTGCTATTAATATAAAAATATAATACAATTAACTGCAACATAATTCAATATAATAATACAATACAAATTAAAATGCAACATTCATAAGTATTTAAAAATAACAATATGCATAACATACTTACGCATATCTTTAATTTACCATAATAATAATATAAAAAAATAATAATATTATTAATAAATATTAAATATATTTAAAAAAAAGAACATTTTTATTCTCGAGAGAGAAAGAGAGAGAAAATATATCTTCTGTCTCTCTCTTACCTATATCTTACATAATATGTAATGATTTTGCCGATTCACTATCATACAAATTTCCAACGTCGAACGCACGTGTACAAGTATAACTTCAAAAACGAAATAAGTCCCACCCAAACAACTCTTTTCTGAATCTTAAAACTTGAATTACTAAATTTTTAGGTAACTGAACTAAGCCTCAGTTTTATTAATAGCGCCTTGACGCAATTTTGTAAGATACTTTTAAATAGGACCATGGAGAAATTAATATATTATTTGAAAGCACTTGTATAAATCATTAGGTCTCTGGATTTTTTGATTCTTTGTGGCACCGTTTCAAAATCTCCACTAAATTGTGAAAATCTTAATTAAATTAACTCTCGGTGAAAGAATAACTCTTTCTTCCCGGATGGATAATGTCACTAGTATCATATATATGCCAAAAATCATAATTTAAAAATAAAATCGACCTTTTTTGAAATATATGTCATGCATATAAACATATACATAAAAGAAATTTAAAATAACAATCATTATATTTGTCCTTTTCATCTTTACGCTCATGACTACTGTATGTACTAAATATTCAATGATAAATAAAATGGTTTGGAAAATTAAATAATGTATAAAATTAGCGAAACAATATTAAAAAATATATTATGATTTCTTACTTCTTTGATTTTTAAAACCAAAGTGACAAAAATCAGAAAATAATAATTAAAAAAATATATTCCGTCATTGGGATCAAACTCGCGACTTCTGGTTCTAAATACTACCTCAAATCATTCGACCATAAACCTTAAGTAATACGGTGGCTAATCAATGTCAATATTTCTCAAGAATATTATGTCAGTTTTTTGGTTGTATTTTGTGTATGTGTTTATTTATTTATTGTATTCCAAACATGGAAAGGTTATTACGAATCATAGATGTTCCAGGAAGAATATTTATTTGCAAAAGATTTTGGCCAAATGTATATATCTACTGAAATAATATAAAATAATAATAATATTAATAAATATTAAACATACAAATATATATTTACAAAAGGAACATTTTTATTCTCAAGAGAGAAAGAGAGAGACAATATATCTTCTGTCTCTCTCTTACTTATATCTTACATATGTAATGGTTTTGTCAATTCACTCCCGTACATATTTCCAACGTCAAACGCGCGTATAGAAGTATAACTTCAATAAAAAATATGCTAGAGACAACAAAAATTTGAATACTAAAAAAAATCACGAGAAACACTGGGGAACGAAAGAGAAGTGACGAAATGAAAACAGCCTTTATGGTAAAAAAGATTGGCGACTGGATACTAAATAGGTAAAGAGAATGGAACAATCATATAAATAGAATGACAGATGATATGCTAGTCGAGATCTCCTCGTCATTCCTTAAGCCCTTATCAGGGAATGGTGACAATCTAAATATTGTTAGCTCGCTGTCTTTCTTGGCTACGATAATGTGTCAGATGGACGGCTTCATGTAGGTATTTTCTTCTAGAGTCTTCACTTGGTATTTCCTTCATACTACCAATAGATCCATAGTCCCCATTCTTCTGGCTATATGACCGAAGTAATTTAGGTGAGCTCGGTTTCCTTTTTTTAATAGCCCATCTTTTATATGCGACTTCCACAATTGCCAGGCTGGTTTCGTGTTCTGCCCAGAATTCTTCTAAATTTTTTCATTGTCACATATTTTTATGGCTTGGAATAACTAATTAACCAACCTGAGCTAAGTATTGCTTGTTATTTTTCATCATCATCATCATAAGTGGCTCGACAATCGGTTGTGGATCTTGGCCTGCTCACAAAGAAGTCGCCACACCTGTCGATTCCTGGCAACTTCCCTCCATCTTCTAACCCCTAGAATCTGTAGGTCTTCTTCCACATCATCAATCTATCTCATTTGTGGTCGTCCTCTGCTTTTTGTGCCCTCTGGTTTTGAAAATGTTAATCTCTTCGTGTATTCGTGATGTGACATCCTAGCAATGTGTCCAGCCCATCTAAGTCTCTGCACTTTAACGAATTTCACAATATCTGGATCGGTGTATAACTGATACAGTTCAAAGTTGTATCTTGGACGCCATAGCCCATTTTCATTTACGGCCCCAAAAATCTTGCTAAGAATTTTTCTCTCAAAAATACCAAGAAGTCTTTTATCATTTTGAGATAAGATCCACGTTTCAGCCCCATATATCAAAACTGCTCTTATTAAGGTCCTGTATATATTAAGCTTTAGTGCACGTTTTATATTTTTATTTTTTAAATGTCTCTGGAGGCCGTGAACAGTTCTGTTTGCTATTGCTATGCGTCTTTTTATTTCGTCGCTTGTCGTGTTTGTTGCGTTTACTAGCGATCCAAGATATGTAAATTCTTTGACTTGCTCAAAGGTATGGTTGTTAATTTGAATTCTTTGTTGGATATTTCGAGGGTTTTTAGAAACCAACATGTATTTGGTTTTTTCCTCGTTTACCATAAGTCCTAATTCACTTGCTGCATCCGCAAGCCTTGTAAAACACTGCACCATGTCTCTCATACTTCTGCCCACTATAACTATATCGTCAGCGAATGCGAGAATTTGCGTCGATCTATTAAAAATAGTTCCATTCATTCTAATATTTAATTGTCTGATTGCCTTTTCCAAGGCAATATTAAAGAGCAGACACGCCAACGCGCCCCCCTGTCTTAGACCATTATTAATGTCAAAGAACGTAGAGTTTTCTCCTTCAATTCTAATGCATGAGCTTACGTTTTGCATTGTTAGGTGGGTCAACTTAACTAACTTAGGTGGGATCCCAAAGTCTATCATTGCATTATATAATGCAGTTCTTTTCACACCGTCATAGGCTGCTTTGAAGTCAATGAAGAGATGGTGTGTTTCTATGTTATATTCTAGTGACTTTTCTAGAATCTGCCTATCTTGTTATTTTTCGGTATTTTAAATTATTGGTCTTTTTCTTTCGAAACTATTTATTTCCTGAAAAATGAAAACATGATCCTCATTGATCATATGCTCTGCCAAGGCCCAATATTTGAAATTTCTCTTGATATCACTTTTATGAGAAGTTAATCTATGAGATAGGTTACGTGAGGTCTGACCGACGTCAGATTTAATTTAACACTTCAAATGTACAGAAACTTTAATTGAAGTTTAATTAAAATTATACATTTTACTAAACTTTCTTTGGGCCAATTTGGTTAAATATGTCAAGAATTGAAATATTTTCATAATAAATAAAGTTTTATTTATTTATTTTAAAAATTATCACCATTGTATAACACAATTTATAAACTATCTGTTCGAAATTCTTACAAAAAAATCAGTAAATAATTATTTATTCAAAAGATTATTTCTATCCTTTTATTTTCACCTGGGGTATACAGTATACCCAGCCACTAATTTCAAAGAGGTACAGCAACCCTTCTCATTGCAAATGGCTTAAACAAGATCGGGTACAATAGACAGCAAAAGTTTAATATATGCTGACATCGGACAGTAGAATTTTTGCTTTTTGCAAGTCACGGAAAAACACAACATCAAAACATAACCAAAAATTGGTCGTCGGGGAAGACAGTCGATAAACGTTGGTTAAAAAAGTATATTTGTATCTCAACTTAAAAAGCTTAAAATTAATCTCGGTCATCTAATAATATTAGCTACTCTTTAATTTTAATAAAAGAAGCCGAGGACGACCACCGACTAGATGGACCGACGACATAAAAAGAGTAGCGGGAAACTGGCTACAAGCGGCCCAGTGTAGAGAACACTGGAAAGAACTGAGGGAAGCCTATGTCCAGCAGTGGACGGGATTGGCTGATTGATGACATCCATCTAGGAAAGTAATATCCATAAACCCAGCAGATAATATATGGGCATATGTTTTATGAGATCATATAATATTCCCGGTAAAGGTCTGAAGAGAAAAGACTGTACTAGTGAGCGGAACATTGTACAGATCCTCCTCCTCATTCTTTAATCCCTTGTCAGGGCGTGGTGATACTCTAAATATTGTTAGCTTGCTGTTTCCAGAGATCCTGTGCCATATGGACAACTTCATGTAGAGATTTTTCCACCAGAGTCTTCTTTCGTCTTCGATCTTATTCCTACTAAAATAAGAGTATTGAACCAACCTTAGCTTATTACTCTCTGTTATTGTTCGGTCTTTGTATATTTGAATTAATTTAGCGGTTGAGGTTCGGGCCATTGATTTCTGAGGAACAATCGTAATTCTTGGTTATCAGGGAGCCCAAGTATACAAATCTGTCTACCACTTTAAAATTCGTCCCTTGGTGTACGTGAGGTAGATTAGTATTTATTCTGTCTACTCTAATTATTTTTGTTTTTCTGGCGTTGATCTAAAGTCTAAATTATTCAATTATCTGGCACACCTGTTCGGTGATGGTACTCATTTAGACTTCACTTGCTGCTTTTATAAGTGTGTCATCTGCCTATTGCAGGTTACTGATTTTTCAAATTCCTATAGTACCTAATTCCCCCATTCGTCTAGTACTTTTCTCATTATACACTCAGAGTATATGTTGTATAATAATGGTGATAATATGCAGCCCTGTCTACCTCCTTTCTTCTTTTTTTAACGCATCTGAATATATTTCGTGTATTTTAACACATGGCTGCCCAAATAGAAAAAAAAAATTTTCATTTCAGGATCCAAACTTTTTTTTATTAATTCATATTAAAAATACATTAGGTTATTAAATTTTTGAGTTCAGTTACAAAAAAAAAATTTTTTCTTGATTTATGACCGTGAATTATATTTAACGCACGGAGCTCTAAGACCAAAATACCACTTCCAGGCCACGTGCATTGTAGGTGACTCACGCAATATACTTTACCTACCGCTACAAGTCTCAACTTGCAATTTGCAGAGATTGCATAAGGATGAATACTTTGATATGAGTGATGAGGATGTAGATGATCCTTTCGAAGGTGACAATTCTGAAGACGATTATATACCATCTATGTCCAGCTCAGATAGTGAACAAGAAGAACCGGCTACCAAAAAATGGAAACGAAAAAGTGCAGAACCATCTACAAGTACTGTAGATCAAGTTATAAGTAGTGTAGTGTTGCGGGCTAGTCGTGAATCATTTAGTGATAGTCGTAAAACTGTGGAACAATCTTCAAGCCGTATCACGGAGACAACAGATCATCAATCTAGTGAATCATCTGAAGACACAGATCACGATGGCATTGAACTTCCCGTTACTCCTACCACATTTCAAATTACATGGACTGCTATAACGGGAAAAAATCTAAAGGTATTTGATTTCAATGCAGTACATCCTGGCATTTCACCTGAAGTTGCATCGCTATTAGCGCAAAAAGAACCCTATGATTTCTTTAATTTTTTTCTAACAGATGATATCATTGACTATATTGTAACTGAAACAAACAGATATACTGAGCAGCTCAAATAAAATGAAAATATTTCGCAGTATTCAAGAGTCAAAAAATGGAAACCTCTAACAAATTCAGAATTTGAAATCTTCCTGGGTATAATTATGTTGATGGATTTAAATAAAAAACCTCGACTATCCGATTATTGGTCCAAGAATATCCTGTACGTCAATGATATCAAAAAGCGTATGTCACGAAATCGTTTCGAACTAATATTACGTATGTGGCATTTTTCTAATAATACAGAATGTCCAAGAGATGATCGACTTTTCAAAATTCAACTCTTAATTGATCGTTTACTGGCCAAATTTCAAACTGTCAGAATTCCGAATAAAAACGTATGCATTGATGAGACGCTAGTACCGTTTCGTGGACGACTGGCTTTCAAACAATATATCAAAAATAAAAAACATAAATTTGGGATAAAACTCTACAAATTATGCACAGAAAATGGGTATACTTTCAATATGAAAGTTTACTGCAGAAGAAACGTTTTGGAGCCAGGGATTTCAGCATCATCTTCAGTTGTTATGTCGCTGATGGACGGTCTCCTAGATTGTGGTAGAATACTGTACACAGATAATTTTTATACTAGTATTCACTGGGCTCACCAGCTTTTAGATAGATCAACACATCTCATAGGCACACTCAGATCGAACAGAAAATTAAACCCCCAAGAAGTTGTGAAACCAAAGTTGAAAAAAAAATGAAATTATTGCACGAGTAACACAGGAGTTGTTGTAATAAAATGGAAAGATAAAAGAGATGTATTAATGCTTAGTACAGTACACACAGACAGCAAAGTAGAGGTTATGAGTAAAAACAACAAAATGGCAAAAAAACTACAAGCAGTGATCGATTATAATAACTGTAAAGCGTTTATTTACCTTTCAGATCAAATGAAGTCATATTTGAATTCACTACGAAGAGGAGTAAAATGGTACCGTAAACTAGCAGTCGAACTTCTCACTGGATCAGTTATTACAAATGCCCACATTATGTATAAAAGTATATCTGAAAATAAAATACAAATTACTGCCTTCAGAGAAGAAATAACAAAAAAACTATTAGAGGAACAAGTGCCGAAAGAACAAGTCGTACAACAAGAAATTTTACAAACTTCGTCGACTGAAAAAAATTGAATCAGCAAGAAGAAGTTGTACAGTTTGTTAAGTAAATCTGAAAACAGAACATGGAAGAGACTATGCTATGAAAAAATGTAAGCAGACTCCATAGAAATGTGACATTTGTGAGACATTTTTCTGTGTGGAGTGTTTTTTTGTGAAACATAAAACTGTAAAAATTTAATTTATAAAGAACTAAATAGTTTGTCACTTTCACAAATATCTACTTAATTTGATTGTTTTTTGGTTATACATAATTAATAGTAAAATGTGCATCTTATTTTCTACGGCTATTACAATAGTAATTTTCAGGCAAACCATTGGGCTAACTTCAGTAATCTGACCACCGGGCCATGTACAAATGTTGTATATGAATATTTATATGTATGTATATGTTGTATATGAATAACGTGTAAACTGTGAATGATATTTGTCTCACAGAGCATAGAACCAAACCTGTGGTTGGAGTTATATTTAACTCACAGAACGTCTGGTCAAAACGAAGCCTGAGTTAAATACAACTCACATGGTGGTTAATGTGTTAAGTTTGGCTGGGTTTTCATACAGATGCGATATCCTAATTTTAGTTCCCGGGTATTTCTCATTATTTAATAACTTTTATATATATGTAGGTATCCTTTTGTTAATTATTTATTTAGAAGAAATTTGTTCTATCTTTAATACTTATTGGGCTAGATTTAAGTCTTTTAGGAAGCAGTATGACTGGTACCTTAAGTAGATAGTTAATTACTGTTGTATCAGTGAACTAGCACACCAACACTATCATGTTCATAAGAAAACCGTCGTCGTTTTAAAATAAACCCATTTATATTTTTTCTGAAATAATTATCTTTTTTGGAATTTAATATTATTTAATATTTCCATTGAGAATTGAACACAATTTATGTTTGAAACAGGTCTATTATCACGTTTCAATTTCTACTTCGGAAATTGTTCCTAAAACACAAATTTGTTGAAGTGGAAATCGAAAGTTCAAAATAAAAGTACCTATTTTTAAACTGAAATCGTAATTAATCGGCAATAAAAATGGCAAATAAACCTATTCACACTATTTTACGCCATCTTAACATACACGGCAACGTTGCAAGAATAAATTAGGTCGTTTGCTCTTATCTCACGTTAATTTAAGTACATGTCACATTCCTTGATAAGTGTGTAATTAGAGTAGCCCTCAGGTGGACCCGAAATAACGAGGCGCATTAGGGTTATAACCTACTTGAGAATACAATGAAAAATGTATTGCTAAATTAAATATAAACTAATAAACAATATTATGTACCACATTAAAAACATTGTTTATTTGTTCTTTATACAATGGATTAATCTGTTTTTATCTCTAGACAATACTAGGGATTTTCTATTATATTGTTTCATTGTTTGTGAATAATTATTTATTTTTAAAGGATTAATCTAATCTCTATTTAATATAATTATAGAGAACTAAATAATCCATTTCTTGATATAAATTATAGAAATTATTTGCATATACAAAATGCATTTTTCTCAGGACGTACGTATAGGGTGTTGCCAATGAATATATCTTCCTGAAGTTTCGTCTGTGATTTTTATAATGTAAGAGTGAACCCCTATCTCCCAGGCCTGTAGCTTAGTCTAAATCAGAATTTAGAATTCTAAGACCTTCTGGGAAGAGTTTTACTATGTCGTATGATGGCTGATAATCACATCACGTTAAAATATAAACCCCCCTTTAATACGATAAAAGTTTTTGTCCACGGGGATATAGGCATAGGCAGTGCTTCAAAGAAAAAAAAATCTTCCTCTTAAAATGACGTATGGATACAATTAGTTGAAAGAAAAATTAATTACCTTTACAACGGTTTATAGTAGAAGGTTCTAGGACTAATTTTAAGTAGGATATGATTCGTCAAATTTTGATACTTGCAACGATTTGTATATACATAAATATAAAAGAAACGAATACTCCAGTGGTAGAAGTCAGAGACGAAAATGCCACTGAACCTTTAAAAATCAGGACCCTTAAGCTAACGGGGACAAATGAGCGAAATCCAATTTAACCTACGTAATATTTTTCCACCAATTTTTACTAATTTATTACCACCCTAATAATTTTTCACCACCAAACCAACCTTAAGGGGAGCGATTCTGCTGGCTTAAGGTTCAAGCTAGCAGAATTCGGAAAAAAAACTTTTTGCTTATGGCATACTTTTTCACCCATTTTTCACTAATTTATTACCACCCTAATAATATTTCACCACCAAGTCACCCTTAATGGGAGCGATTCTGCTGGCTAGGTTCAAGCTAGCAGAATTTAGAAAAAAGACTTTTTGCCGATGGTATAATTTTTTACCCATTTTTCACCAATTTATTATCACCCTAATAATTTTTCACCACCAAACCACCCTTAAGGGGAGCGATTTTGCTGGCTCACCGTTAAAACTAGTGGAATTCCAAAAATAATATTTATGATATAGGTACCACAGTGCTCTGCTAGGTTTTTATGAATTTATTACCACACTAGTAATTATTCAACCCTCAACTACTCCTTATGAGAATTCAATAATTCTGTTGGTTTAATATTTAAGATGATAAAAAATTAATTTTTACAATTTTACTGTACTCTTCTTGTAACTGAAAGTATAAATTGCCTGCCAGGTTTTTACTGAATTCTATAAACCCACATAATTTTTGACCCCCTAAGCCACAGTTAATAGGAAGCATTCAACAAGCTACGCATGAAATCTTTTTGGAAATACAAAAGTGCTCTGCTAGATTTTTACTATATTTTTACCAGCCTAGTCATTGTTTTCTCAACTACTCTAATTACAACAAAAAAAAAATTCTGAAATGCTACTCGGTGCTAACTAATATTTATTTTTTAAATGTTTATATATTGAAAATATGAAAATACTTTATTAAAAAAATTATAAATTTTAACTGTTTTAAAAAATTGAATCTGATTATAGTAGTGAGTACTATATATATATATCTATATTATGAATATAAAATAACTGAAATTAAGTTATTTAGATTTAGAGCTTTAGTAAATATATACAGTGGAATTGTTATATTTCGCAAAATAATTCTTCTTCTTCTTAGCCTTCTGTCATCCATGTTTGGACATAGGCCTCTCCCAACTCCTTCCATCGGTTTCTATCCTGAGCAACATATTTCCAATTTGTTCCGTCTATTCTTTTATTGTCATCAACCCATCTCATCTGTGGTCTTCCTCTTGGTCGTTTACTTTCGTAAGGTCTCCATGATTGTATTGTAGTATTCCAACGTTGGTCTTTTTGTCTAGCAGTGTGGCCCGCGAAGCTCCATTTAAGTTTAGCAATTTTTGTTTCTATGTCCTCGACTTTTGTTTTTGATCTTACCCAGTCGTTCCTCTTTTTATCTGACAGTCGTATAACTAACATTGCTCTTTCCATTGTTTTCTCTGTTGTGGCTAGTTTATTCATGTTTTCCTTGGTTAGGGTCCAGGTTTGTCATCCATATGCCATGATAGGAATGATGCATCGGTTGAACACTTTGCTCCTCAAGTATTGGGGTATTTTGCGGTTCTTAAGTATCCAACTAACTTTTCCAAATCCTGCCCATACTAGTCTTGCTCTTCTAGTAATTTCCGCACTTTGGTTCTCTTTGTCAAGTCTCAGAATTTGGCCTAGGTAGATAAATTCCTAAGTTCTAAGTCTCACTGCCATTTATAGTTATATGTCTGGGGTCATCTGTGTTTGTCATTATTTTTGTTTTTTCATATTTATTTTTAGGCCGACGTATTGGGAGCTGGCTGCTAGTTCCCCCATTATAATTTGCAGTTCCTCGAATATGCTCGCTATAATCACTATGTCGTCAGCGAATCTGAGGTGGTTTAACTTGTTGCTATTAATGTTAATGCCATAGATTGACCAATTTGTAGTTAAAGACGTCTTTTAGGGCTAGGTTGAAAAGCTTTGGCGATACTACGTCTCTACATCTCATTGTCTCACTCCTCTCTTAATGGGGATGGGATTTGTATTTTCGTCTAGTTGTACTATCATAGTTGCATTTTCATATATATCTATATTATGTATTAGTTGCCTAATCTCGAATCTATTTTACAATTATTAATAGCTTCCACAAGGAAACAAAGTTCCTGTATTTGGCTGTATACCATATATTAAAAAAATTTTGAATAAAATCCCTTATAAAAAGGTATATAAAAAACCCAGTTGGGCTATGTTGAATTGACAAAACGTTTTCGGAATAAGTATTCCATCATCAGTGTCTAGTCAGTATGACTCAGGACCGTCTCAGGACTTGCAACTTAATGTAGAGTCATATGTCGCCATGTTACCAATCCAACGGTAACTTTAACATCTCAACTGTAAATTAGACATAATGTAAACTAAATTTCATTTAATAATTTTAAAAAGGTTTTTACCCACATATTTAGTGGCTACATCCATGTATTAACTAGACACTGATGATGGAATACTTATTCCGAAAACGTTTTGTCAATTCAACATAGCCCAACTGGGTTTTTTATATACCTTTTTATAAGGGATTTTATTCAAAACTGTATTAATAGCTTGTTCTATAACAGAATAATTAACAGGTAAGAAATATTCAAATTGAAAGAATTTTATTATGTCTATTACATTCCAAGGAGGGTCGGGATATCTTGCGCACCTATTGTTAAAAGATTAAAAGATTTGTATTTATTGGGTACATCCATAGACCTAAGCAAAGTGTACCGGCAATCAAGGAGTGGGGTCTTCAGTCCTAATCGGATTTTAGATTGATACCGCCCTCTTCTCTATTATTTAACTTTGGCATAAATGTGGTAAATATACCGCCTCTCTACTCTACCTGAGTGTGTTTTGTGCAGAGTACAATCGTTTTTGAGTAATTTTTAATAAAAAACACCATTGCACATTCATCTACGCACGATCACGTCTTATAGTTGATTTTTAACTATTGAAATGTGAAAACGTGCATTTTTTTATACCGGACGAAAAAGTACGACTTTACGCCCACAAAATTAGAGCGTACGGTGCGAAATTTATGCCCAGTGTGCTAGGTGGAAAATATGAGGATAGCAAAAAATAGTAAAAGGTTGAAGTAAAAGTACAATACAAAAAAAATATTGAAAATACCTTGTATAATTTTATTTTGTCAGTTCAAAATTCAAGCTAGCAAAATTATTGGCTTCTAATAGAGGGGTAAACAATTGCGAAGATGGTAAATGAATTGGAAAAGTTTTGGATCAGACAGTGGTATTTAAAGATTACTTTTTTATTTTAACCTAAGCTACCAAGGGTTAGTTGAGAGGCTGAAAATTAGTAAAAATCGAGCAGAATCATGTGATATTTCAAAATTTTTATTTGAATTAGCTAGCTTAATATTCGAGCTTTCGCTTAATAGCTTAATATTGACTTCCCACAAGGAGTAGTTAGGAAGTGAAAAATTAATAGGGTGGTAATAAATTCGTAAAAACCTAGCAGAACACTGTGATATTCCATTGTAATATATTAAATGTTTATTTTGTTTTTAATTAAATATTAAAATGTTTAAAAAGCTCCTGGGATAACTCACTCGACGTATCTGTGTCGAGTTCTTCATCTTCGTATTTGAGTTTTCTGAGTTGTTTCGTCAGTTTCTTTTTTAACTGTGTACATTTCAATTTTACTGGACACTTGGATGTACATGAATGGATTTTGGAATATTTTGGATAAGAGATGTATAAATGCTTGAGTGTCTGAGGTGTATTTATTTGTAATACTGATAATATATTTAGCTCCTTGAATGTTTTCAAATAAATCAACTGTTTCTTCGAAGGTTAATATTTCTTTTTCGGAATAGAATAATTCTTCAACTGGTTGCAGTAGGGTTTCTGCCAGTGTTCTGCCAAGACACTGTCGATGTTTTTGTTTTTATTCTTTTTTGTTTCTGGTTTGGCTTTGAAAATATACTAGCTAATGTCTCAATGAAGGGTGTTATTGCTTCAGATATAGTTCATTTGGAGGATGATTTTGATGTATTTTTCTCGTTGGATATGCTAAATGCTTGTGGTGCCGGACAGTCTTTATTTTCATTAAGAGAGCTAGAATTATTGTGTAGACTGGAAGATGAAAACTGTTTAGTAATGATTGTATGGGATGATATCTTCTTTCTTCCTATGCCGTCCCCATTAACGGAGGTTGGCGACCACATTTTTAAAAGCTTCTCTGTCTTTTGCAACGTGGAATAATTCGTGTACAGTCATGTTTGTCCAGTCTCGAATATTTCGCAGCCATGACTTCCTCTTTCTACCTATTCCCTTTTTGCCATCGACTCTACCCTGCATGATGACCTGCAGAAGACTATATTTATTATTTCTTAGTATGTGTCCAAGGTATGCAGTCTTGCGTACTTTTATCGTTCTCAACAATTTTTTGTCTTGACCCATCCTTCTCAGCACTTCCTCATTGGTGACCCTGGCAGTCCATGGAATTCTCAACATTCTCCGGTATATCCAAAGTTCAAAGGCTTCAATCTTTTTAACTATTTGCGCTTTTAGTGTCCATGTTTCTACCCCGTACAAATGGAATGATATGATATATTATTTTTATTTTGTTTGTAACTGCTGTATATATTATTAGCATTGCAAGTATCTTCCCATAAAACTCTTCTTTGGTTTCATTATTATGTTAATTTATTAATACACTACTTACAATGAGGTTTCAAAAATTAACACGAAATGTCTCGAAATAATCTCTGATATCTGTAATCGGTTTCGTGAGAATTTTTATTATTATGAGGTGTTTCTAAAAAGAGAAAATATAGATGATATTATCTCGACACAGCGATTGAAAAAACCTTTTAAAACCTTTTTTTAAAAATCTGAAATAATATATGATAAGTAAAGAAGTGGACCCACAGTAACAAAGTATCTTTTGAAACTGTATTAATACATCGATTCAAATATAAACATAACTGTTTCCATATTTCCAAAACCATCTGAGACTCTAACTTTCATGTAAACTATATAACTAATTTATTTTTAAAAATAAATCATACTATACAATTCAACAAAGATTGAAAACCTTTTGCAATTTCGTTGCACAACCTTTATTTTATTTCGTAAAAGTTAAAAGGGAATCGTACTTATACTCAAAACCTTTCCATATATTTTGTAGAGAGATCTATAGTGCAGATAGAGATGCCAATATTATTGACAACATGTGAAAAACGATGTAGCTCTTTATATTCCTGTTTCCTATCCGTTTTGCGGAATGCAAAATGGAGTTGGTGGAGTGTAGGATAAAAAATGAACTGTACGTTTGTTCCTTTATTTCGCTACAGTGGTTATGTGACACCTTCATCAGGGAGAATACATATGAGACGCAAATCTGAAAAAACCGATTTGGTTGTTAAATTAAATAAAGTATGATTATATTGTTTTTTCAAGGATTTAAAAATTACGAGATATAAAACGGACAATTTATTTTTGTTGATGATAAGTTGATGAAGTGATTGACGTATTGACACAGTTCAGTATTCGCAGTGTTAACCCTTGAGTAATTGGGTACATGCAAATTACATGAACAGTCGCTGAGGTCTGTTAGACCCAGTTTTTATTTTACACAATACATTGAAAAATATTAAAAAAAAAACTATTTGATATATGTACAATCTTTTTATTTCATTTTTAATACATCGTAACTATTTTAAACCCAATGATAAAATAAACAACATCTTTAAGAAAATGTAAAAAAAAAGTTAACAAAAATGTACTTCTCTTACATTTAATAAACAAAATTCTAATCCTAATTTCAATTTTTATTGCAGTCTTCGCAAAACATACTTTAAGCATAGCCATTTTTGGCATTCGATACAAAAATATCGTGTTTTACGATTTGGACAATAGGCGCAATGACCTCGTATATTTGGATGCCTAGGCGCTGGATCTACACGTGCTCCGCTTAATTTTTGGGCGATATTTCTGATATTCTTTTGTAAATAAGGGTTTCTTGCTCTGGTTAACATGTTCTCTCTTGTCAAGGCTAAGCCAATTGATTTCAGAAATAATCTTCGTTCCGAAATTAGATCGTTTTCATTTGTATTACATTTATGTATAACGTAAGAGTCTATGTCTGTAATGTTGAGTAAATTATAAAAAATGACCATTGACCATCTTCCGGTGTTTCTGCCTACGGTATAAGCCACACATTTCTGATCAACTAAGTTAACGCCCGATTTTGTAATGTTATAAAAAGTAATAATATTGGGCTTACAGGCATCTCCAGAATCTTTATCAATCTAGTCATTATAGTGAAAAGATGATAACAGCGTCACGACTTTTTTTTCTTTGGGATATACGACACCAAAGTAATTGATTTGTAAAATGCAAACATAGACGAGTACACTGTGGTCTGCTGGGATCAGGAAGTTCTTTTGAAATCTCCCTTTTATTTTTTCGAATTGTTCCAACAATTGTAATTTTGTGCTGCTTCAGCATGCCTTTTTCAAATTTGTAACTTGTAAACCAATTATTTATGGTTATATTTCTAGACGATGTAAACACAGGCTCACAAATTCTTTCCACTAAATCGGTGGTTTTAGTAATAATGCGATATGGCTCTGGAAGCTGAGCTCCAACGTATACTTTCATGTTTACCGTGTAAAAATATTTGGCGTCCACTAAGGAAAATACTTTTATGCCATATTTTGCTGACTCATTTGGAATGTACATGCAGAATCCGCAACGTCCACTGAATACAAAAAGCATCTCGTCGAATGTTAAGTAAGATCCAGGAACGTAATTAAGTTTGAATTTCTGATTAAATTGGTCAAAAACGTTTCTTATTGGTGCAAGTTTGTCTATGGTTCTTATTTCTTCTCTAGTATTTACGGCATTATATCGCAAGCAACGTAGCAGGAATACAAATCGCATATGAGCCATAGTAGCTCCAAACACCTCTTCGCCAGTTCCATCAGTAGCCCAAAATTCCTTGCAATTTCGGCGGTTTGCTTCGAAAATCCTAGTTATGTATAATAGACTAATTAACGTCTTTATTTCCACAGTATCTGTAGGTCGGGCTTCATTCGGATGTGCATAATTGTTTCTTAGTTTATAAATAAATATGTTTGTGTTCTGTACAATGGTTTCAACAATATTATCATCAACAAAACATTTCCAACACTCTAAAGGATACCTCAATACAAGATATCCCATCCAATTCCTTAAGATACCCCAACTTTTGCATAATAAAAGAGCAGCTGGTTTTTCGCATTTATTTCAAAATATTTTGAAGTTGTAGGTTCCTCCCCCAATCATTCATCCAATTCTGTTTCCAATTTTTCCTCCCATTCTTTTCCTTTATCTGTGTTGTGGTCACTTTCTTCACACCTGTCTGATTCTGGCTCGCTTTCTAAATAAATATTTTCTTCTTTTACTTCATCATAGAGCTAATGTAATCTTTGAATATCTTTCAACTAAGGATCTATAACTAAAATATAAGAGAAAAAAACTAAAGGCTGGAACATTACTATATTTATATATAACCATAGGAATTAAAATTCTTACCCTATGTAGGTTATACTTCACAAAGAATATGAAAATAAATTGACTTGTCGAACTAACAAAAGTTACTCGAATAGTCGGAAAGAGTCTGACAGATCAAAAGTGCAAATAACTAGCGAATTATAATACACTAATGCAAACCCCGTTGTTCAATTTTGTTTGACATGTGAACGGACAGGTACTGACGAACGCAGTGCACTTCGACATAAAATAAGCAGAGAGGCATTAGAAATAAATTGTCGTCGTCTCACATGCCTCATCCGATCCTCCTCCTCAGTCCTAATCCCTTTTGGGATGTAGTGACACCATCAGGTCTTTACAGTTTTTTCACGATTTCTCTCCATCCTTTCCTGTCCTGGGCCAGTTGTTCGGCTTCATGTAACCCTTGGTTAATCAATTTTTTTGTTTGATCTACCCAATAGCTTGGAGATCTTTTCCTAGGTCTCTTTCCTTCAACTCTCCCCTTGACTATCAGTTTTTCCATCGTACCTGTTCTTCTAGCAATGTGTCAAAAATACTGCTAATATCTCAGTTGTATTTGTTTAAACAATCTATCCTTTATTTTAAGTTGTTCTAATATAAATACGTTAGTGCGATGATCAATCCAGGATATTCTTAACATGCGGCGGTATACCCACATTTTAAAAGCGTCTATCTTATTTTTATCCGCTTTCTTTAAGGTTCTATTAGTTTCTCTTAATTTCTAAATGAGTGCCCTTACCAGCCTTAATTTTTTGTGTATTGTTATGCTAGAATATTTTCAAATTGTTACCAGTTTCATCATAGCTGTTCTAGCAAAAGTCAACCTTCTACGTATCTCTCTGTCACACCCTCCGTCATTTGTTATTAGGGACCCCAGGTATATGAAACTATTTACTACTTCAAAACGCCCAATTTTTTTAATGTGTTGAAGATTATTCCGAGCTCTGTCTACTATGGTGATCTTTGTATTACTCCTATTTAGCTTTAGTCCATATGTTTTGCTTTTCTCCTCCAGATATCTCATTATGTCTTCCATTTCTTCTTGATTTGCCGCGATTAATTAAGTGTCATCAGCATATCCCAAGTTACTGATTTTTTGACCTCTTACTGATATTCCACCCTTCCATCCATCTAGTACCTTTCGCATAATGTGTTCGCTTTAGATATTAAACAGAGTTGGCGAGATTATGCGTCCCTGCCTGACATCTGCGCCTCTGTTCTGAAATGATCGGAATGGGTGTTGTTTATTTTTACTCTGCACTTGTTATTTTCATATAGACTTCTAATGAGTTGAATTAAGTGGTGGGATGTTCCCATTTTTGCTAGTATGGACTATAGCTGCTGTCATTTGACTTTATCGAAGGCCTTTGTGTAATACACAAAGCACATAAGCATAGGAGTATTTAATTCACGAGTTTTTTCGATAAGCTGTCTGACATTAAGGATGTTTTCTCTTATACCTTTTCTGGGATAAATCCCGCTTGCATGCGATATTAGGGTTACCGTTCTGTAGTTGCTGCAATCTAGCGGAGTTACATGTTTAGTAGGCAAATCCAGATTCCCTTTTGGTGGACTGATGATCCTTATATTTGGTTTTTCTGACAATTCTAGATTGCTATTTTGAGGTGTTACATATTTTACAATGTCTTTGACAGGTGTTATATGTTGTGGTAGATCCAGATTTAATCTTAATAGATCCTTGATCTCTATATCTGGGGCTTCTGACAATTTTAGATTGATATTTTGAGGCGTTACATCTGTTACACTTAGTATATTAATTTTCTTGATAGAAGAAATTGTTAAATTTGAAACAAGACTTGAATGATTATCTAGAAATTCAATAGCATCCGTTGAATTCCCTACAGAATCGACAAGATCAAAGTTAAGATCTGTATCTCCAAAAACAATTTCAGCCTTTTCAATAAAGTTTTCAAGATTTTGTGCAGTTCAGTTAATTTCGCTCTGTTTAATTTTTTTCCAAACTTCAAATAATGACTTATCTTCTATCTATCCACACCACTTTGTCGTATGTAGTGCATTTTCAAATTGAATAAGTTTATCTGTCTATATAAAAAATTGAATAAAAGCAAAATTTTTTTCTTTATTCGGAGTTTTCAGACTTTTTTTGACTTTGCTGTTCATGTAAATAAATGTGCTCTCTGTGATAATTAACAACTTTTTGATTCCAAGGAAAAATGCGCAAAAAAATCTTTTATTGCCACATTAAATAGTGGAGCGAAATCCCGTCTTCTTAATAACTTTTTCCAACCAGAACGTGCGAAACACGGCTACGTCCATAGACTGTAGTAAATGGGTAGCGTTCAGATACAAAGCAATCAGAATTATATTTTTTTCTGAACAAAATTTACTGAGATGAAAGGATAAATTGGAAGCATGCCCATCGAAAAAAAATATAATAGGAAATGAAACATGTTGTATTGATCACGGATAAAACACATTGGCTATGTAAGAATAAAAAGTATCTGATGTCTTCCACCTGTTTTCGGACACACCAATTCTCCAATGCTTCGGAATGCTTTCAGAAAGATCTGAAAGTTTTCTTTTGTACCGAAAAATTATCATTGGTGGCGCTAAACTTCCTGCGGTATTTCCATTGAGTAGCACAGTGAGGCACTCCTTTTCATTGCTATTTACTGTTGAGTAAACAGGCTTACTACCCTTCAGAGCTTACACTTTATTGCCGTTTTGGTTTAAAAAAAATGCCGACTCGTCAGCAATAAATATACGAGTTGGATCTTGCAATACGTTTGTTAAGTAATCCCCAGTTGTATTTTTGTAATAGAAGATCTACTCATTGTTAAGTTGTGGGGATTATTTCAGGATGTCTCGGTAAAAAACTTTTATACCATTTTCTTCGTGGTACATCATTCTAAAATAATTTGTTGAGTTGCTTTCCTAATTTCGAGGTACTCGATAACAAAATTTCTTTGAAAATCGAAAAACCACATTTAGACGTGTTAATTATCCACTTAACCAGAAAATTCTCTTCACTTTTCGAAAATAACGTGGCAGATCTCATTTTTCTTGCTTCCGGGTTAACACCTTTAAATTTATAAAGCAACGTGGTTTTTGGCACATTGAATTGTTTTGCCGCTGTTTTAACTGGCATACCATTTCCTACCACATTAATGGCGTTTGTCATTGAAATTTCAAGGTATTGCAAAAATTTTGTTGTAGCTATATCTGTAAAAAATATATAAGTAATTAAGTAGGTAGTTATGCATTCATTTCGATAAAGAAATGGATTTCTTGACATTTAAGATTGGAAAATAACAGTAAATATGATAATATGAAATATTTGTTACATAATACAAAAGCAATAATATCTATTATTATTTCTTATTTCTTTATTTTATCCGTTATTTAAGGTTTTTAGGTCCTTAATACATTTGAGTAAACCCAATTTTTACCACTGGTCATGCATACAATATTGCACCTAAAGGTGACACCCTGGGTCAGCTATAGGAAATTGTATCTTTATAACAATATTTTAAACAGACATGGTTATATCATGATGAATAAGTTGAAATGAAACAAGAATATAAAAATTTTGCTTTGTTCCAGTAGATGACAGGAGTGTCAACTACTAGAGCAATGCTATTTATTTTGTTCCAGTAGTTGACCCCTTACATATTTTAGATTTTGTAGGTTAATTAAACTTATACGAATGACTCTGGAGGGTTCCAAAGCTATGGTGAGAATAGATGGAGATATGACGCAGGCCTTTGATATTGAAAATGGAGTTAGACAAGGGGATGCCTTATCAACAACACTTTTTAATCTAACTTTAGAAGCTGTTGTTAGAAAACTGGATATAAACGGCTGTATTAATACAAGATCTATGCAAATATGCGCATATGCGGATGATGTTGCCATAATAAGCCGCAACAAAAGTGTATTGAGCGAAAAAGTTATAGAACTGAAACGAGAAGCTGCTACGTTTGGTCTATATATAAATGAAAGTAAAACAAAATATATGGAGTGCACAAAATCGAATGAACATGAGAATCTGAAGGTAGACAACCATACCTACAAATATGCCTCCACTTTTCCCTACCTAGGCTCAATAATAAATGACAACAACAACATCAGTCAAGAAATACAAGCACGGATTCTTAGCGGTAATAAGTGCTTTTATGCATACAAAGACTTAATGAAAAGTAAGTTACTGAATCGTGAGTCTAAGCTGAGAATCTACAAAACAGTAATTAGACCAGTGGTCACATATGGATGTGAAACGTGGACCCTCTCAACCACTGATGAAAATCAACTAAGAATATTTGAGCGCAAAATACTAAGGAAGATATTTGGACCAACCCAATGCAGCGATGGTTCGTGAAGAATTAAAATGAATCACGAGCTGGATGAACTAATGCAGAGCGCAGATATTGTCAGATTTGTAAAGTCACAAAGACTAAACTGGCTTGGTCACCTAGAAAGAATGCCAGATAATCGAGCTGTAAAAGTAGTCCAGAGATGGAAGCCCCAAGGAAACAGAACAAGAGGAAGGCCCCGTAAAAGATCGATAGACGACGTAGAGAGGGATCTTAAAACCATGAACATCAGGCAGTGGCGAAGGAAAGTATCCGACAGGGCAGAATGGAAGAACATTGTTAAGCAGGCCAAGACTCACAAAGGGTTGTAGCGCCATTAGAAGAAGAAGAAGAAGAAGAAGGTTAATTAAGATTCAAAATATTCATTTACATACACTTTATATCACAGGGAATTAATAAGCATGACACCGTAAAAACAAAAAGTATTAAACCCTATTGTGTAAACTTACCTCCTAAGCACATTCACTAAGAATCTATTAAAAGTTTAATACGATGTAGTGGCAGTAAATATGTTAGCGTGTATAACATAGACGTAATCTACATTATACAGAAGATAATAATTAATTGTCCTATTTGAATCTTTAGAATTTTTTCCAATCATTTTATTTTAATAAAATTCCTAGGTATAATTACATAAATAAGTTTTTATTTATTTATTTTTTGATGAAGTAAATCTAGTAAAAACTTTTTTTTGTAAAATGGTATTAATTTGTTTTTTTGTAAATTTATTTAAAATTATCCAAAATGGATTTATAAATTTTCAAAACGGTTTTGATTCTATCAGATCAGCATCACTGAAAAACCTGCAAATAGGTATGGCTACTTAAACATGAACAAAAAGGTAAAATTTTGACTGATAAATTGAAAATGTAGTTAATACTTACGTCTATAAAATAGTTGTAATTAGAGACATAATAAGTTCAGATGATCCTTAACCCTTTCAGCCCTGAATGTGTTTTTAAAGGTAAAATTTTTCTGTTAATATTATCTTTAATTGGACACCTAAATAATACTGAAAATATTTTTTATAAAATTTTTGACCCCCACTTTTCATTTTAGAAATTGGTGGCAACTGCCACCAAGAGGTTATTAAGTCATAAATAAACATAAAATTACATATAATATTTTATTACAGAAAAAGCATGTATAAAAACATATTATGTTGTATTGACGTCTTGTATGATAACTTTTGAAACATTTTTTGTCTTTCAACAAGCACAGAAAGACGTTACACTTTTCACACATCGTGCGTGATATTTCGCTGGATCCTTGAAAACCGCAACGCTGTTCGTGACCTTTTGTAGGAATTGGCCAGTGAGAAATTTCATCATATCTCACTTCGCCGATAGGTTGTTGCTGTTTTATTTGTTTGGAAGGTTCGTCTTTTACAAACGTAAAAGGGGAGCTTACAGGGGAATTTCTAGGAGAACTTCCAGGTAACTCATTTAAAGGACGACCTCTTTTCGGTGTTCTCAGTGGAGCTTTAGAGAAAGCTACTGCCACATTGAAATAGTGCAACATTACCCATAGAGTCCACTTCTTACTTCTAATATACGTTCTATAAAGTTATACAAGAAAATAATTTTTATCCACGCCCCCAATATCTATGCAGTTATTTTCTTCAAGCATTAATTCTTCGCAACGTTTTTCAAAGCTAGAAATTATTTTCCTCACTTTCCAAAGTTTATCATTGGTATTCTTGTTGGTGTTGAAATCTGAGATATGTAAATGATTACATAAACTACTTTCAAATCGGTTTCGGGACATACCGATATCTTTAATCAAACGAAATTGTGTACGGAAAGTCCAATAAAGTCTTAGCCTCTTAGCCTTAGGAAAATTATTAATTCCCATTACAATCTGCAGGGCATCATGGCGGCGTATCTCATTTTTGTCAGTACTGAGACTTTTACAATTCTTGTAAACAGAATAAGTATTTGTTTTTTCAAATTTCATTTGAATATTTGGGGTGAAAAATAGCGCGAGAAGTAATCAAATGGTGAACGGTCTTCTGAACTGTCACTTTCATCATAACTGAAATTACTTTCACTTGATCGATCGAAAATACAATTTGGAGGTACAACTTTTCTAGTTTTCCAAATAGTTTTTTGTTTTTCCACTTTTTTAGTCTTTTGAGGAATTTCTTCTTTTTCTAATGCTACTTCATCCTCGTCCGATGTTGACATATCAGCCTCTTCATATTCTGGATCTCCATCATCTTCTATATCAGAACAGTCATCATTCAGGGCAGCTAGTGCTTCTTCTGCTTGGACAAGGGTCACATCAACTTCAGTCTTCTCTTTCTCGTAAAATACAATTGTAGGAACCTCATCTAAAAAGAATTCATTGTTTAAAATCTTGTCATAAATTTTAATCTATTTAATCCACTTTTGTAACCGTTTACACCTACTGGTGGCATTTGCGTACGCCTTTTATAGGACCATACCAAATATTAACAAATGCAGAAACAATTACAATTTATTCTTAAATAAACTTTTCATAATGTTAGTTAGTAAATACCAACAGGTTCATGAAGTTTTTTTTAACACAATAGCAGTATTAGAACAAAAAACCAAATACTTACCAAGTATTTGGTAAATTTATATTATTATTTTAAATGTTATATATTAAATTTTTTTTATTGGATGTTAAAGAAAACAACATTTTGTTTTTCTTCAACAAAAATTTAAAAAAAATTGTATCACTTTGAGCTATTTTCTTATCACTCTGTATACCTAGAGTTGTCTCGAATTATCTAGACTGTTTACAGTCTATAACAAACTGTTAATCTCAAATTTAAAACTGATCCTATGTACGGCTTGTTTATGTTTGTGCATACATTACTTTTTAATTGAAATTATTAATTACATCATGAAAATATAAGTACATACTGGATATATTCGACTCTAAAATTTAAAACTACTGGTGATAATTGTAATATATTCTGGCAATAATTTAAAAAGCTTTATAAATTTAGTCGATAAAACTTTGCATAATTCTAAATCGAAGTTTAAAGTTCATCGCAGTTTAAAAAGCTTTTAAACTGAATATTTCATTAAGTTCCAGTTCATCCAGTGGTACAGGATTACATCCATATTTAAGAGACCGCTTATTTTTAAATAAATCAATATTGATATACATAGAGTTTTAGGAGTTTTTATATTTATTTCAATTTTAATTATGTTTTCGCTTTGGTCAACTAAATGAAATTATTTGCTTTGTATATTTTCTAATAGATTGATTGACGTTTAAAAACTCGTTCGAAAAGCTACCAGTAGTATAAATTTTATATGACTTTCATAAGTCCAATATGTTGTATATTACACTCATGGACAAAAATATCGAATATTTTGGAATTTTTAAAATAAATTCTGGTCAAGCAAGTCGTTTATTGTAAAATAGAGTTTATTTTAATATGTTTAATAAACAATTTTAAGTTTTTATGCGGAGAAAATTGTGAAAAAAAATAAATGTTTAATATTAGGTAAAAAAAGGTTATTTTACTCTAAACTTAAATGATAATTTAAATTGCTTAAACAACTGGTTTAAACTGAAAGAAGTGCATGATCAGTAACGAGTATTCTCCCCTCTAGCTCTTATTACTGCTTGCATCTTTCTCAGCATGCTTGCAAGTAAATTTTGGACATATCCTTGGGAAATAGCATTCCATTCATCCTGTGCAGCAAGCCGAAGCTGCTTTATCGTATTTGGAACGGGATTTCTTTGTCGTATGCTGCGTTTTAGGTGATCCCACATGTGCTCTATTGGATTTAAATCCGGGCTAGACGGTGGCCAATTCAATCTTCGAAGTTGGACCTCATCAAGATAGTTACTCACTATGGCAGCGGCATGTGGTCGAGCATTATCGTGCATTAACGTGAATCTTTCATATCCAATGTAGCCAACATATAATAAAACATGATCTTGCAGGATGTTTTAAACGTAAGAATCACCAGTCATCCGTCCAATCACTTCCACAAGTACTGTACATACCACCCACCTAATACTATCCCAAAGAATTATGCCATCAACTCCAAAACTAACGGTCTGGGTGAGACTGCAGCTGGCGAATCGTTCTCCAACTCTTCTGTAGACGTAGTTTTGACCATCTGGCTTCTCTAATAGGATTCTGGTCTCATCAGTGAAAAGAACGTTTTTCCAGCGTTCTGCGTTGTGTTCTTGCAAATTCCAAACGACGAGCTTTATGATTTTGGAGAAGACGTGGAACTTTGGCGGGGCGTCTGGGCTTTAACTTTGCTTCTTTTGATTTTCGTCTAACTGTTTGTGAACTCACACTAACTTGTCTAACATTTAATAGCTCATTTCTGAGGTGCATCGATGTCAATGAACGATTTCGTGAAGAATTAAGAACCAAAATACGGTCATTAATTGCGGTTGTGCACCGTGGGCATGATTTTTCCTTTACGCGAAGAAGGATTTTTATGATAAAATGTACGAATGACCCTAACCACTGAATAAACGTCAAAATAAACATCAAAATATTTCAAACCAGTTGAGTACATCAGCCTACTATATGAGTATTATTAGTCATTTAAAAGTATTTTATAAAATAATAGTGACTACAAAAAAAATTGGAAAATTCCAAAATATTCGATATTTTTGTCCATGAGTGTATTTACAGTAAATAACATATTATTAATATGTCCATTAAAACGAAGTTGAAATACGTCCGAAAAAACTTATAGAAAACTTTATTTTTGTTTGACGTAACCTGCATCAAAGTATATTATTTTTCTCGGTCTTTTTCTACACCTAATAATTTTTTTTTTCTTGGGAATAACCCGCATCAACCATAGAAGGTTATTACCGGTGGTACAATATAGATTATAATATAGTATAACGATTAATATAAAATATAAACTATAAAGTTTTTACAAAGTTGATTATAATTTAGAATTTTTCTTGAAGTATCACTTATATTTGATTATACAATTTCGTTTTCTTTAAAAACCTAATGATTTTGTCATAATCCGCACTGTCTAAAGCGCACTTTATATCACTTGGTAGTCCAGCAGCTTGTCTTTCCATTTGACATAATGGATAGTCTATAACAATGTGTCCTAGAGTTAGATTGGTGTCACAGGCGTAGCATATTCTAGGAGGTTTCTTCCGTAGATGTTCCTGCGTCAGTCTGGTATGTCCTAGTCGGATACGATGTGGTACATCGTATCCCTTCGCTTTACTAAATTTGGTGTTTTCGCTGATAGATCTGGGTTTGCTTGCTGCACTTTATTATTTGGTAAGAGTTGCTATATTCGTAACCATAAGTTTTTTGTGTACTCATTGATGCATTTTGTCATATCTGGGTGAGGAATTTGGTTTTATATTATCGGGTCTCTCCATTTTACAAGCTTCTTTGGCCACTTGATCAGCTATCTTATTTCCTGGTATCCCTACATGAGATGGTATGCTCACAATATGTAGTTATTTACGATTGTTTTGTAGAGTAACAAGGAATTTTTTAATGTGTTCTAAAATCGGATGATTCGGATATATTTTCTGAATTCCCTGGATTGCACTTAAGGAATCTGTTTATATTACTGTCATGTCTTCAAATCGATTAAGAGTTTGTGGTACTACCTTGGATATCGCAAAAAGTTCAGCAGAATATATTGAGTAGTCCTTAGGTAGTGGAAACTTGAGCGCAGAATCTTTTGTGACAATGGCGGATCCTACTGTTTCCAATTCGGGTGTTTTTGATGCATCGGTATAAATTATTTGATAGGATGAATATTTATTTTTAATATTGTAGAAGTATTGGAGAAAAAAAAAAATGAAGGGATATTGTCCTTAGTATAAGTTGACAGATCTGTGTTACAATATGGAATTTGTATAGTCCAAGGGAAAGCATAATCAATATTGATATGCATAATACCCGGAAATGTGAAGTTGCTAATTCTTTTGCTAAATGATGATCGAAGATTAGGATTTTGATTGTAATTAGAATGGTAATGTGTGGAGAAAGCATAGGGGTAGGCCGGGTTGTCTGGATTAGTTCATAGCTTGCGTAAACTGAGACGAAATCTTCTAATAAAAAGTGGAGATTCATTTGTTCGACATAAAGAGTTTCAACTGGACTGGTTCTGTAGGCTCCTAAAGCTAGTCTTAGTGCGGTATTTTATACAATATCTAATGTTTTTAATGTTAAGTCCTTAGCTGAATTATATACAATTGATCCATAATCTTATTTACTGCGGATTAAGGATTTGTAAATATTTAGTAGCTGTGTTGTGTCTACTCCACAGTTATGATTTGCTAGTACTTTAAGAATATTTATGTTATGTAAACATGATTTTTAAGCAATTGTATGTGGTTGTTCCAAGTAAGTTTTAAATCAAAAATAATACCTACAAATCTAAGTTCCTCAACGTTTTCTAAAACTTGATCATACAGTGTTAATTTTGAAAGATTTGCAACAATTTGATGTTTTCGAGAAAAGTACATTACTTTGGTTTTAACCCTAGAAAATTTCAGTCCTGTTGTTTTAGACCATTCTTGTAGGGAATTGATAATGTTTGATGCCATATTAAGATTTTTATGAGAAATATAGATTACAAGGTCATCTGCACATAGAATTGCTTTAACAGGGTTTCGGATACTGTTCTCGATATCGTTAATTGCAATTAAAAAGAGTGTTAGTGTAGATCCTTGGGGTATGCCATTTTCTTATGTATAGTATTCTAAAAATTCCTGATTTGATTATTTAATTTTATATAGTCATCTAGAAATTTTTTTAACAATAACGTCATATTTCCAAATAGTATCATAGGCTTTAATTATATCAAACAAGACAGCTATAACTTGTCGATTAGTTGCAAATGCCTCATTAACTGCCGATTCTAGCAACACTAAATTGTCAGTTTTGCTTCTATTTTTCCTAAAGCCGCTTTGCTGATCAACTATTAGATTTTTAATTCTAAAAAGAATTGTAACCGTCTATTTAAAAATTTTTCTAGTAATTTACATAAGATATTGATATTGGTCTATAATATTCAGGGTTTGACTTATTTTTGTTGTGTTTTAAAAGAGAAATTATTGTAGCAGTATTCCAGGATTTAGGAAATTGTTTAGACAAAAATAAAAAATTTAGATTAGATGCTTAGTAGTTAAAGGAAGATTAATTAAAAACAACTTGGAATTTCATCTGGTCCAGGGCTAGAGTTTTTAAGTCCTTGCAGTGCTTCGATTAGTTCGTGCATACTTATTGCAACATTTAGCGGACTGATGGAATCTCTAATTTTGACCTCTTTTTCTATTTTCTTTTTGTTTTCGACAAATAATGGGTCATGTACGGAATCACTTGAATATGTCTGAAATGAGTTCCCTAAAGCGTTGGCTATTTGACTGTTGTTTGTAATTAAGCTTCTCTCAATGTCAAGAGAGTGAATTTTGTTGCTGTATGAAATGCCTTTAAGGAGTATTTTCGGTTATTGTGTATACATAATTTTATCATGATTCTAGGTTCTATATTTTTTTAAAGCTGTTATGTTTTCCGGTGACCTAATAAATTGTGCCCATAAATTCTACTATATCAGAGTTTTTTTATCGGTATTGGATATATATATATATATATATATATATATATATATATATATATATATATATATATATATATATATATATATATGTATATATATTGTATGTATATATTATCGGTTTGGACATGTCCTGTTTTGACCATAAACTCTTTTTTAGAAAGACAGAAATTGGACAATCTTTAACCCTCAGTTAGTACAGCGTCCATTAGATCACAGCTTTCAAGAAAATTAAAATTTAAATATTTATGCACATTACAGGTTTATGGTGTTGCTAATATCTTCCTAGAATTCATTTATCTTTACTTTAGTGCCATTTAATCCTTTAAAATCCAGTATTAACATAATAAAATAAAGAGTAAGCCCCCCCCCGTTAAGATAGGCAAAATGCACTCACTCTCGGAATTTTTTTTTTTTTTATTTTTTCACGTGCTACGTGATTAAAAAATAAGGCTTAGCATAACTTTAGCCTGTGACCCCCCTCGCCCCCTACAAAAAAAACATCAATTTTTGGTTTTTACTTTTTTTAGGTAGGATGTAATCAATTTAAAAATTTCAAAAAATTCACATGCATTCACATGCAATAAAAATGCATTTTTTTGCGAAGACCACTTACTTTTAATGTTACTAAAAATTCATTTTTTTTTGGCGCACCATACGAAATAATCTGAAAATACATAAAATAAAATAAATAAAAAGTTCTTACACATTACTTCTCTAAACATTGAGTTCTTGCAATGTTACTTGTACAATAGTTTACAGAATGGCCATTAAAAAATTTAATAGATTTTTGGAGAGCTAAAATGGTACCCAGAAGGGACCAAATGTCTTTTGGAGTCCCTTTTATTAATTATTTCATATAGCGTTGACAATCTAGCCAATTTCTTTTAATTATACTTTATTAAGATTCTTCTATATTTTGTAGCTGATGATGACATATGTCGAAACGCATCCTATGAGTTAAAATAAAGATTGGTTTTACAATTTGTGGTTTTATATGTGGTATTATATATGCTATTATCTTAAAAAATAATCTAAAAGCTATTTCAAATTAGTTTAATTGACGAAAATAATAAAATATTTTAGTACAGAGCCGCCAATGAAATTCTAACAAGAATTAAAAGCTTCCTCCTACTTCTAAAACTAACTTCTATTCATTCTCTATTATGCAGAAATGATAAAGTGTTACTCTTCTTAAAGAATAACATTAAATGTCTTACCGTGACAATAAACCGTAAGAAATACATTTAAACGCTCATCTTTTACGGGATGGCTTACATCATTATTTTAAATTATTGCCACTAATAAATTTTTTAGTAAATTCAGAAAAAATATGTTGATGCACTGAAACGGGTTTAATCATTAAATGGAAAGAGAGGGAGAGAGAGAAAAATATCCCTTTTTTGCTAAGGAAATAGTTAATTCCTTCCTTTTTATTACATATTACATTCTAGCTGTACACTGCGCGGGTTGCTACACTACCAACTAAAATAAGTTTGAAAGAAAGAAATAACACAAATATGTAATTAATTTTAGGTTATTTTGTTTATTTAGAAAAAATTGTAACATTGCAGCGTTTCGTTTTAATTCTATATTTATTTAAGTACTGTAGGATACATATTATTCCTTCCTTGTTTTTCGTTCTTGTGTATAAGCGAATAAATGAAAAGGTTTTCCGACGCCTGAGCAGAGAAAGAAACAAATATTTTTTCATCTTTACGATAATTTTTTCTGCACATATGCCCAAGATATTTCCTTAGCTTAATTTTTGAATTTCCATTTTCAATTAACATTAAACTGTGAAGTCGAATAGCTACTAAACAACCACAAGTCTTGTTATCATTATAGGTACGCAGATAATTAGTTTGTATTGACCGTGATTTTAATGGCATGTTGTATTCTCTTTGAAAAACAATTAATCTCTCATTAATATAATTAAAATAATATAGAATAAAATTATCGTTTGTAAATATTATTTATTTTTTCCTACTTTTTATTTTGTGTGTTCGATGGGCACTTCTAACCAGTTGAGTTAGAAAACATTCATTCTATTATTTAATTTTTGTGGAAAAGAAAATACAAATACAACTTTGAGTCGTTCTTGTGCTCGTCGTGGCATCGGCGCGCTTCTATCGTCCATAAGAAATACATAGCCATAACTACGAAACGTTCCGTCCTTAACGTGAAACGCTCTATAGTATTGTCACTATTGACACATTAAGGATCTAAAACCCTTTTTTTTTGTAAATATTATATATTTGTGAAATGATTCAGTTTTTTTAAAGGTGGGTATGGTAACTGTGAAACATAAGTTCGGAGACATAAGTATTGGTATGGCAAAAAATGCGATGAGTCACTTAATTGAAGTTTGGAAAGACATATTTATCTCTCATAATATGGGACTGGTGAATGCCCTTGTATTCTCAATATTTCTATACGCGGCAGAGACTTGGACGCTTCGCGAACGCGAGCGCCAAAAAATTGATGTCTTTGAGATGTGGTGCTGGAGAAGGATACCATACCTTGGACAGCTCATGGGGCAAACGCTTGCATTCTTAACTAACTCGAGATTAAAAAAAAGCTTTTCACAATATCTCTGCAACATATTCTGTAATTTTTTGGTCACGTGGTTCGCAGAGGGGACAAGAGTTTGGAGAGATTAATTGTTTCTGGAAACGTTCCGGGGAGAAGGTAAAGAGGACCATCACCAAATAGATGGCCCGACCAAGTTAAATTAAGATAGAGACTAATGGAGAAAAATTGTTAGGAATATTGGAAGAAATCACGATCCTCAGTAATAGGGAAACGACAAGAGAGAGATCCACTATATTTTTGACCCTTTCACTCTCCGCACTCCTGCTTCAATGGATACATGAGCTCCTCTATATGAAACACGTGCTCCCCCTTTTCGTGCGCTCCACAGTTTTCAACGAACCTTGAAGTAAACGTGTCGTCATAACTAGTTGCTAGTTCAGCATATATTTAATTTCATTATCTTCTCGAATAATATAGAAGCGCTCCTCGCTTGTGCTCGCCTACTGTGTTTTATATCACTTAATAATACTCCCGTTACCTACCTTTTCCAGTCCCTCTCCTTTTTTGTTTGTTTTGATTTCTCTGTTCGAAATCCCGAAAGCAGAATTTTCATTTTATCTTTGTATATTTGCCCCGATATGTCCATACATCTTCCGATTTTCACTCAGCCGTCTTATTTTAAAATTCTTATCTTGGGGATCCCAGAGCATAGTATAGTTTCGGTACAACCCGATTTGAGTTAAATATGGGGAGCACGGAAGGAGCCTCCACGCATGTGATATAAGAACAAAATGTCCCTGGCGCTCCCTGGAAACGCCCCTTGGGCGGCCAATCCTTCCACCACTGGATCCGAACAAAGTAACGAGAATCAACGGCTCTTCTCAGAGCCTACACTGACAATGATGACCATAAACATTGAGGGTATTACTTGTAACAAACAGGAAATTTTGTCTGAACTGTGTAAAATCCACAAGTGTGATATATTATGTATACAAGAGACTCACCGTGACATATCAGCACATAGACCTAGCGTTGAGGGAATGCAGCTTATCATTCAAGTGCAAAACATGGAAGCGCCATCTTCGTAAGAAGAGATATTGATGTAACATCAGCTGAAAAACATGCTACAACGACATTGATACTAACCATCGAAATAGGAGCCTGCACAGTGACATCTGTGTATAAACCACCCCAGAGAGACTTTGTTTTCTCCCCTCCAAAACATTTCGCTTCTCAAAAAACCAGATTCATTCTGGGTGATTTTAATAGTCATAATGTCCATTGGGGCTACGCTTCAACTGATAAGAATGGAGATCTTGTGGAATTGTGGGCTAAACAAAACAACCTGGCACTTCTACATGACCCAAAACTGCCCTATTCGTTCCAGAGCAAAATATGGAAGAAAGGTTACAACCCTGATCTCACCTTCATCAGCATGTCTTTAGAGGACCGTTGCGTTAGAAAGGTATATAAGCCTATACCGAAGACGCAACATAGGCCCGTGGGAATAACCGTTTACAGCGCTATAAAAGCTCCCAAAATTCCTTTCAAACGAAGGTTTAATTTTAAAAAAGCGAACTAGGCAAAATTTGCTGATGAATTGGAAACGCAAGTGAAAAATATAGTCCTGATCCCTAAAAACTATGACGCGTTCATCTTACTTGTAAAACGAATCTCATGTAAGCACATACCCAGAGGATGTCAACAACATTAAATATCTGGTCTGAACGATGAAGCAAAAGACATTATGACAAAGTACACCGAAGAATATAGTAAAGACCCATTTAGCGAAGTTACGGCAGAGATAGGGGAGAGACTGCAGCAAACACTAAGTGCCTCCAGACAACAACGGTGGAGCGAGACTTTAAGTAAAATGGATATGACGCACAGTAGTAAGCAGGCTTGGAATATGATCAAAAAACTTAATGGTGATCCCACAGAGATGAAAGAGCTATGTACAATAACACCAAATCAGATAGCCCACCAACTGCTTCTGAATGGCAAAACAAACAATCGTTGCAAAACGCCAAAGATTATAAGAACTCAAGACCAGGAAACAACTCCCTTGCGAGACCCATTTACCATCGAAGAGCTCAAAAATGGTATTGACTGTATGAAAAATGGAAAATCACCTGTAGTGGACGAAATCCTAACAGAGCAGATAAAACACCTCAAGCAAAAAGCGAGACAATGGGTGCTCGATCTATTTAACATCTGTCGCTCTACCTACCAGATTCCAAAACTGTGGCGTAAATCAAAAGTAGACCCTAAACTACCGAGTAGCTACCGTCCGATATCCCTGCTATGCCATTTGTATAAATTGTATGAACGTCTCATTTTAAACCGCATCCAGGAAAAATTAGATGCAAAATTAATCCCACAACAAGCAGGCTTCAGACCAGGTAAATCATGCACAGGCCAAGTGCTGAACCTAACAGAATACATAGAGGAGGGATTTGAGCAGAAAGACATAGTGGGAGTAGCCTTGATAGACCTCACAGCGGCCTATGATACGATAAACCACAGACCCTGCTAACTAAGATCTATAACACTGTGCTTGACTACGGCCTGGTAAATATCATTAGATAACTGTTGTGTAATAGACGTTTCTATGTTTTGCTAAATGGAAAGAAGAGCAGATGGAGAACTCAAAAAAATGGCCTACCTCAAGGAAGCGTTCTGGCGCCGTCTGTTGGGGCCAGAGGATCGCGAACATGTTGAATACCCAGAAGCTGAAGCCTTTTTAATCTGAAGAAGGGGATAAAGAACTTTCTAATCCATAATTGGAAAAAACTTTCCATTTTTTGTTTATATTATAACCTCTACGTTTTTATGAAAATTTTGTTAGTATTAGTGTAATTAAATAGATAAATGTAATGTTAGTTATCGTTCTAATAGAATTTGATTGAAAATATTAGAATTCTTGGTATTCTAAAATATTTAGAATATTTCCATACAAATATTTTAATCCTTTTAATGATGTTGGGTATAATTGTACCCATTAATTTCAATGCATATATAATTCTACAAGAATATGTAACTTAAACCAGTTTAAAGAAATTTACATTCTATAAGAATTATACTTCTGCGTTTTGTACATAGAAAGCGCATGAATGGTTTTATTCTTAATGTCAAATTAATGTTCGTAAGAGGTAAGTGTACTTTTTTTTATTAACAAAATCGCATCAGCCAAATTGCCTATTAGCGAAACAATGGTAGCGAACAATAATTTGTATTACATTGATAATGTTAGTTTAAATTAGATTAGATTAGATTTAAAACGTTAATTGAGGTTAAGAAACTTTTCATGTTTGAATTATTATACTGTAGACCTAAAATATCACTAAGTTTGTTTGGTATATTGTACAACATGCGCTTTGGCGTTAGTGCTGGACATTTCTCTAATACATGCTTGGTTGTTAATTTTTCATCACAGTTGTCACATCTTGGTTCTTGTTTGTTACTAATAGCTACGTGGAGAACACGTAGCTATCAGTTAATCGCGTATGACCCAGTCGGAGTCGCGTTAATATTACGTGGTCTCTCCGACTTGTTGGTAATGTGAGCCAGGGTTTTATCGTTTTTTTAACATCGCGTAGCTTGGCCGATGACACTTTCCACTTTTCTTCCCACATATATCGCACTTTATATTTAACCGCCGCTTTCACGTCCGCACTCGTAAATGTTTTAGTACACTCCGCACTATCACTACTTGCAGCTTCTTTTGCAGCATTGTCTGCCTGTTCATTTCCTGGAATTCCAATATGGGATGGTGTAAGTGTACTTGTTTCTTCAAATATCAGTTTGAATAAAAGTCAATCGCTGTTTATATTTCAGTACAATGTTGGAAGTAGTGTTACTTCTTACTTACTAATTGTGAATATATTTTATTGAAATTGGACTTCTTTCAAATATAGAAGTGTACCTCAAATTTGATGGGCACAATTGTATCCAAAATGACCAAGTGTTATTTTTATTTTTAGAGTATTATTATTAAATTAAATATTAACGGAGAAGAAACTGCTAGAAGAGCTAAAAAACTGTCCGACATAAAAGGATGTGTTAGTGAAGATGGTGACTGCGAAGAAGAAATACAAGTAAGACAGAGAATTCACCATATGATAGATCATGTCTCAGAAAATCAAAAAGAAGGGGATAATGAGGAAGAGGAAAAGGATATTAAGAAAAAAACGGAGGATGATGATGAAACGGGCGAAAACGATGGTAACTATGAAAACTTCACTATAAAACAATATTAAAAATGATTACAGAATGTTCAATATGTAGTATTAATTAATACCTAGATAATTACCTAATATAATAACCCGGGTGTCTAATGGAAACTGTCCTGAGGAATATCCAGTTACCTATTTTCTGAGATATTTCCCCGAAAGTTTATTTGAAAATTTAGTTCAATATACGAATATGTATGCTTTGCAAACTGCAATTGAAAAGATTGTATTACGTAACCTGCAAGAAATAACATCGGTTTTTGGCCTTAGTATTCTAACAGGCTGTCAAACAATTTTCAAGACTGCGAATATATTAGGACATCTTTAAAAATTGATATTTTTCCAGACACATTGACATTGAATCGTTTTCTAAAACTTCGCACCAACTTACATTGTGTTGACAATCTGGAACCCAAACAGAGCAACGACAAACTATGAAAAGTTCGACCAGTTTTTGAATTAGTCCTAAAGAGATGTAAAGAACTTCAGGTAGAAACAAATTTTTGCATAGACGAACAAATCATGCCTTTCAAAGGGAGATTGTCTCTAAAACAAAATATACCAAAAAAAATTCCAATCAATGGGTAAAACTGTATTTATTAGATAGTGAAAGTGGATTGAATTAATGAATAGAACATTCTTATTTAAAATATGGACAGGGTTCAGCTAGCGTATTGCAATAATTATCAAAAATACTTGAACCTAATAAGCATGCATTGTACTGCGACCATTATTTTAGGAGCTATAACCTCTTACAAATTCTCAATCAAAAATAAATACTTGTTTTGTACTGCGGGGATCAATAGATTTTGATGAAATTGTAGTAACCAGATGGTTAGATAACAAGCCAGTAATAATGGTATCCAACTTAGTTGAGGTTGGTACAGAAGATGTTGTAAAACGTTGAAATAAAAATAACAAAATGTTTCATTGACGTAAGTCGACCCGAAGTTATACGAAAGTATAATAAGTCCATAGCTGTTCCACTAATCTTTCATGCAGTTGACATGGCCCCAACAAACTCTTGGTTAGAGTATAAACAAGACATACATACTTTAAGAATTCCACAAAAAGATATCATGGACCTTCTATATTTTAGGATGAAATTTGGTGAAGCCCTCATAAAAGTCAACTCTTTTAATAACCGAAAACAGGGAAGACCTTCAAGCGACACATCTAGAAGTTAGACCTTTTACTGTGGTGCAATTTGATAATATTGGACATTTTTTTGAGCACCCACAGCCACATTTACCATTAAGATTCAAAAACCCTGGCTGTACAGGAAAGTTAAGATAAAAATGTCAGAACTGCAATGTTCATTTGTGCCTTCAAAAGGAAAAAAATTCCTTTTTTCATATGCACGCATTCCGGGGTCAAACATACATTGGTTGAATCCAACTTACCTTAGTACAAAAGTGCACACAAAAAAAGTTACAGCCCTTTGAAGTTACAAAATGAAGATTGTTTTTTTGCATTATCTCCTAAACTCCTTGACATTTTGTAATAAAAATGGAAACGTTACTTTCTTGTTCTGAAAGCATTTTTTATAAAAAAGAAACAACAAAATCTAAGAGTACAGAAAAATTTTAAGGGGGCTGTGCGAGTGTGCGTGTGCAGCCCTAAATCCTCCGTAACTTTTGTGTACGTTCAAATCAAATGAATTTTTGTGGCATCATTAGCTTAACACATTATTTTTAAAATCTGTTTGCCTCCTATCACTTTTTTCAAAAAACAGTTTTTATTGAGTTAGGGCCCTTTTCATTAACCTTTAAAAAATTACATGCAACTAAATAAATCGCTTAAATTAATTAACAAGTACAAAAAATGTCTATAACCTCTATAAATATGATATTATAATAAATGTTTAAAATGACCCCCGTTTTCTGCAATAAACATTCGGTATCGTTTTAATAAGGAAAACCGAATGCGCTGAAAAATCATATTTTTCTGACAAAATTGATTTGCAGCTTCAATTATTCTAACCCTCAATTGTTCTTCGTCCTCTATTGTTACAGAATACACTTTCTCTTTCATAAACCCCCAAAAGCAAAAGTCCATGGGGTTAAGACCTGTACGTCTGAGTGGCCAAGAAATAGGTGCGTCACGACCGCTTCCAATCCACCGACCAGGATATTGCCTGCAAAGGTATTCTCGGACTTCATTACTGTAATGCGGTGGAGCGCCATCTTGTAGAAACCACATATTTTGCCATATTGCAATATTTACTTCTTCCAAATACTCTTGTAAATCGTTTGCCAAGATTTTGCGTAGATTGTTATCCACAATTTCTGCCCAAACATTAACTTTAAAAGTCCTTTGGTGATGAGTCGTTTTTCGGCGTGAGGATTTTCGTCGGATCAAATGTGCTCGCTATGGTTTGTTATTCCATTTCTACTGAAGGTAGCCTCAATGGTAAACAAAATATTTCTAATAAAATTAACGTTTCGAGTGTTTTTCATTAACAATCAATCGCAAAATCAAATCCTTTTAGGATAATCTTTAACCCATAACTCCTAAACCGTTGTTAAGTGATATGGTTTAAGCAGCTGATCCTTCAAACGCCTCCAAACCCTTACGTGAGGAACATTTAGTTGAGCTATTACCCTTGTACTTGTTCCAGGGACTTCTTCAATGATTTCTAAAATGTCTTCATCAGTTGCATCCATTATTGGACGACCACTATTGCCAGCAACCTGCGGTTGGAATGTACCCGTTTCATATAAACGAGGATCAATGGTCAGAAATAATCGTCTATCCGGTATATTTCGATTGGGTTATTTTACTGCATAACGCCTTGCGGCTGCTGCACTATTTCCTTGACATTCACCTACGATATTCCCGATAGTTTATTTAAATCATAATATAATCTGATCCAACTTACCCAAAGTTAAATGTATATCTGTCATTTCCTGAAATGTGTAGGCCACTGTAATATCAAAATTTTTAATATTATTCTTATTCACACAATAAATGATAGCTTCAAATTATTGACTATTATTGATGGAACTGTTTGTAATTATTGTATCCGTAGAAAAAAACTAGTTTTTCGAAAAAGTGATAGGAGACAAAAAAGTTTTAAAAATAATGTGTTAAACTAATGATGCAACAAAATTCATTTGATTTGAACCTACTCAAAAGCTTGGGGGATTTAGGGCAGCACACCCCCTTTAAAATTTTTCTGTGCGCTTAGATTTTGTTGTTTCTTTTGTATAAAAAATACTTTCAGAACAAGAAAGTAACGTATCCATTTTTATTACAAAATGTCAAGTAGTTTAGGAGATAATGCAAAAAAATAATTTTGATTATGTAACTTCAATGGGCTGTAACTTTTTTTGTGTATACTTTTGTACTAAGGTAAGTTGGATTCAACCAATGTATGTTTGACCCCGGAATGCGTGATTTAATTTATGACATACCTTTTTGTAACACCCTGTACATACATGTTATATATTGTTTTATATCTAAAAAGTGTTATATGAACTGTTTGAATTAAGTACATTTTAGGCAAAAAATATTTTTTCGTTTGCTGAAAAAAAAAGAGGTACTGAAAGGTTTAAAGGAAATTTTGGCAGCATTTAGGTGAACGATTTTATAAGGATTACATCGTATAGATGAAGGAATTAGCTTGGATCTTTGTAAATAAAAGCTAATCCGGCAAGTTACTTAAAACATATGGGTGGGTAGTATAACGGGAATTTTATTAGCAGGGCAACCATTAAACTTATACACTAAGTGTTTTTAATAAATTTAATAAAACAAACGAAAATTGGAAAAAATTTAAGGTATCAGATATTTGACACGTATCAATATAGATAAAAGTAAATTTGCGAAAATCAAAAATATTTGGTAATTATAACGAGTAAAATACGTCTTGTAGTAAAACACGAATATGTAGACGACATAGTGTAATAGAAAAAACGACGTTAGTTTTTGCATAATTATAAAAATATATGATTTTAATACTTTTTATATCTTTTATTATTCGCACTATGTGGACGACATTGTTTTAACAATTTCTTTTTATCACTTTTACGATAAAGTGCAGTATATTATTTTTATTGTAAAGTGAAATAAACAATTAAAAATATAAATACAAATTTTACAAAACTCTAACTTTATGAGTGTAATTTTTTACTACACGTTGACTTCCCTGTAAAACGAATATTTCTAAGGAAAATGGAAACCCAAAAGATATAAATCATCAATTTAAAAGTTAGAAGTACATGGGACAAGAGCGAAAACGCACTCAATGAATAAGTTAAATGAAACAAAATTGTGTTCTATCTAAGTCCCATTCAGGAAGTAGCACAAAAAGATCAAAAGAGAAAATTTCTTTTAAATTTATATGTACACTTAATAGCAAGATGTCATTAGCGTAGCAGTTATGAAAAATGATTTCATATATTTATTTAAAAAACATCTTTACTTTAAAAACTTTACTTCCTTTTTATTTTATTTTTTATTTTAAAAATAATATAATTTTATAACAAATTCATGTTTTATGTTATGTTAAAATATCCTACATAATGAAATTGAGTTAAATTTACCTTAGTTTAGTTACTAATATTAAGGCAAATTCTTCATTGTCTAAAAGATTTCTAAACAGTTTTAAGCCTGTTAACATTCCCTTAACCACAGCATCCCTGCCTGGTTAAAGTCATTTAGAGGTCGTTCCATTCTTATGAAACTTTATGTCTGACATTTACACAAGTTTTATTCAAATAAATCACAGTGTATCGTCGAAAACGAAATTTTTTCATCATGGTACACTTTACTACTCGTTTGTAAAAAAAGAAAGTTTATTTTATAAATAATTCCCTACATTGTTTTGTGTGAAATGTTTAATGACATATTTTTAAACGGAGTATTACCAAGACCATGGCTGAAGTCTACGTTTATTGCTCTATTAAAGAAAACAAAATCCGTATCCTGCAATGATTTCCGGACAGTCTTATCAGAACAGCCAACGAGTAAGCAC